>NC_139545.1:4396494-4750479 GCF_965153285.1 Podarcis tiliguerta
TTCTTTGATGAAAAGTGTAGGGATGAAGGCAGGTTCCAGCTACATCATAATATCAAACAAATGAAAGCCTCACCGGTGACCAGTCAGACCCAAGTCTCACATGTACTTCTGAATGGCTGAAATCTCCACAAGGAAGCATTTACTTTATCTGCATGTGGTAAAAATGTGCTCCTTCCTCACAACAAGACCTGAAATTTATTACACCACTTTCAGGGATCTTTAACATTTGATCCAAACTAGAAGATGAGTGGCAAGTAATCTCTCTCTTTCATGCAAATATAATTTGCAAACATCTGCACCTTATAACTGAACTTTCCCCGCAATCCTTTATTGCATTTACATTTCATTTACAGTTGAATTGTCTGAATTTTCTATTGTGAATCTGTAATTTCGTTCTTTCTTTTGTTCAACCTTCTATATAATCTTGGTGTGCATCAGCACCAAAATGTCTCTTCACTGAACTCAACCTAAATATGTTCCATTCGGAAAGACACTCTATGGCCCTCAATTTATTTGCACCAACTTATTTATTATTTTTCTGTATAAAAGGAGGTCAGTGTGAACAGCAGCATTAACACCTTTAACAACAGCAAAAGCAGAATACTTTCTTCTGTTTAGGTCAGGCTTCCTCAAGCTCGGCCCTCCAGATGTTTTGAAACTACAAATCCCATCATCCCTGACCACTAGTCCTGCTAGCTAGGGATCATGGGAGTTGTAGGCCAAAAACATATGGAGGGCCGAGTTTGAGGAAGCCTGGTTTAGGTAGCATCCTTCAGGGATTCTCAAGCACTGCTGTGAAGAGTCTGCCATGAAATAGTTGCCTACCCAGTCCCAGGGTTGGTGGCAGTTGTGGCCCAGCCCAGCAGACCTCAGTGGAATCCCAGCCTGCACAGGAGTCCCCGCCTCCAGGGCCGGCTGAGCCGGGGCAGGGCCTTGAATCTGAAGCGCCTGCACCTGTGCTGGATCCTCAGGAACAGACACCAGATGAATCCACTCTGTCTCCGGAGGTGATTGAGGACCCATTGCCTACAGGTGCGCCCCTCCCAGCCCTGTCAGGGGAAGGTGAGCCTCCCCCTGGGTCCAGTAACCCTCCAGCCTCTCCTGAGCTGCAGAGGCTCAGGGCAGAGAGGCAGAGGGAACTGGTTTCTCCCAGGAGGAGTGCTCGCCTTAAGGCCAGGAGAGGCGGGTCACCTGTGAGCTGGGACCGCCCCTGGCCTCAGAGAAGATAAAGGCCAGTCAGCCCGGTCCCAGGTTGTGGGAGCAACGACGTTGGAAACCTGTTTCTGCCAGCACCCAGACCTGTTCTTCCAGAGTTCCCGACCTTGCCCGGCTCCTCGCTTTGGATCCCGCTTCGCCCTAGGTGAACAGTCTCCAGACCCTCGACCCAGGACTGGACTCTGACCACACCTCACTACCGGGACCAGCACAGGCAGGCTTTCAGGCCAGCCAGATTTTTAAAATACGGGCCAATCCAGCCAGGCCAGGGGGCGGGGTTTGGGAGCTGACCAGGTGGAGTAGGCTTTACTCTGTTCCACCCCCAGTTGATAAAAGCCAGCTGTGCCTGACCTCAGGACCACAGCCGGACAAAGGACAAGAGGAGCAGAAGCTTGTCTTGTCCAGGTTGTTCACCTTACTCTGGTTAGGAAGAAGAAGAGTTTGGACTTGATATCCTGCTTTATCACTACCCGAAGGAGTCTCAAAGCAGCTAACATTCTCCTTTCCCTTCCTCCCCCACAACAAACACTCTGTGAGGTGAGTGGGGCTGAGAGACATCAGAGAAGTGTGACTGGCCCAAGGTCACCCAGCAGCTGCATGTGGAGGAGCGGGGAAGCGAACCCGGTTCACCAGATTACAAGTCCACCGCTCTTAACCACTATACCACAATGGCTTCCTGTGGTGGGGTCACTGCAACTGGGTCCACAACAACTCTTTTGAAATCTCCCTCAAATATGATTCTGTCCCAAACCACATTCTATTTATTTATTTGTATTTTGTAAGATGTGTACACCACTTGATTTAAAAACAAGAAAATCAAAGCAGTTTTGCTTCCTGGGAGTGGCTTTCACTGTTCATGACCTGTCCATGACAAACAAGAAACATGGAGGTGGATCTTATGATAAGTGAGTGCCCTAACCCCACCCCTAAGTTGGCTTTGCAAATGGAGGAAACAGATGAAAGAGCTCATCTTCTGAAGAGTTGACTTGAAATTATGGCAAATTAGAGCATCTATACTGTGTGTAAACTATAATAGGACAGTTTAAACACATTCCAGAGTGTTCAGTGAAGTCCAATTAATTTCCACCATGATGAGTTGTTTCCCTTCCCCGCCCCCCGGCCTGGCATCTTATCCCGAGGAAGAAGTGAAGGGATTCTAGCCATGACAGCCATGCTGAGAAATGAACATTATTTAAAACAGCTGCAACACCTTTTCCAAATTTCCTGTATTGTGAAATGACAGCAGCGTCTGATTTGGTGAAATCCACCCAGCATTGTCTCCTAGTCAACTTGTAAAGAAATAAACCAACACCATATGCTTTATTTGGTGTTTGTTTTTCCATCGGGTGCCTATAATGAGAGGTAGGGAAAGTTTGCACAACAAAAGTAAGAGTTATCTGTGTTCAGCTCCAGTGCCACAAGACAAGTGAAGGCGTTGCAAAAGCGAAGAGCATTGCGGTGGCAAGCCCCTTCTGAAAGAACCAACAATCTGCCACTATTTTTTATAACCCCAAAACTGAGGCATGGGAAAGAGCCACATACTTTCTTCATTACATGTTGCTTGTTATTACTGCGCCTTTGATTTCATTCGGCGAGTCTAAATTTACTTGATCACACTCTTAAGGTCCCCCCCGCCATTTGTTTATTTTTACATCTTGAAGAGGGCTTATTTAAGCACCACGAGCAATTGTTCTACTGAGAACCGACTATTTAAAACTTTCACATCACTGCAGCTGAGTGCTGTGCCTCTTTAATTCATTGCAGGTGCTTTTATAACTGACACCATTTGTAGCTTATACTAATTACTAGGTATTAGAAAGGCTGTGAAAAGAGCAGGTAGTTGAAGGAGCCAACGGGCTTAGGTATATCATCTGCTTTCCACACACACAAAAAGGCATAACAATAAAGCATGTTTTCGCTGTTTAGTTGGATTCCAACTTTTATCTGAAAGCAGATCTGATCCCCTGTCCTTCTGCACAACTCTCTGGTCCTTTGTACATCATCATTCCATTTCTAGTGTGACCAGAATTGTTTCCACATCAGCCCATTTCTTTGGAATTGCCCTTCTTCATTCACTCACTCTTAATTGAGAATCGAAACAGCAGCATAATCAAATTGTTGCAATCCAGTGCTTTTGGGGGTTGTTTTCCTAGATGTTTCCCTCCCCCCTCAGATCTGATTCATTGTTGTTGCTGCTGCTGCTGCTGCTGCTGCTGCTGCTGCTGCTGCTGCAATAGAACATAATTGCAGCTCTAGACAGACAGACTTTTCAGAGCTCTTGTCCATGTTAATTTAATGCAGGGGTGAGGAGCCTGTGGTCCTCCAGATGTGGTTTGACTACATCTCCCATCATCCTTGACCACTGGCCATGCTTGGTGGGGTGATGGGAGCTGGAGTCTAACAACAAGCAGAGGTCGCAGCTTCCCATTACTGATTTAAAGTTTCCTGTTTGATGACTGCTTCCTGTTGAGTACAGATGGAGGATTAGTGACAAATAAAAAGGTAAAGGGACCCCTGACCATTAGGTCCAGTCATGGCCGACTCTGGGATTGTGGCACTCATCTCGCTTTATTGGCCAAGGGAGCCAGTGTACAGCTTGGTCATGTGGCCAGCATAACTAAGCCACTTCTGGCAAACCAGAACAGCGCACGGAAACGCCGTTTACCTTCCTGCCGGAGCGGTACCTATTTATCTACTTGCACTTTGACGTGCTTTCAAACTGCTAGGTTGGCAGGAGCAGGGACCGAGCAACTGTTGCGGGGATTCGAACCGCCAACCTTCTGATCGGCAAGTCCTAGGCTCTGTGGTTTAACCCACAGCGCGACCCACGACCCGCGTCCCTTAGTGACAAATAGCCTCTATTAATTGCCCCAATCTCAGTTTGTTCCCATAATGCATAAAAGTAGGTGAGGCAGCTTTGACTACACATTGCCTCATTTTCCCCTTTTTGTTTTTATATTGAAATAGCAATATAAATTTGTAAGAGAGCATGAAAAGGCATGAAAGGAAATCTCCCCTGAAAGCAACAAATGAAAAACAAGCAAATCACTGAGTTCAGATGGCATCTCCTGAAGAGTTTGTAGAGATTTCAAATGTGAAATTGTTGGTCTTCTAACAAAAAGATCTAGCTTGTACCTATTATCAGCCTTCACACCTGACCAGAACTGGCTCACCTGGTAGGGCAGAGTCACAATGCTAGCATCCTGGCTGCTGCATCAGGAAGGTTAGGCGAGAGGTATCAGGGAGACCAGTACAGTCCAAGAGCATTAGCAAAGCCAATCCAACACTTCTGCCAAGTGTGCCCACACTGTGCCAGCCTCTCTACCACCTCAGCCCTCTCCCTCCCTGAAAGGGGCTCCAACACTGTGGCCAGGAAGTTGGGCTCCACCCTGACAGGCAAGCTGCTTCTGTACACAATGGCTGCAAAGTGCCCAGCGTTGTGCCAATGGTTTAAAAGGGACCCATAGCAGGAATAATGGAATTACAGGCCAGTTAACTTAACGTCTGTTCTGGGTAAACTGGTGGAAAGCATTATTAAATACAGATTTACCAAACATATAGAAAAACATATGGCTTTCACAAAGGTAAGACCTAACTATCATTTTAGAGTGCTTCAATTATGTCAAGAATATGGACAGGGATGATCCAGTAGACATTGTGTCTTTACGACTTTCAAAAACCTTTTAATGAAGTCCCTCACCAAAGACCCCTGAGCACATTTAGCAGGAAACAGGTTCTTTAATGCATCAATAACTGGTTAAAGAACAAGAAGCAGAGAGTAGGAATAAATGAGCAATTGTCACATTGGAAAGATGTAATGATCTGGAATTAGAGGTGAGCGATGAAGTGGCCAAGCTCGTTGATGACGCCAAATTGTTCAAAATAATCTCTACAAACTGGCAGAGTTGGCATTAAAATGGAAGATGTAGCAAGGAGTGCTTTTTCTCAGGGGGTACTGGCACCTCTTTTTGTTGTTGTTAAAGAGTGTGGCACTTAATGTAACAAATTCATGGTGAATACCGGTGCCTGTTTTTCTAGAAAAAAAACACTGGTAGTAAGTGTAAAGTCATGCCTGCCGGGGCAGAAAACCTCAACTTCCTGGTGTCTGAACTGCTAGTGACTGACCAGGAAAGAGATATTGGAATGGTGTTGGATAGCTTGAAGAAAATGTCACCCTAGTGTGTGAAAAGGGCAAATCCCATGCATGAGATTATTAAGAAATAGAATGAAAGTAAAGTTCCCAATACAAATCTAAAATGTGACTGCCCTTGGAATACTGTGTCCAATTCCAGTTGCCACACCTCAAAAAGGATATTGCAGAGTTGGAAAACGTTACGGCATATGTGGCTTTGGGATTTAGAGAAAAGGTGAGTGTAAAGGGACACAGTAGAAGTGTACATGATTTAGAACGGTGTGGGGAAAGGAGAGAGAGAGAAAAATTCCTCTGAGCTCAAAATACCAGAACCTAGGATGGTCCAGTGAAGCTGAATGCTGGAAGGTCCAGGCAGGACAAAAGAAAGTCCTTCTTCACAACATGCAGAGTTAATCTGTTATAGAATCCAATGTAGTATCAAATTTGATGGCTTTTAAAAGGATTTAAATTCGTTGTTGATGGCTGCTACTCATGATGGCTGTGTACTACCCTCCAGTCTCAGAAGTGGGAAGCCTCACAAGGACAGAGAGTGCTGCTGAACTCAGGTCTTGGCTGCAGGCTTCTCGTGAGCATCTGGTTGGCAACCGAAAGAACAGGATGCTGGACTAGATGAGTGTTAAGAAGAGCCATCCTGCAATTATGACAGCTGCAGCCTTTTTCTCCAACCGCTTCCTAATTACTCTACTGGCTGTATCATTTTTCCTTTTAGAGGGGTTAATTGTGGTTCGTGCTCATCTCCTTGAATGAACATTGCAAGTTAACACAAACACATATATGAAAGCACAACACCTGGAAAATTCTCCCCTCCCTTCCATTTTCTTATTTCAATGTAGCTCTTGTGTCATTCCAAAACATGTGAAACCAATTTGGTCCATCTCAGTGCGCTCTCTCTCTCTCTCTCTGATAATCATGTATCTTTTTATGTTTAAGGATTAAAAAGTTTTCCTTCAAAGCAGAGTTGGAACCACCAATATATCATATTAATAAAGGGATATGTAAACACAGATAGTACAGTTGCCATAGCCCCTCCCTCAATTATGAATATTTAAACTGCTTCCAATTCAATGCAGGCGTGCCAAAGAGCCTGTTGAAATCAGAGGGAGGAGATCTCAACATGCGATAAAAGGTGCTGAAATATGGACGGCTGGAGAAGGATGAAGGTCTCCCCATGTTGTGCTGTATAAGAAAGGAATGTTTCTGGCTCCTCTGCCTGGCTTCCAGTGAGCAACCGCTTCCGGTTTCCTTACAGTTTATCAGCTGGCATTACAACAGAACATAACTTTAGACAAGCACTTAATGGAGGCACATTTGCAAGGCTGGTGTGCCCCCATTATTAATATTATTACATAACATGAAGGCTGGCAACATTAACCTCGCTATGTAGGAATCCCTTGCAGGTGACCGCAGTGCCTGGAGACAGTCAGGCTGTGCATCCACAGCAGTGACCAGAGGAGAAATGACCACTGGGAGGAGCGCAGAGAGAAGAAACACCCGAGTGCATCTGCAGCAGCACAGCCAGACGCCTTCATCTGCAACAAAGCAGGTCTCTCCTGTATTAGCTTCTACAGCCACAGCAGGCGCTGTAACTCTCCAACTCTTTGACTTCACCCTTGGAAGACACTCTTCCATTGTCCTCCAAGACAGATAGATGCCAACCAGTGTTGATAATAATAATAATAATAATAATAATTTATTATTTATACCCTGCCCATCTGGCTGAGTTTCCCCAGCCACTTTGGGCGGCTTCCAATCAAGTGTTAAAAACAATACATTATTATTATTATTATTATTATTATTATTATTATTATTATTACTACTACTACTACTACTACTACTACTACTACTACTTTATACCCGACCTCCCCACCCTGACAGGGACTCAAGGCAGCTTACAGATAGTAATAATAATAATAATAATAATAATAATAATTATTATTATTATTATTTATTATTGTACCCCGCCCATCTGGCTGCGCCTCCCCAGCCACTCTGGGCGGCTTCCATAGAAACAAAAAATACAGTAAAATATCACAGATTAAAAGCTTCCCTGAACAGGGCTGCCTTAAGATGTCTTCTAAATGTCAGGTAGTTATTTATCGCTTTGACATCTGATGGGAGGGCGTTCCACAGGGAGGGAGGCATTTCCGAGAAGGCCCTCTGCCTGGTTCCCTGTAGCTTTGCTTCTCGCAATGAGGGAACCGCCAGAAGGCCCTCAGCGCTGGACCTCAGCGTCCGGGCAGAACGATGGGGGTGGAGACGCTCCTTCAGGTATACTGGGCCAAAGCCGTTTAAAACGGGGGGGGGCATAGTGGGAAATATGATAATTAAAACACAATTAAACATTTATGTAATTAAAAACTTGTGCCTCAGGAAGTTCATTTTGGTGCTGCTATCACAGTCGTTTGACTTCACTCCCAGAGACACACTCCCTTCTCTTGAGACAGACAGATGCCAACCAACATGGGAATGCAAAGGTGAAAAAATATGCATAAACAAGTATTTTTTGTTCTACTGGGACATAGCAGCTTTAGCGATAACTGCCCCCACCAACCCCAGGTGCTTTCTGGAAGAAATGTAAAGACATACAGATCCTTTTGTGCATTTTTGCTGTCATGCAACTTTGATGACACATCTAAGACCTATCCATGTGCTTAAGTGAATGCACGCAGGCTTCAAATGGAGAGGCGCACACACAAAAACCTTCCCCCGGTTTCCCACATGTGCTGGGATTGTTCTAAGGAACTCGGGACAGCCTGCATGGTCCTCCATATAGTAATGGGCCCAAAGGCTTCATAGTGGAGCTGAAGTCCAGCTCTCTATCTACCACACTACCTATTATTTCAAAGGTTTTTCAACAAGGAGGCATGTCTGCAAAGCAAGGGTCAACCTCAATGTCTTCAAAAGGCTGTGGCGCTATTTCTAGTCCCGAGGGGCCAAAGGATGGAATGCCAAGAGTATTTTTCAAAAGGTGGAGAAGCAGACCTGTCATGCAAACTTTTGAAAGCTTCCTGGCAGATTCTTTTATTTTTATTTGGAATCCTAGTAATTCAAAACATATTGGGTGTCCCCTCAGAAAAATGTGTTTCAAATGGTGTGATATTTTTTTCTAGAAAGGAAATGAATGAACACACACAGGCACACACATATTCACACAGAAATGCCCTCAACATTCACTTCTAAAAATGAAATTGAAGGATGCTAATCTAAAATTTCAATGGCGTTGAAGTACATAAAACAATGCACTGAATTATGGCTTTACCCTGCAATCCCAATGACAATGAACTGCAGAGCTTCAAGTAATATTAGAAAAAAGCAACCAACTGAACTTTTTGAAGGCCTAATAATAATGAATCAGTTTGCAAGGCATATGCACACATGAGCAGAAATATAAGAGGTGCTTCCACTGGTTTAGTGCTTAGAGTCTCAGACTAGAACTGCGATACCTGAGTTCAAATCCGTGCTCAGCTACAACCTTCATTGCAAGGTTATGTGAGATTAAAAAGTAGAAACAAGGTGTAGAAACAAGGCAGGATAAAAGCAGAATACATAAATGTTTGTATCCATACATATCACCAACCTGCAGAAATGCTGAAAACTAGTGGAAGTAGGCACCGAAACATATCTCCCCCAAAATAAAACAAGGGAATGATACAAATGAGCAGTGCAGTCCTAATGTATGTCTGTTCAGAAGTATACCAAGAATGTTACATAAGGTAAAGGTAAAGGACCCCTGACAGTTAAGTCCAGTTGCAGACGACTCTGGGGTTGCGGCGCTCATCTCGCTTTACTAGCCAAGGGAGCCGACATTTGTCTACAGACAGTTTTTCCGGGTCATGCGGCCAGGATGACTAAGCCGCTTCTGGCAAAACCAGAGCAACGCACGGAAATGCCGTTTACCTTCCCGCTGGAGCGGTACCTATTTATGTACTTGCACTTTTGGCGTGCTTTTGAACTGATATATGTCCTAATGTATGTCTGCTCAGAAGTATACCAAGAATATTACATAAGAGTTACTCCTAAATAAGTGTGTGAAGGACTGCAGCCTGTGGCCCTCCTTCCATCTACAAGAAGACAGTTTCATCATTGGCATGAGAACTGAAGATTCCACATTTCAATCTGCTATTATTCTCAACACCCATTTTGTTGGAGATGATTTTGGTTGTCCTTTAGCGTATATGAGGATAAACACAGCTACAAGTATGAAAGTGGTGTTGCAGGTTTTTTACGAGTACATTTAGGGAAAGTTTTAAGATTCCTGGCCTCCAAATAAACACACTGAATCATATATATACATATACACACACACACACACACACACACACACATACACACACACACACATATATATACACACACATAAATATATACACACATATATATATCTCTACACAGTCTTATGTTCTACTCTAGAGAAGAACCATAACAAAATTGTACAAAAAGTTGGCTGAATGCGAAAGGGTAGGTACAGGGCCAAATCCCATAATTCACAAAACCAGTGGGAAAGCAAGCAGATACATTTATTACAAGTGATCACTCGGGTCAGCATGCAACATTCAGTTAGGCAACCTTCCATCTAATTTTTGCGGCTGCTCAGGCAGACCTAGTCATTTGATAAGTTGCTATTTTGTTTTTGCCATTCATAAAAAAATCAGTTGTGTGACTGATTTGACTTTTTGGTTATCATATCAGCAACAAAAGCCAAGAGGTAGAAGGGAAGACCAAATATTCAACCATTTGTCAAGATAAAGTATTAAGACAAGAATAAAATGTCCTCGATAGAGACAAGCAGCCAGAGCAGTCCCTTCGAGGATTAATCTTAGAGTTTATTTTAGTCTGAATTTTCTTAAGTGATTTGGAAGACGAAGACGATGACTTTAACATCGTTCGATGACCCCAAGCCAGGAAGCATTGCTAACACAAGGTCAAATCAGAAAATTGTGCAATATATATTGGATGATGCCTTGAACTGGAGCAATAGAAGCGGAATGAAATTATCAGAAGTACCAAGTGCAAAACATGGAGGAAATAAGCAAATAAAACGGAGTGGTCAGCTAGGCATCTGGGTGGCTGGCCAGGGTGGACTTGAGCAGAAAGCCTTGCCAAAAATGTGTTTTGAAAGCCCCAAGCAACATGTGCAGACTGCTATGGATCTCTGCAATGAAGTAATGGGCCTCACTGACAACGGAGGAGATATGTTTACCGGATAAGGGAGAATATAAAAAACATAATAAGAATCCAATAAACCCCCATTCCACAACACATTTAAAAGGTCATAGGATGTCTATCAGCCAAAGGCCTGATTAAAAACGGAACGTTTTTGCCCGGCGCCTAAAGGTGTATAATGAAGGCACCAGCCTTCTCAAACGGCAATCCTAATTCCATTTACATGGGAGTAAGCCCCACTAAATTCAAAGGGACAAGTGCATGTGGTTCGGATTGTGCAATTAGTCTGGGAAAGAGCAGGTCCCTCTTTTGAAGCAAGATACTCACCCAGGAATTATTACCTGTGCCTTTTCTTATTTAGAAGTGCTGCATACCAAAGATTTCTGGCAAGGTTTGAGAGAGAGAAATAATTTCTCTTGACTTGGATAAGAGTCAGCAGACATTTGCTAATCACTATATAACCTTTAAAATACATCTGAAGGCAGCCCTGTATAGGAAGTTTTAACGTTTAACGTTTTATTATGTTTTCATATATGCTGGAAGCCATACGAGTGGCTGAGACAACCCAGTCAGATGTGTGGGGTACGAATAATAATAATTATAATAATAATAATAGATTATGCAAACCATAGCCTGCAATTCCACAGAACAGAGTAATGGACCTGATGCTTTGTGATACTGCAAACACTTAAAATACGGTGCCAATAATAGTTTCACTTGGATGTGTTAAAAGAAAATTATTTCGATGTGCATGACCCTTGCTATAAGATATAGGAGAACTGGGTGCACTTCTACTGAGCCAGACTATTGGTCCACCCAGCCCCAAACTGGTATAGTAGCAGAGATGAGGGCAACTCCCATCTCTTGCGGGGGTGCAATTAGTGCCAGCATCGTCCGTTAAGAGTTTGGGTGTAATCTTCGATACCTCCCTCTCTATGGAGGCGCAGATTACAGCTATAACAAAGGCGGCATTTTTTCATCTCTGCCAAGCTAAGCAGTTGGCTCCTTGTCTCTCTCGCCCTGACCTAGCCACTGTGATCCACGCGACGGTCACCTCCAGACTGGATTATTGTAACTCGCTCTACATGGGGCTGCCCTTGAGACTGACCCAGAAACTCCAGCGGGTGCAGAATGCCGCAACGAGACTCCTTATGGGGTCGTCGCTGCGAGATCACATTCATCTGGTACTATACCAGCTGCACTGGCTCCCAGTAGAGTACAGGATCAGGTTTAAGGTGCTGGTTTTAACCTTTAAAGCCCTATACGGCCTAGGACCCTCGTACCTACGGGACCGCCTCTCCTGGTATGTCCCACAGAAGAACTTACGGTCTGCAAATAAAAACATCCTGAAGGTCCCAGGCCTCAGAGAGGTTAGGCTGGCCTCAACTAGAGCCAGGGCGTTTTCGGCTGCGGCTCCGATCTGGTGGAATGCTCTGTCACAAGAGACTAGGGCCCTGTGGGACCTGACATCTTTCCGCAGGGCCTGTAAGACAGAGCTGTTCCACCAGGCCTTTGGTCAGGGCGCAGCCTGAATCCCTCCTCTGGCAATCTGCACAGAATCTTGCTTAATGGTTGCCATCAATTTGATTTTAATTAATTTTTATAATGAAAGGTTTTTAGAATGTTGGATTATTTTGATTGTTGTTAGCCGCCCTGAGCCCGGCTTTGGCTGGGGAGGGCGGGGTATAAATAAAATTTATTATTTATTATTATTATTATTTAAAAATACGGAGATCCAAGAAGTGGATCACAGGAGCCCGATATGTGGAGAAACGTGACTCAAAGAAGTAGGAGGCCCAGGGTTCGCTCTGATTGTCTAGAAATACACAATCGCTTTGAGGTCCTCTCCCCTAGCATGGAAGACGAAGAGCAGACTCCATTTGAGGATCTCTCCCTCATTACAGTCGATCACGTATATGAAGATGAGCAGCAAAGTCAGTCCTCAGGGAATGTGCAGGCGACCTTGGAACGGACCGCTCACGGAAGAACCCTGACCAAACCTAAGAGAAGGCGTGTAGTGGTGATAGGGGATTCCCTACTGAGGGGAACAGAAGCAGTGATCTGTGGGCCTGACAAGATGTCTCGGGAAGTGTGCTGTCTCCCCGGGGCTAAGATCCAAGATGTAACTGAACGACTGCAAGGAATCATAAAACCCACTGACAAATACCCCTTCCTCTTGGTTCATGTGGGAACCAATGACACTGCAAGCAATAGCCTCCAGAAGATCAAAAGAGACTATGAGGCTCTGGGCAGGAAATTGAAGCAATTAAATGCACAAATCGTCATCTCATCTGTCCTCCCAGTTGAACGACGTGGCCCAGGGAGAGAGAGGAAAATAGTGGAAGTAAACAGCTGGCTTCGCAAATGGTGTAAACAGGAACGGTTTGGATTCTTAGATCACGGACTGCAGTTTCTTGAGGATGGACTTCTGGCAAGCGATGGGCTGCACCTCACAACGGTTGGGAGGAATGTTTTTGCCAAAAAACTAAGAAACCTCATCAGGAGGGCTTTAAACTGACTAATGTGGGGGAGGGAGACAGTGCTCCTGAAGGTAGGAGTCTATTAATTGATGAAGATGATCATCCAAATGTCATAGACCAAATGGAGCAAACAGCAAGCAGACCTAGTGGTGGGAGGAAAAAATCCTTAAATAAGAGACACGGGGGAATGACTAATGGACTTCAATGTCTGTACACTAATGCACAAAGCATGGGAAATAAACAAGATGAGCTTGAGCTCTTGGTACAGCAAACTAAATATGACATAATAGGCATCACTGAAACCTGGTGGGATAAGTCCCACGATTGGAATGTAAAAATGGAGGGATACAATCTATTTCAGAGAAACAGACCAGACAAGAAAGGAGGAGGAGTGGCGTTATATGTCAGGGATGTGTATACCTGTGAAGAGATCCAAGATTTAGAACCTCAAAGCCAAAGTGAGAGCATTTGGGTCAAAATTAAGGGAGAGAAGAATAATAGTGACCTCATTGTGGGAGTTTACTATAGATCCCCAAGCCAAACGGAGGACATAGATGATGCCTTCCTGGAACAGATGGCCAAGCATGCAAAAGGAAGGGAGATAGTAGTAATGGGGGACTTCAATTACCCAGATATTTGTTGGATGTCAAACTCAGCCAAGAGCATAAGGTCAAACAGATTCCTCACTGGCCTTGCAGACAACTTCATTGTCCAGAAAGTGGGAGAAGCAACAAGAGGAACAGCCATTTTAGATCTGGTCCTAACCAATGTCGATGACCTGGTTAATGGGGTAGAAGTGGAAGGATCATTAGGCGCAAGTGATCATGCTCTTCTGAAGTTTACTATACAACGGAAAGGAGCAGCCAAGCATACTAGGACTCAATTTCTTGACTTTAAGAAAGCCGACTTCATAAAACTTAGGGAAGTGCTGGGTGAGATCCCATGGACAGTAATACTAAAAGGAAAGGGAGTTCATGATGGCTGGGAGTTTGTTAAGAGGGAGATAGTAAAAGCACAACTTCAGGCAATACCAATGAGACGGAAACATGGAAGGTGCCTAAAGAAGCCAGGGTGGCTATCTAAAGAACTTTTAACTGAGTTAAGATTAAAAAAGGATGTGTACAAAAAATGGAAAAGGGGGGAAACCACCAAAGAGGAATTCAAACAAATAGCCAGCACGTGTAGACACAAAGTCAGAAAAGCTAAAGCACAGAATGAACTCAGGCTTGCTAGAGAGGTTAAAAGCAACAAAAAAGGCTTCTATGGGTATGTTCGTAGCAAAAGGAAGAACAAAGAAACAGTGGGGTCACTCAGAGGAGAAGATGGTGAAATGCAAACAGGGGACACAGAAAGGGCTGAACTCCTCAATGCCTTCTTTGCCTCAGTCTTCTCCGATAAAGAAAACAATGCCCGACCTGAAGAATTTGGAGGAAATGATTCAGCAGAGGAAACACAGCCCAGAATAACTAAGGAGATAGTGCAAGAATACTTGGCTAGTTTAGATGTATTCAAGTCTCCAGGGCCAGATGAACTGCATCCAAGAGTATTAAAAGAACTGGCAGATGTGATCTCAGAACCACTGGCAGTCCTCTTTGAGAATTCCTGGAGAACAGGCGAAGTCCCGGCAGACTGGAGGAGGGCAAATGTTGTCCCTATTTTCAAAAAGGGGAAAAGAGAGGACCCAAATAATTACCGCCCAGTCAGTCTAACATCAATACCAGGGAAGATTCTGGAGCAGATCATTAAGCAAACAATCTGTGAGCACCTAGAAAGGAATGCTGTGATCACCAATAGTCAGCATGGATTTCTGAAAAATAAGTCATGTCAGACTAACCTGATCTCATTTTTTGACAGAATTACAAGCCTGGTAGATGAAGGGAACGCAGTGGATGTAGTCTACCTTGATTTCAGCAAGGCATTTGACAAGGTGCCCCATGATATTCTTGTAAAGAAGCTGGTAAAATGCGGTCTTGACTATGCTACCACTCAGTGGATTTGTAACTGGCTGACTGACCGGACCCAAAGGGTGCTCATCAATGGTTCCTCTTCATCCTGGAGAAGAGTGACTAGTGGGGTGCCACAGGGTTCTGTCTTGGGCCCGGTCTTATTCAACATCTTTATCAACGACTTGGATGATGGACTCAAGGGCATCCTGATCAAATTTGCAGATGACACCAAACTGGGAGGGGTGGCTAACACCCCAGAAGACAGGATCACACTTCAAAACGACCTTGACAGATTAGAGAACTGGGCCAAAACAAACAAGATGAATTTTAACAGGGAGAAATGTAAAGTATTGCACTTGGGCAAAAAAAATGAGAGGCACAAATACAAGATGGGTGACACCTGGCTTGAGAGCAGTACATGTGAAAAGGATCTAGGAGTCTTGGTTGACCACAAACTTAACATGAGCCAACAGTGTGACGCGGCAGCTAAAAAAGCCAATGCAATTCTGGGCTGCATCAATAGGAGTATAGCATCTAGATCAAGGGAAGTTATAGTGCCACTGTATTCTGCTCTGGTCAGACCGCACCTGGAGTACTGTGTCCAGTTCTGGGCACCACAGTTCAAGAAGGACACTGACAAACTAGAACGTGTACAGAGGAGGGCAACCAAAATGGTCAAAGGCCTGGAAACGATGCCTTATGAGGAACGGCTAAGGGAGCTGGGCATGTTTAGCCTGGAGAAGAGGAGGTTAAGGGGTGATATGATAGCCATGTTCAAATATATAAAAGGATGTCACATGGAGGAGGGAGAAAGGTTGTTTTCTGCTGCTCCAGAGAAGCGGACACGGAGCAATGGATCCAAACTACAAGAAAGAAGAATCCACCTAAACATTAGGAAGAACTTCCTGACAGTAAGAGCTGTTCGACAGTGGAATTTGCTGCCAAGGAGTGTGGTGGAGTCTCCTTCTTTGGAGGTCTTTAAGCAGAGGCTTGACAACCATATGTCAGGAGTGCTCTGATGGTGTTTCCTGCTTGGCAGGGGGTTGGATTCGATGACCCTTGTGGTCTCTTCCAACTCTATGATTCTATGATTCTAAGTCTGGGACCTTCAGCACACAACATTTGGGCTTCATGTCCATGAAGTGCCATGAACTAGATGACTGGGGTGACAAACTCCAGAAAGGAAGACAGTCTGCAGGGTGAGAGCACTGCCATGTGGAAAGCGCCTATGGCTGTTACAAGACCGTGTATCTGCTGGCCATAGATTCCCCATACACAGACAGTGCTTGGGCTACCAGCAAAGGTTGTACAGTTGTGATCTCTTGCTTCCTGCCAACGGGATGGAGGCATCCAAAGGGGGGAAAGGGGGGAGGGAGAAAAACCGCCTTCCTTTTCCAAGAGTAGGTCCCCTGTTTCCTCATCTGTATGGGCAGCTGCCATACAGATGTGCCCTGACAAAGGAACAGGTGATTCAGAGAGGTTAGCAAAGCCAAGTAAATTCGTAACTTCCTAGTAATAACACAAGATGAAAACAAGGAGATACTTTTCAGCATTCAAACATATCGCTACTTCAGCTGTGTGTTTATTTCTGGACTGTACTTATCCTCTTTGGAAGGGTGGCTAAAAGGAACTAAACTGGACTTCTGGGAGAGGAAGAACAAGGTTCTTGTATTATTATTTTTTAAAAAAATAAATGTTAAAATTATTTTTTATGGCAATGTGAAGTCAGGGAAGTGTTATTGAGGGCTGGCCGCTCGCCACAGGGTGGGGTTTTGTTTTGGTATCCTTTTAGAGCTTGCAGGTGTTTGGCATGAACTGGAATCAAGGACAGCTGTGATAGTTCAGATCTGCTATTTCCCTCCCAATAGTTCTCAGAAGTGATGCAGTGTGGTGATGTCTCACACCTGATATCCTCTACTTGTGTGGCATGTCTAACTGCACTGTTACAAAAAGTCTATCCATTTTATAGCTGCTTTTTTTTTTTTAATGTGCAGATCACAGCAGTAGACTGGCAATGACCATCTAACAACACACAGCCCAAACTCTATCTGGATCAAAACGAGACACTGTTGATATATCCTGTGTTATTTTCTTAATTTATTTTCCACAGGCTCTTCCAAAATGCATGATACTATAGACTGGTATGTAAAAGAATCCGCTTTTTTGGAGATCAAGACATCTGCCTGCATTCCACATACTTGAAAACTAAACATCTTGATGCTGCAGCCCTGCGCAATACCTGCTTTGTTTGTTTGGGTTTTGTTCTGTTACATCTTTTGGAAACAAAAAAATAGTGTCTATTTTACTCCGAATGTCTTTAAAAAGCAACAACAATAGTTTGTTTATGTTATTTTTAAAAAACAGAATTCCTGATTATATGTCATGCACACGTTCCCTAGAGTATTTCTGACCATATTGAGATCATCTAGCAAGTGTTTAAAACTTATTGGGAATTCCTTTCCTGCACAATCTTGGCCTGATTAAAAAGAGGATTAAAAAAAAAAAAGAATGAAAACTGCCTGGTTATAAAAAGCTGCATGGAAATGGCTAGCATGACTGTAATTTTCCTGATTGCAAAGAAGTTCTACAAACATAGTGACTCGTTTACATGTTAACCAAAAGTAAATTGTTCTCCTCAAATATTTTGACTGCTGCACTGCTATTTCTCCCCCCACCCCCCACTAGTGAATCTCTAAACCTAAAACAGTAAAAAGCTGCAACCCAGAAGAGCTGCTTAGCTCCGGTTGAAATGTTAATAAATGGTACACTACTGCAGTTATCCCAAAATGGTACGACTTCAGCATGTTGTTGTTTAGTTGTTTAGTCGTGTCTGACTCTTCGTGACCCCCTGGACAAGAGCACGCCAGGCACTCCTGTCTTCCACTGACCTCCCACAGTTTGGTCAAACTCATGCTGGTAGCTTCGAGAACACTGTCCCACCATCTCGTCCTCTGTCGTCCCCTGCTCCTTGTGCCCTCCATCTTTCCCAACATCAGGGTCTTTTCCAGGGAGTCTTCTCTTCTCATGAGGTGGCCAAAGTATTGGAGCCTCAGCTTCAGGATCTGTCCTTCCAGTGACTGCCAATTGTATGTCTGAATGTTCCTTCTCAGGGCTGATCCACAAGACTTTGCAAATGGTGTTGCCTGCCCGTCTCAAGGTCAAAGGCTAGCAGCTGTTCAGTAGAGAGGTCCTGCACAGCTAGAAATAACTTCAGGAATGAATGTTCACATGATTCTGGGGATGGTGGCTTGTATGGCCCCCCTGTAAGATACTTCTGCATTTCTGTAACACTCCGGGATGAGAAAACCAGAAAGTACTAGGTTGTTTTTAAAAATGAGGGGAAAGTCTGATAAGCTATTTAAATCCCAGTTAATTGTTTTTTAAAAAGCATGCCTGTCCCACTTTATAGTGATAAGCCAGACTTTGATATAATGGGGCAAAAAACAGCAGCAGGTGCTGTTCCTTCTAGTCTTAAGAAATTTCTACTCATATTAAACTTGGTGCTACTTAGAGAAATCCAATGGACTTGCAGACCAAAGAAATGCCAAGAAACGGATTCCAATCTAGAAATCTTACATCAAGCAGTAAAACAATTCATTCAACATCTGCAATATAATCAATTGCAATGTGTTTAATAAAATTGACTCATGCCTTAGCCAACATCTTTAAACAAGTGGCAGCTGTATTCATAATCATGAGATTAATATTAAAAAGGAAGCTACACCACCATTCTACTTGCTGGGGGTCAGAACAGCTCTTTGCTTTATGTGACCTCAACAAAAGCATAACACAACAGAGTTTGGCTTCTCATTTAAAGATACAGCATATTACAACTGCTGTGGTGCCCAGAATCTAAAACTCTCTCAGAGGGCTTGTCTATTCCTTTCCCTACTCACTACAAGCGTTTGTTGAAAACTGTCTAATTTCAGTGGCCCTGTTTGGCTCTGTAGCTGATTAGTGCTGCTTAAAATGTTAAATTATCTTTAGTATTGGTATTTAAAATGTTACCCTTTATTACATTTTTGTGCTGCTAGACATCACTTTTTGAGTCCTTTGGGTTGAAAAGTTTTTGAGTTCTTTGGGTTGAATACTTTTTAATAGAAATAAAAATAAATCGTGTTTCCCATGTAAGTTATTTTTACAAAATTTATCAGTGTGCAATACAATTCATCTTTGCAACAGGGGCGAGGGGGGGACGACGACACAGGTATGAGCAACAACGGTTCTGAAAATGCTTAGGTGTAAAGAATACTGTGAAGAGATCCAGTTGATTAAGTATCAACTTTAAGTAACAAAGAGATCATTTCATTTCAAATAACAATCCCTATAAATGTGGTGATTCTGTTTAGATGACCTGGCAGACTGAACAGCTGTGGCCTTGCAGACATGGGCTGCCGCTTGCTGAGGACAGATTTTTCACCAGAGAGCCTTTGCATCCAGGCTCTTCTGATCTGAAAAAGGAGCAATGATGGGGAACATTAACTGGCAGAAGACAGGAAGAAAATGAGGTTGTAATTATTATCGGGGGAAAGAGCCTTTAACATAAAGACTAGAAACTGATGTGAACCACAACAAAAGGAAGCCACTACAGAAAGTTAAAAGGTTTGCATGTGAAATTTTAAATAGGAACGTCTGAAAGTTCAGTTTAAGGAGCCAGTCTTCCTCCCAGCGTGATCCTTAAATATCACCTTTTGCAGTGTTAAAAGGTTTACATTTTGCAGTCCTTTGAACATTATGCATAATCACTAATTTAGCACCACCATGTGAATAAACCTCTAACAAAACACTTGTAAAACCAACCTGCTGTAAGTGCTCAAAAGCCGCAGCTTAAATCCCTGTGAAAGTTACAAAGCGAGAAAGTTGGCTTTCCTGCAGACCACAGGCAACTTCAGCCCTGCATTCCCTTGTCCCACGAATTGCAGCCCACTGTCTCCCAACATTTCCATTCTGAAGTAGCACTGGCCTATTTGCAAACTTTCGTCACACCTGCCCTTCTCACCCTCCTCATAGGATACCAGCAAGAGAGACAGCTCTGTCTCTGTGCAGTCTAACATCCTTCTGCCTCCCCCACACCAGTGGGAAGGAGAGGTGGTAAAAAAAGAAAAGAAAGGGCACTTCTCTTCTTCCATTAAGGGATGGATTAAAAAAAAAAACCTTCTGTGATTGTAAGGACACCAAATGGATCCCACAGTTATTATTTTTTTTTAAAAAAATAATCTTCCATTTGGCACAGGTAACAAGGCAACAGTGATAGATCCTAAAGAGCAGGCAAACTTGCATGGGATGAGAAGGTTCATCAAGTGACTCACAGTGCTAAGCCATTTAGGGTTTAAAGGTAACAACCATCAGCACTTGAAAGCAAACCAGAAACCTGTGCAACTGATTCAATAAAGGGAGCACATGATCCCAGCACTTGACCCAGCAGAACTTTCATGGATTTAAGTTTCCATGTGCTTTTCAGGGGGAAACCCACACAGAATGTGACAGAGACATCCAGCATGTAACAAAAGCATGACGCCCCATGGCCTCACCTGACCTTCTCAGCAATGGGCACAGCTTCCTCTTTTTTAAAGTCACTGCTTTACTATGCAAGTTGTTTCACATTTGAAACCAAGTCTACTCACAGCCTTTGCTGTATAGAACTGTCCCATTGTGTGGCTCGGAATTTTTAACAAACAGATTACTTTGCCACAATATGTGGAGAATTTGAAGATATGTGGAGAATTTGCAGACAACAGCCTCACTTCTACAGTTAACAAATATTACTGGTTATAGAATAGTTGATCTTGTTGGCTTCAGTGGGATAGTGTTCACCAATCACTGTCTTGACAGTATCCAGTAACGTCTGAACACACAAAAAAGGAAATATATCAGTCAATGCCTTCTTATCAATGGCATTGTAACTTTTTGAAACCAGAGGAATAACAGAGAAAAGACCCATAAAAACAATAGCTTAAGGTCAAAATTGGATGATTTTAGCATCTGAATAACATGCACCTCAAGAAAAGAGATATCAGTTTTTATGTACCTAAACATACCTGTTGCAATTTTATATAAAACTACAAAGATTTGATGGTGCCTCTGCTTCCATTACTTCAGATGGTGATAACTTAACATACAGTGATTCTACTTTTTCGGCTACAAAAACCTGAAAACATTTAGATAACCCAGGATGAGCCTTTGGAATAAGGTTGACCACAAATATAATGAATAGCATGTATCATGTTGAGCACTGCTGACCAGAAGGCTCCAGTACCCAGCCCGCTGCAAGCACAACAAATTGTATTATTAGATATAGAATGACAAATTGCACACTCACACAGAACATGCCATTCCAGAGCAAACTTCCTATGACCTGAAAGTTCATCGAACTGTAGTCAGGATATGGCTCAGGATCTAATAGACCAACTGTGTGACACAATACAAAACAGAGTCAAGATTTCCTAGGAATCTCTTTGCTATACTGTGCCACTACTTTTGTTATCATCATAATTATTTGTACGGTAACATCAACTGAGGTTGGATAAATGGAAGAGGAGCAAACGTGAATAAATTTAAACAGGCATTCAAAGAACTGACCTGAGGATCCGAGAACACTTGCTGCATGCTATTGATTGGACCATATGGAACACCACTGCCTTCAAAGAGTTCTAGCCACTTGGTGGTCTCTTTTTCCAAAAACCTAGGAATAAGGAAACATGCGGTTTGAACTATCCATTTCAGCCAGCATTTTTTTTACATATATAAGCTAGTTTCTCTCAAAGTAGTAAATAATGCAGTAAAAATGTTCTGCACATGATCCTCAGAAATACAGAGACTAAGCCCTGGGGCAAAAATCATGGTTAGACTGTCTTACAATTCTATCTGATTTTCTGATGCAATCCAGCAGTGATGCAAACCAAAATTATCAGCAGTTTCAATAAAACCCAGTACATTTCCTCCCATTCTTAATTACTGTAATGAGCTTCACGTTTTTTTTATTTCACGTCTATTTTTCACAACAAAAAGATAGATGTGATGTGGTTAAGAGACATATGCATGAGAAAAGGTCTATTTTTAAACACAAAGATCCAATTCAAAGCCTTGCAAAGTTTTCTCCTCCTTTACATCTGAAACACATGTCCCAATTAAAAACCACAATTGTTAGTCAGATAACAACATTGATTACATATTTATGTGTTGTATGATTGTAATATTTGTCCCAAGGTCATCCGGTTTTGCATATGATATACTATACTTATCCTGAACAACCCAAATTTCCTTGGTTTACTTGCTTGCCTCCTTGGGGTCATTTACAGAATCTTACTTCGTTATCATGTTCCTATCATTAGAGACATTTCCTGCTTCCTCCTCCCTATGTGGAGTTGTTTAGATGAAGTTCACAGACAGTTCTGAACAAAAGCAAACATTTAAACAACCTTTTACATTGCCCTTTTTGAGGTAGTCTGAATCAAAGCGCTTGGAAATGTACCCTTGCCAAATATGTGTCTGTTATTTTATCATTGTGCAACGAAACAGGCAGCCACACACACAAGGTCTGTAAAAGCTGTGGAAAATATGGCCAAAGAACTTTTCCACAATCAGCATTCTCTAGGCTGCACTTTGGATTTGAAAGAATATATCTTTGAAGAATAGGGAACATCCAGGCATGCACTGTCAAAAATAATGAACGTGATATGCAAAAAGCTGAAGCACTTTAAAATGCTTCATCAAGACAGCTGGCTCCCCTTATGCTCTTATGTTTAAACTACAAAAACTGGGGCTGCTGAAGAGGCCAGAGACCTGGAAGACCTGCTCCCTGCTTGAAGGTCTTTCCCACCTGGCCTGGGAGTGGACAGCCCGGACTGACTCCAGCTACAAAAGCCAAGGCTGCTGAACAGACTCCTGGGCTGGTTGTTGTTTAGGGTTTTATTGGGGTGGGGGAAGGGAAGTATAACAAAAAATAATATCAGTAACAGTATATTTATTTTAGATTTTGCTATGACTTATGTGAGAACATTGTTCAGTTTGCTTGTGTACTTTTGCATGCTTTATTTATTGTTTATGACTACTTTTGTTATGTCTGTGATTGTGTATTTTTTAAAAAAGCTGCCTTGAGCATGGTTTTAACTATGTGTATGTGTATGTAAAACCATGCTCAAGGCAGCTTTTTTAAAAAAAATACACAATTACTATGTGTATGTGTATGTAAAGGGACGCGACTGGTGCTGTGGGTTAAACCACTGTGCTGCTTGGGCTTGCCAATCGAAAGGTCGGCGGTTCAAATCCCTGCGACAGGGTGAGCTCCCGTTGTTCAGTCCCTGCTCTTGCCAACCTAGCAGTTCGGAAGCACGTCAAAGTGCAAGTAGATAAATAGGTACCGCCCCGGCGGGAAGGTAAATGGCGTTTCCGTGCGCTGTTCTGGTTTGCCAGAAGCAGCTTAGTCATGCTGGCCACATGACCCGGAAGCTGTACGCCAGCTCCCTTGGCCAATAAAGCGAGATGAGCGCTGCAACCCCAGAGTCGGCCACGACTGGACCTAATGGTCAGGGGTCCCTTTACCTTTACCTTTACCTTTATGTGTATGTAAACTTGAAGCTGCTTCCCCTGCTCACTTCACAACGTGCCAAGCCCCCTCTCTTTACACTTGGCCACCCCCCTCCAGTTAAACCTTCCCAACCCCCTTACAATTAACCCAAATCATGCCCCCTCTCCTTATTTCCTCCAAACTGTGCCCCTGCCCTCAGCTCATACTGCTTGCCTCGCGCTGCTGTTGTCATTTTGGCCTCAGCCACGGCAACAAGGAGTGGCAGGCAGCAATGGCAAAGCAGGGTGGTTGCTGGAAAGCTGCCCTGCCCTGCCCATTCCCCAGCAGCTCACCTGGGGCATCCACCTCCCTCCACTTCCCTCGCCAGCCTCTGACACTGAAATAGCGGCATCGTTGTGTGATGGGCAGTGGCAGCAGAGCAGGATGGATGGATGCTGGGGAGCTGCCTTGTCCAGGCTTTCTTGCCTAGGCCATATTGCATTAACATGGGGGGGGGGAGGTGGACCAGAAATCAGACAATGGAGGAAGAGCGCCAGAGATGTGGATGTGCCTGAACTGAAGAAGGATCTTGTATTTCTAGTTCAGGCATAGGCAAACTCAGCCCTCTAGGTGCTTTGGGGCTACAACTCCCATCATCTCTGACCACTGGTCCTGTTAGCTAGGGATGATGGGAGTTGTAGTCCCAAAATATCTGGAGGGCCGAGTTTGCCCATGCTTTTTCTAGTTTGTATTTTTATGCTGCGAACTGCCCTGAGATCTTTGGGTGAAGGGTGGTATGCAAATTTAATGCAATAAATAAATAAAAATGAAATGAAAGAACCGTGGGCGAGGCTGTGGGGGTATCCTGAGCACCCCAATGTGTGGAGGCAGTAGCAAGAAGTGGAGGGGAAAGGAGCGAACAAAAGCAGAACTAATGACCTGGCATGACTTCCAGTGTTTCTCAAACTTGGGTCCCCAGCTGGCAGGACCAGGATGATGGGAATTGTAGTCCAACACAGCTGGGGACTCAAGTTTGAGAAACACTGGTGGGATGAGAGAAAGAGTCAGAAAAATGGCACGTGGGTATGTGAAATTAAGACTTGAGAGCAAGCGAGAGGAAGTGACAGAGAGGAGATGTGGCTGGGTGGGAGTCTCAGAAGGAATATGGGCGTGAGAGTGAGGCAGAGACTCAAAACTGTGGAGCAGGCAGAGAGACAAGTAACAGCTGAACTGAAACAGTGAGAACTTCAAAGAGACAAGGAGGAATTCCAGGAAGCTGGAGGAATACCGAGGGGAAAGTGATAGCAGAAGGGAAACCCAAAGGCAAAAACTGGTCCAGCTGTCCAGTACCACCTCAACAGGGAAGACCGGACAAGGGCAGGAGGAATGGAAGACTTCCTGCAGCTAGCTACCACATGGTGGGTCAAATAATAGGACTGCACAGAAACTTTGCACATTTTTTGGGGTGCCTGTCTGTCTCAGGAAACAATGGAGTACACCTCCAGGGGCGAAGTCAAACTGCTGGAGGATCACAGCGCCTATAGTGAATTCTCTGGGGTGCAAGACTGGGCAGTCCTGTGCTGCCCAGAAGACAAGACTGCCTCTCAGCATCGCTGATGTGGTCCAAAGGAAAGCAGAGCAAGACCTTTGGCACCAGCTTGGCTGCAGGAGTTGGTGGAAGGAAGCATACAAGACGCCTTAGGGGCTCCCTTCCAAATTTGTGTAGGGTTACTCCTTAGCCTTTTCTTCTTTGGAAAATGTTTTGCAAGGTTGGATGGCAGGTTGAGAGGAGTTCCTTACCAGGACAGACTTTGCTCGTGTGCTCAAGACATCGATTCCATAAAACATGTTTTGTTGCACTGTGCAAAATATGAGCAAGCCAGGGCTGAACTGATACTACCCTTGCTGGTACCCTTCCCGGGAAAATCAGAGGCTCACTATGTCAGGTTCCTATTGGAAGACCGGACAAATGCTAGAAAATCAGAAGTGGCAAAGTTTTTATCGGTGGTTGCAAGAACCAATGATCCCTATATTCTGAACAAAATGCTTGTTTAACCTGGAGGTAGGCTGTATGAATTGTGTATTGCTTTGTAACGATTTGTTGGGTCTCTGGACCGTAATAAAGATTGTTGTTGTTTTGCAAGGCTGATTTTTCCTCAGGGTTTACTCCTGAAGCCTTTCTCACGAATGAGGTTCAAGATCACATGGGTTTCCCATATTAAGAATCCCCTCATGTGCAAGCAGGGTGGGCATCTTGAGAGCACCTGGGATTCACCAGGAGAAGGGGGCTTTACAGTGTGTTTGATTAAGTATTTAGCAGCTCATGAAACTCAAGGCAGCCTATGTGGGATTCCTAGGCAACCTTCCACACATGCCCTGCCCAGACCTGCTTAACTTTAGCAAGGTAGGTGCATCATGTGCAGTCAGGTTGTGCTGAACCTCACATCTAATCAGACTTCTAAAGGTAAAGGTAAAGGGACCCCTGACCATTAGGTCCAGTCGTGACCGACTCTGGGGTTGTGGAGCTCGTCTCGCTTTATTGGTCGAGGGAGCCGGCGTACAGCTTCCGGGTCATGTGGCCAGCATGACTAAGCCGCTTCTGGAGAACCAGAGCAGCGCACGGAAAGGCCGTTTACCTTCCCGCCAGAGCGGTACCTATTTATCTACTTACACTTTGACGTGCTTTCAAACTGCTAGGTTGGCAGGAGCAGGGACCCAGCAACGGGAGCTCACCCCGTCGCGGGGATTCGAACCGCCGACCTTCTGATCGGCAAGTCCTAGGCTCTGTGGTTTAACCCACAGCGCCACCCGCGTCAGACTTCTAGTTTCTGATAATTCGTAAGGCAGATAATCACTTCTTCAATGCATTAAATTTGACTGTGGTCAGTGTGATTGCTGACACTACTGCAGATAAACTTTATCTTGCCATGCCATTCCTGGCAATACAACATATTTTTCCACAATAAACTCTGCCAGATGCATACCCTTAAAGGATATTTAGCATTAATCTACTCTGCTGCTTTCTTCTTGTGACGGATGACTTGTTCCCCACAATTATTCTGTTTTAGATACTGTTGCAAAGACTCCAAGGAATAAGGGGTGTTTTTTTGTTTTTGTTTTTGCTAGTACCAAGAAACAGTAACAAGTCCCACATAACCTGTCTTTCAAAATTTACCATATAAAATGTGATCACTCCACAAATGATGTCTATTAGCTAATACAAGCCAAATTACAAGGAACAGGAATAGAAACATATGACTCCAAGATCCTGGACCAAGATTTATATTACAATTGGTCTTTCTTTATTGGGTGCCAGATTCATTCAAACTAACATGACACTTAATAAATTATGTTCTTCCATTAGCATATGAAGTACAGAATAGGTCTGTACAGGCAGCATCTGACGTCCTCCAGGGATTTTGTGGAACCTCTGCTAACATAGCATAATATATTTGGCAAATAAGCTGAAGAACTGAACTTGAGACAGCAACAGGGACAACCAAGTAACAGCCAACTATGGGTATAAAAATGAAAAATGGAATATTGTCTTTCAGTAAATCCCACGTCAGGACTTGGATGAAGAATTGGATGAACCTGCACCCCCCCCTCCCATAGAGCGGTGTTTGAAATAAAACTGGAGGGGGCACGTATATGGGGGAGATGAGACTGTCTTCCATGCAGGAGATGACTCAGGGGCCTTTGAGAACATTTTAAGAGGTTCCAGGAAAATAAAGAATGTTTCCAAAGGAAAATGACTTCTCCCACATACACAATATGGTGTTGCACAGAAGATGCCTAGCGGACCATTTATAATTAGTTGTAAGAGTTGCATTTTGTTGGCTATTTGCAGTATGGTAGCACTGCAGAGAGCTTGCTGGGGAGACCATGCATTAAAAAGGGACTCAAAAATAACTTAAACAAGGTTTTAATAACAAAAACAAAAACTCCTTATACACTAAATACATCAGCAACAAACCAGACCCAACCACCAACCCATCCCCCAGGGTAATGGCAGAGCTAGGTGCTGCTCCTTATATACTACACCCAATTGCTGACATAGCTTAATCAATACAACTCAGCAGCACCGGCTATGTTTCACAGCTGTAAAGCTGGATCTCGTTATTTTGCTCTGGCCCCTTAAAGACATGCACATTGGGTGGAACAATGATGAACCTTTACATTTCAAGAAACAATTCAACACATTTAAGTACTTATTTTAAGAAAAAGTGCCATTTGAAATATGTGTTTTGAGGACCGTTGTTTAAAGGCACATATTAATGTGAAAACTGAATGTTATTATGAGGGACCAGAAACAGACAAATTTGCCCTTACCTAGTTAAAGACAAATCAAGACAATTTTGCCTAAGACAAAATTTCTTCAGTGACATCCATTTGGTGGAATACTTGAAATCTTATGCTTTTATAAACTTACACCCCATAGTTAATATTAGCCTACATGTTCTGTACATAATAAAATGGCCATGACTGCAAACAAGTTTGCAAAAATAAACACTTGAAGCTTAAATTTATAAATCATACCTGGCTGTTAAAATTTCAGTGAGTTCCTTCCTATTTAGCACTCGCTGCTGGTTATTTTTGTATCTGGAATCCTGGCTGATTTCAGGCAGATTCAGGATCTGAAATGCATTCGGTAACATAATCATCACAGAAAGTTGTGCAAATTGGTCTTCAGTGCGAGAGATGCTTTCATACACTAAATATCAAAGGATAGAATCAATAAAACTGGGCTCTTTACATAAAGCATTTCTTAGCGTTTACTGTATTGTGTAAAATCCAAAAGCACGTTTAGTCAATTAATTAAAAATAATTTAATTTTAATGAATTGGAGTAAAATATGTCCATCGTGCCTTTTATTAATTTACTGAAATTCTTCTATCTCTATTTTCCACTAATTCAACAACAGAAGCAGCTCACATCAGAAACCTACTTGTGTGCAAGTACACATAGTCAAAACATATTAAAACAATAATAATATCTCAAATGTGTCTCCTAGCTATTTATTGAAAGACTCATATTCTAGTGATTGCCCAAAAAAAAAAAAAAAAAGCCCAACAACTTTTTCTGGACTTTTATCTCTGGAAATATGGCAACCCTAGGTTATATAACAGAATATGTCACTGCTGCTTCTTATGTAAGAATCAATATTCCACGTTAGCTCATTTAGAAACCAGTCATTGGTGAAACATTTTACAGTGGTGCCTCGCAAGACGAAAAGAATCCGTTCCGCGAGTCTCTTCGTCTTGCGGTTTTTTCGTCTTGCGAAGCAAGCCCATTAGCGGATTAGCGCTATTAGCGCTATTAGCAGTTTAAGGGCTATTAACGGCTATTAAAGGCTTAAGGGATTAGCGGATTAGCTGCTAAAAGGCTATTAGCAGCTTAGCGCTTTAGAAAAAGGGGTTGGGGAGCGGAAAAAAACCTCAAGAATCGCAATTTGTCTTGCGAAGCACCTCTGAAAACGGAAAACCCTTTCGTCTTGCGGGTTTTCCGTCTTGCGAGGCATTCGTCTTGCGGGGCACCACTGTACTAGAATCATGCATACACCTGCAACATATTTATTTGTATTGTTTTAAAACCGACTTTTTCCTTTTGTATTGTTATCGTATGATTGTAAGTGGTCTTGCGACTTATGTTAAAGGTGATTCACGAAATCACCAACATTATCGCCTTGAGCTTCCCACCTTGTGAATTGCTCTTTCATTACTATTACCTTGCAGACGGTGGCAAATTGTTGATCATTTCCTGCTCCCACCACAATGTAGCCATCCTTTGTTTTGAAAGCCTAGAAACAGTATGGGAGATCAGAATGTAATTGAAGCACGCATTATGGTACTATGTGAATAATATTTCTGCCTCCACCATCAGTCGAATTTAAAGGTCACTGTCTTTCAAAACAGCATCTGCAGAAGAGAGGTGGGGAGGCAGGCAGAGAAAACATCTGTGCCTCCTCCTGCTGGACTCTCCCCTCTGCTTCCAGGCCAACTTTATGTTCACTCCATTTGTTTTAGTAAGCTGATATTGTAAACTGCTTTAGGTGCCTTGGCAGAAAGGTGGCATATAAATTCAACGAATGAAATATAAGCTAACGCTTTAAAAATATGTTAAATAGTCCACGTTCTCAATATAAATTAATATTTTCTACTCAACAACTAAAGCTTTTCAACTTTAGCTGAATTTACGCATCACAGCAAGCACACACATTCATCCATTTAAGGCACATAAAGATGGGGCTTCTGTACTTTATTTATGATGCTCTCAAAGGTCCCATTAAAGTAAATGCGTGTATAACCATGTGCTTATCAGCAATTATCACTTTGCAAATGCCGGTCAGACCACACAGCAGCATCTAACTTGTGTGTGTTCATACTCTTGAGCTGCGAATACTGAAGTTACTATACATGTAAAGGCCCAGCCATTAATGTTTTTGCTTCACTGACTTTGGGGCATGTGTGGGAAAAATGAGTAAATCCTAAAATGTAATTAGGAAAATGCAATCCCCATGTCATCTTCAGACAGAAGTAGTATTGGAATAAATACAGCAGCGTCTCTCTGCATGAAATTTATTTTCTTCTTCAGCAGAGCAGATATTCTGGGCTTCCCACCACAAAAATGGCTGATTATTTGTCAGTCATTGTTGCTGATAAAGCAGAAACTTCCCAACATTATTAGCACAGCAAGGCCAACATTTAAGAGTGCTAACAACAGTTTCATTCATGGTCTATGGATGTATACACACACAACCCGCAGGTTACCACAAGTTACTGTCTGGTCACAGAAAGCTCCACTATCTTATTATACAAAGGAGACAGAAAGCAAAGTGCAGACAGATTTTAATGAGATTTTGTTTTGATAAACTGCTGCCCATAGCCGTGAATCTTGCTAAATTAGTGCAATAAAATTTACTTCATACAAGGCAAAAGTCTTTTCTCTGTGTGTCTTTTGTTTGTAAAGAACAGAGGCTTGTGACAGGGCATCCAGGAACATGACAAAAATTGCATGCAAAATAATATGCGACGTTGGTGTCCTGAACTTCGTGGTGTAAGAGTAACTGAAGACAATAAGCCACAGACATGGAAATCATTTCAGAGCTTGTTAGAGTAAATCAGTGGAGATGAATGATATGACATTCCAAAGCAATGTTTGGTGAAAGAAACTACAGGTTCGGGGTAAATATACAAAGATCCTCTAATTATCAAGGGAAAGGAACAGCCCAAATGGCCTAAAGCAGAGGTTCCCAAATTGTGACCTGTGGTTCATAGTAAAAACACAATGAAGACTTTTGCAGCGAGTAGCACAGCACACTACAATTGCTACAATGGGCAGAAAAATGATGAGGTGGTTCACCAAGACTCTGAGCAATGTTCAAATGGTCTGTGAGGGGGGAATGTTTGGGGAAACTCAGTGAGAGTGGTGAGGAAAACTTTGAAGGGTGCCAAGTGTTGGTGGGGGCAGGGATGGCCTGGAAGGAGCCCTAATATAACTGTATTATACTATTTTACATACACTATTTTGATTAAAATGTGAGACAGAAATCAAATAAATATACACACTTTTCATAGTAATTAATTATAGTTGCAGTACTATCATTATCACCAACACAAATACAGCCATAAGCAATGGTGTTAAGAGTTGTGCTGTAGAACCAGTTTCTGATGGGAGTTCAGCTGGTGGACATTCCTTGGAAGCCTTTAACAGGAGAGTATTGCCACCTGAAAGACACAGCTACTGGATAGAACAGTCATGGCTAGTCAAAGACCTACACCAAGGAACATCCTGACTTGGAATTCAGTGTTTCCTCTTAAGGAATCCAATCCAGACCCTGGAGAGAAATATTTGGAGGAAGAGGACTGGGGCCCTGAAAACTACATTCCAACTGAAGACCTGGAGAAACCTTCAGTTTGAAGAGATCTATCTCAAAGATCCTTGCCAGGGACTCAAAGAACCACTTGGAACTCATACCAAGTCCTGCCTTGATCACTGATTCTTTCCCATCAACCCAAGGCTTCAGGAGTGGAGGAGGCTGTAAGCACAGCGAGAAGCTCAGAGTCACCAGGGATCTACTAGGGAGAAATGGTCTCCCTGGGAGGAGGGCAAACAATGACCCACTAAAGGACCAGATACAGTAATAGAGGAGCTGGAATTTTTGTCTCCTCTGGGCCTATGCTGATTCTGGCAACAGAGAGCACTAGCTCTGCTCACCACTAATTTTACATTCCATGTTAAAAAAAAAAAAACAGAAAGAAAAAATGTTATGCATTTAAAGTACCTCACACATATTGGGTTGGATCCAAACTTAGATAGTTGTACTTAAGTCATGATTAGGGATGGAGGATAAGTTTGATTCAATATGCATTTGAAGTTAAATCAATCAAATTCACACTTTCTGAAGCAATATATGAACCGAAACACAGCTGGCCTTAAAAATGCACACATCTTAATTTTGTGAAGCAGTTCTCCAACCAACCAATGTTTACAATGATGCATATGTTAGGGGAAAGTGTGCATAATGAAAATATTAGTGAAAATAACACTCACACACACAAAAAAATCCATTGTATTAGGAGAAGTTGCTTTGCACAAGATTGCTTTGCGCAAATTAGTCAAAATGGCTACGTTTATTGAATTCCAACTTTCTCTTCTTTCCCAAAGAGGCAGACATGGGACTAGAACCCTAATCCTTGTTATAGGTCTTCTCTATTTGAGCCACAACCACCTGCCTCTTATGTCACTTAGAGCGAACATTAATAGCTATTATTGCCATTATTTCTAGAGCACCTCAAAAGCTAGGGGCTGCACAACGATTGAGGCAAGAAGAACAATCGCCGCCTGCAGGTTTACAGTATGAAATCTATCAAGTAAGAGACAAAGTTTTGCCTTTCATTTTGCCATTTACCGTATATCTGATTACAGTTTACTGGAAATAAGCCTCGTTCAATTAAAAGAAACTTACTTTTGAGTGGACATTATAGGACTGCACTGTCAAGATCCTATCTTTTCACCCCTCCCTAGGTTCCACATGAACTACACTGCAATTTTGCCAAGGATAAACAAAGTCTGAACTACTCATGAGCAGCTGACACAGGTTCTGTCCTAGCATTTCCATATCAAGCAGCCTACAGTTGCTATAAGAGTGGATTCCCCCTGCTCCAGCAACTCTCACAGGATCTCATTATTAGTCAAGAATCTAGAAATTGAAGATGGTAATCCAGGCCAATGGTTACCTATGCTAAAGCTTTGCTGAAGTCCCTGGGACAAGAGCACCTGTAGCTCCAGGCTTCACTGCAAACTACTGCTTTCTTAAAAACAATAATTTAGGACTGAATGGCCCTCAGTTTTGTACACCCTCATGTTTGGATAGCCAGTTTAATACATTTGAGAATAGGCTGCTTAAAATGGGGGGAAACAGAAATTCCATCCGGAGAAGTTTGGAATTGTGAGTCTTTAGCAAAACCTTTAAAATGCACTTCCTCTAGGACACTTCGACCAGACGCGAGTTTTGCAAACACAGCAAAAAGAGAAATGGTCAGGATTTATGCCGGCCTTCTTTCCAAAGCTACTTATACCACCAATGCTTGCTTTTAATGTCAGTTTATGCTTCAGCCTCTTAAAAAAACACATGATAAATACAGATGGACCTGAATCACATCTGGACCATCCCAAAGGCTGGAGGTATTTTGGCCCAGGATCTTGAGTCGAAATTCATCTTTGGCAATGAGAGAGATGAAATGTGGTGCCATCGAGACAAAATGTTGCCAAGAAAAAGTAGAGATGGGAAATGAGACAATCCCATTGAGTTCAGCAACATATGCTTCAGTGACAACTGGTGTTTTAAAGTTTGGATTACAGCACACACATCCAGGTTACTAATGTAATATTTGCTAAATTATTTCTCATGCTTCCTTACTTGCTGATTCCTAAATAAGATAAACTTTATGGAGATTAATGCTATGCTGGGGTGAAATATTCTTTTTTAGTCTTTCAGTAGCTTGAATTTTAGATTTCCAAGGGCTTGGTCACCATTCTATGTTTGATCCACCAACCTTCTTTGCATAATTCACTTCATTCTATAACGAAACAGAAAGGGGTCTCTAATTTCTGGGATAAGGATTAAGAGCAATGAAGGATTAAGAGCAATGACCCAGGTCCTTTGGTCCTAATCCAATCCAAGCAATGAATAAAATGAAGATGCCATATATCTGTGTTTTCTAGCTGCTAAGTCAGCTTCTGAGTCCAGAAATGGAGGCAGGCTTAAGCTGCAACTAGGGAACTAGTGAGGGCCGTTCAAGCAAGAAAGCTCCTTGCCACAACACTTGCTATATGGATAAGGCTGGAGTTATCATTTTACTAAGCAATTTGCCACTGTCCAATACCTGTTGACCCAAATTATTACCTAGCCAGCCACCTTTCTGAATAGGCTATAGCCTAACCATTCACATTAAAGAATTACTTCATTTGACCATGATCTTACCAATCTCTACTTCTCCATGCAACCTGAACTTACATTTTACACAGCCTCATTCATAAGTAAATTATTATCTCAATGGTCTCCAGCATGCTTTTGAGTTGGGTGGGTGTATATTTTCAATAAGCAAATTATTTTTAAAATGTTTGGACCTCAGCAGGGACACTCTTCTCCATACGAGCCCTGCCCAGTCGCTAGGATCTCCACCCCATGCTTTGGGGTTGGTGCTCTTTCATTTGAAAGGTTTATGACACACGTGCTATTTACTTAATTATTTCTCAATGACTTACAGTCACTTATGGCAAGTGACATATCCTCTCTTGTGCTTCATCAGAAATTTATCAGTTGAAAAGCCTGCTGGCTAATAAGTTCCCGTATTTTTCGCTCTATAAGACGCACCAGATGGGGACGCGGGTGGCACTGTGGGTTAAAGCCTCAGTGCCTAGGGCTTGCCGATCGAAAGGTCGGCGGTTCGAATTCCCGCGGCGGGGTGCGCTCCCGCTGTTCGGTCCCAGCGCCTGCCAACCTAGCAGTTCGAAAGCACTCCCGGGTGCAAGTAGATAAATAGGGTCCGCTTGCCAGCGGGAAGGTAAATGGCGTTTCCATGTGCTGCGCTGGCTCCCCAGATGCAGCTTGTCACGCTGGCCACGTGACCTGGAAGTGTCTTCGGACAGCGCTGGCCCTTGGCCTCTTTGAGTGAGATGGGCGCACAACCCTAGAGTCTGTCAAGACTGGCCCGTACGGGCAGGGGTACCTTTACCTTACCTTAAGACGCACCAGACCACAAGACGCACCTAGTTTTTGGAGGAGGAAAACAAGAAAAAAAATATTCTGAATCTCAGAAGCCAGAACAGCAAGAGTGATCGCTGCGCAGCGGAAGCAGCAATCCCTCTTGCTGTTCTGGCTTCTGGGATAGCTGCGCAGCCTGCTTTCGCTCCATAAGACGCACAAACATTTCCCCTTACTTTTTAGGAGGGAAAAAGTGAGTCTTATAGAGCAAAAAACACGGTATTCATAAAGGCCCTTTTCTTTTGATTTTCAGGAACATACAGTTTGGCAACAGAAATGCAAGTACAGTACACATTAAGGGATAATAAATAAAAAGTACTTGAGGAGTATAGTGCAAAAAACATGAAGACCAACAAAAAAAAATCAAATAAAACCAAAGCAATAAACTAGCTTTCGATGATGGTGATAGCTATACCATTAGATGACAGGGAAGTTAAAAGTGTGCTAAAAGAACGTAAGATTATATTAAAAGCTGAATGATGTATTTGCATTTAGCTTTACTGTGGAGGATGCAGGGCAGACCCCTGAGCCCAAAGTGATGTTCTCATGGAGGTAAGAAATTGAGTTCTGAGTAACTGAGACAAATATTTGTGGTTTCCCGCATGGCTGGTCTAGAGGCTGCAGTTGGTGAAAAATGCTGTGTCCTGGATGGTGAGTGGTGCCCCTTCCTGCAGTGGCATAACATGGGTTGCTAATGCCCAGGGCAAGGTGCGAAAGGGGGTGTGGTATCACCACGGGGAAGGGGGCTAGCACGTCGCCATGGGTCCTCCCCCACCCCAGTTTTTAGCACAGTATCCTCCCACGTGGTGCCAGATGCAGACTCCAACCTCCCAACCAGTGCCCCTCTAGTGCTGTGCCTCACCCTGCACCAGCCGCTTCAGCTCTCTGTGGTGTGCCCGCAGGAAGCCCCGTCAGTCCGGCTGGCAGCCAAGGCTAACATGGCCTCCTCTTCATCCACGCCAAACACTCCAGCGGAAGCCCACCATGTCTTTGGCTGCCTGATCTCATATGGGGGCCTGGCTTGGGAACTCTGCGGCACTGCAGGGGCCCCGCAACCTCCATCCCGAAGCAGGGGGGAGCTAAAAGGACCACCCAGCACAGCAATGACCTGGCACACACAGCAGCGGCACCAGTCATGGCTTGAAAAGCATGTGGCATGTGGCGCTTGCGAGTGAAGGATGCAGACCTGAGGTGCCAAAGGGTGTGGACAGTGAGAAGGGGCTTCAGCCCAGCAGGGGAGGACCTGACCGGCTGACCGCTCCCTGCCCACCTGGCTGCCATGGAGACATTTACGCCATGTGTTCTGCGCATTGCCAGACCAGGAAAGGAAGCCACCTCTCTCCCAGTCTTGGGGCACCTTTGGGGCACAGTGGCCTAGCGATGGTTGCGCTGCTAAGAATTTTTGTGGCTGGGTCAACCAACCCCATGGCCCCCACACTATGCCACTATGGTCAAATATCTGAAATGGTCTATGAGTCACTGCACCAGTTTTTAGGTCTTGTTATTTAAATATAAACGCGGGTGGCGCTGTGGGTAAAACCTCAGCGCCTAGGACTTGCCGATCGCATGGTCGGCGGTTCGAATCCCCGCGGCGGGGTGCGCTCCCGTCGTTCGGTCCCAGCGCCTGCCAAAATGCAGGACGAAAGCACCTCCGGGTGCAAGTAGATAAATAGGGACCGCTTACCGGTGGGAAGGTAAATGGCGTTCCGTGTGCTGCGCTGGCTCACCAGATGCAGCTTGTCACGCTGGCCACGTGACCCGGAAGTGTCTGCGGACAGCGCTGGCCCCCGGCCTATAGAGTGAGATGAGCGCACAACCCTAGAGTCTGGCAAGACTGGCCCGTACGGGCAGGGGTACCTTTACCTTTTATTTACATATAAAAGCTTAAACAACTCTGGACCAGGTTACCTGAAAAGGAGACCCCAGAGCTTCCTGTATGACATAAGCTCAATTGGGTGAACAGAATGCAACGGGGGGGGGGGTAGCTATCACAATTTTGTAGAAATTAGAAACCTCAATGTATCAAGATTTCTCTTCATCTAAAATAAATAAATTGTTTGAAACTGAAAACATGGACCTGTTGTTCTGAAGCAAAGGAATAAAGTGTCATAGTCTCCGTTGCCACATTACTTTTCCATTACTTTCCCCAACAATGAAATTGTGCGCGCACACACACAAACTCCTGTGCAAAATAAACAAACTTTAATCACTGTATCATGCTGGAGCCAGTGTAATTAAGATTGTGTCAGTGTTTCCATTTAGACCACTATGTTCAGGAGGTTTATGAGCAGATCATAAAAATTCAGTTCCACTGAAAAATTAAGCAAACAAAGTCTTATACAGTCCGCAATATTTCAGAAGAAAACCATGCACACACCTCACAGCCATTTGCTACTTATAGAAGAGGCACAATAAGAGTTTATGGGTTTTAAAGGGCACCACTGAACTATTTTAAAAACATTTTCCCCTCCAGTATTCATAACAATGTACTGAAGGTTTGAAACCAAACTTTGTTTCTTAACCACTGTGTAGAGATAAAAGGGTAATTGTAACAGCTTGTGATTTGAGACTACTGGCATTGTGTTTGTATTGCTTTCAAAGAAAAAAGAGCAATGGAACATTCCCTTTGGAAAATCAAATGCATACTAGAAGCCCAGAGGCCATCTGCTATAGAAATCATAATAATCATTGAACTTTGCAGACATTTATACTTGAATTTGGCTGGTCACATTTGGCCTGGATAGCCAAATTCTGTTTTGAGCCACACAAGTGTGAGCTCAGTATATTTTGGTTGATGTCAGTTGAGACGGGTTACAATAGCAAAAGCGATAGCATGATTTTGACCACTGCTTAATTCTTCCTCTTCTATTGGCTCTCAGAGGGTGGCTTGGTTTTTTTGTTCTTAAGTTTACCTCCAACTTTCAAACATCTTTGACGTGCAGTCAATCAAAATGCCATTTCAAGATGAGAAAACGTTCTATCCAGTGTACATGCTCCAAAATGTGCATCACAGCCAACCAATTTATCCAACCTCAAAGTCCTGCTCAAAATTAGAATACAGAATTATTTGGTCTGCCTACTTTGAGGAGAAACACCCAGATAAGGAAGAGCTGGACTCCAGAAACCATACTCAGCGTCATATAAACACACTCACTTTTCACTTGGCACTTGAGGCACATTATGTTATTTGATTTTTAATATTGTGATATTTATTGTTACGCTGCTTTGGGAATTTCTTTAAAGGTAGGGTATATATGCAACAAATTTAATAAATATATATAAAGATGAAATCTGCACCTTTTTTTGAACCTCATCCACCCCATGATTAAGCTGTCTAGGTCAGCTACATTCTCTTTAACCTTCAGGGGTTTTAAAAAAACCAAAATAGGCTTTCCTATGTAAAGTGCTGCATCTGCTTACAAGGACAGCAACCCACCCTCCCTCTTTAAACACAAAATTATGTTTTCATTTGCATTGTTGCCTTTGGTACATATAATATCTGGAAATTGTAACTTTGCTATGGAAGCTAACCAGGTTTTGCTTGGACGTGAAACTTTCTCCATTGGAGAGAAGCATTATTTTCCTTATCCCTTTTGAAATTTTAATACTGTTTCTGTTTCTTCAGCATTAAAGTCCTCATTAATATCGGAGTGAGGTGCAGAATGGGCCATCCATTTGGTCTGCAGTTAAGACCAATTTCTACATATATGGTCAACAAGCTTTCTTGTTTCAAACCTTTTGAAAAATTTAACTGCGAATCAACTTTAAGGGAATAGCAGACATAGTGCTCTTTAGACTGCCAGATGGACATCCCCAGCTACTACTTGACAGCCTACTTAAATCCCTGCCAACTAAAGTTATGGTCTGCAGGAATCCTGTCTTGAGCCTTTTGATGTTGCTTGCTTGATGGCATCCCTGGTGTCACTCAGAGGCCATCTTGCTGAGAGAAAGAGGACAACCTTTTGACTTCCTGTCATAAACATACAGTGAGTGTGAGAGGGGAGGACGGCAGACTAGATGCCAAATAGCCTCCTTCATATGGATCCTGGGCCACCTCCAGGATGTTCCGAATGAAAGCAGGGGTCATAATTCTATAAAAAGAAATAGGGCCTTCACCTCTTCAACAAATTCCTTCTGTAACCATACAGAGGTCTCTCATCCTATATATTTTGACTTATATCATGCATTATTAAGTTTGGGTTATTTGGTCACAGCAGTTCATTTTGCGTGCTGACACACACACGATGGCCACAATCCCCAAGGGGGTGTGTGGATGGAAGCACCTGGGCTTTCTCCTCATCTCATATATTTTTTTTCTTCAGCTGTTCCCCTTGCCAAACTTTTTTTCGGTGCTTGAGGAAGTTTAAAAAGTAGTTTATTTGTGGTTTGGCTAGTGAAAACACTTGAAAAAACTTGGATGTACATATGCTCACTCTCAAGGGCAAACATTGATTCTGCCCCGAGAAACTAGAAATTTAAATAACGTTACCCCAATGGTTTCAGCTATATATTTATGTGGTTTGGTGCAAATTAGGGTGGTCTCCTTACAGTGGAAGAAAGGAATGGCTAATACAGGCATAGGCAAACTCGGCCCGCCAGATGTTTTGGGGCTACAACTCCCATGATCCCTAGCTAACAGAACCAGTGGTCAGGGATGATGGGAACTGTAGTCCCAAAATATCTTGAGGGTCTAGTTTGCCTGTGCCTGGACTAATATATAGTACCTGCACCTGTAATGCTGGACTCCTTGTTTACTACCACTCTCAAGATTATGTGGGTTGCAGGAGGGGGGGAGAGATGTTATGTGTGCAATGGGTATATATCAGTGCCATAAAAACCATCCATGGGAATATATATACAGTGGTGCCTCGCAAGACGAAAAGAATCCGTTCCGCGAGTCTCTTCATCTTGCGGTTTTTTTCGTCTTGCGAAGCAAGCCCATTAGCGGTTAGCGGATTAGCGCTATTAGCGGTTTGGCGGCTATTAGCGGCTATTAAAGGCTTAAGGGATTAGCGGATTAGCTGCTAAAAGGCTATTAGTGTCTTAGCGGGCTTAGTGGATCAGCTGATAAGCGGCTTAGCGATCAGCTGTAAAGTGGCTTAGCGATCAGCTGTTAAGCGGCTTAGCGATCAGCTGTAAAGTGGCTTAGCGATCAGCTGTTAAGCGGCTTAGCAATCAGCTGTTAAGCAGTTTAGCGGCTTGGGGAAAGGGGGGGAGGGGAAAAAACCCCGCAGGAACTCACAAGACATTTTCGTCTTGTGAAGCAAGCCCATAGGAAATTCATTTTGCGAAGCACCTCCATAACGGAAAACCCTTTCATCTAGCGGGTTTTCCGTCTTGCGAGGCATTCGTCTTGCGGGGCACCACTGTAATGGCAAAGTAGTAAAATATGGAGGTAAGCACACACTGATTGTGCTAAATGATTAGAAAAATCTTCCATATTCCTGGCTACGTCCCCACCAATGCTGTGATAACAAGTGAAAATTTTACTAACAACATTTGTATATGCAAAAATGTAATAAGAAGTTAAACTAATACAAAAAATACCACATTCTTTTAACTAAAGAAAACTTCCACAGACATGAATCAGTTAGTACATCTCAACGTTTTTCCAAAATTTGGAGGGAAGGATAAATACTAAATAACGTTGGTCAAAGATTAGCCATAAGCACACTAATGAAAATAGCCAGATGCATTTAGTGTAAATTATATTTTATATTGTATTCAACTGTTTTAACTTAATATGTACAAGCGCTATTGTGACTTTTGCTCTGTTTCTAGGTATTGGTGGTCAGAAGACTATATCTCCTGTGTTTCACTTTGATCCACCAATGCTGCCATAGCACTTGTTAAAACTAAATCAGATTTGCTTTTTGGCAATCTGCAGCTCCTTATGGCCAGCAAAATCTGCTGTTTGGCGCAGTCTAATTCATCCAGCTTCATCATAGGGCTGGCTTTGTGGGCTCAACTGCCATAGTTTAGGCACAACAGAAGCCAAGTGGATTTATGCTTCACTGAGCAGACTGCCTAAAAAGATTCTCTTAGTGGAAACAGGGAGACAATAGTAATTACCTAATATGGCCACAGCCCAACCCAGAGAAAGCAAACCCCTTGGGAAATGTACTTTTGTCCTACTGCAACCTTCCCTTTCCTAACTCTTCATGCACCCACAATCATATCACAAAGTACAGCTATTCTCTTATTTGTTTAAACAAATCCAGACTTTAACATTTTATGAGTAAATCTTTTAGTGACACCTTCAGTCAGACTGAATTGTAAAAGATTTATCGTTGAACACATGTTTTCTCTCTTTCTCTGGCTATAATTTCAGAGCACAGGGTCAGGGACTTTTCTATAGCAATGCAACACTCAAGAGGCTAGTATATTTTGAATTTGTGTTTCCCATGCATTTAAGAAACTCTACGCAGATAATATCACCCCTGTTCTTGGGAGATTTCAGGCTACCATTTAAGACTCAAGAGATCTCACCTCCTTCTGTGACATGTAAATATAATATAATATAAACGATCTGCCTTATAATATTTTTCCTAGGACAAAGTGCTTTCTTCTCCTTCCATGTGACGTTTGATTATTCAACAGATCACTTGATCAATAAGGTATCACTTGATCCCAGGTGGATAGCCATGGATGGGAGTCAACCTTGGCTCTCATCAAAAGCACCACTAATGCCACACACCACTAAAACACCACACGGAGTCCCAGAGAGGAGTGCCTCTATAGCTGAGGCAGGCCAGTGAAGGGCCCAACTTGGTTGACTGCAGGCACCAGGTCTGCAAAGGATTAAGAGTCACCAAGAGCAAGGGAAGATCATCCCGTCCCAAGTATGATGCTTATAGCTTATAGCTCAGCAGCAATTTCCGGCTTTGAAGGGCTGGCTTGGAGTCGTTGTTTTTTTAGGCTATAAGACTGACAGTAGGGCCTGCCTTTGTGTGTGTTTTTTACTGAATAAGAGGAACTTTGAGAAACAACAATTATAGGAAAAGTGGGATAAAAAAAAAAGAGAAAATAAATACCCTGCAGAACAGAGGCTGGTGTGATGGCCTGGGAATCTGATTCAGAAGCTGAACCTGAGGAGTCCCAGCCTGCACAGGAATCCTGCCTCCAGGGCCGGCTGAGCTGGGGCAGGGGCTTGAATCTGAAGGGCCTCCACCTGTGCCGGATCTTCAGGAGCAAACACCAGATACATCCACTTTGGCTCCGGAGGTAATTGAGGACCCATTGCCTGCAGGTGCGCCTCTCCCAGGTCTGTCAGGGGAAGGTGAAGCTGCCCCTGGGTCCAGTAACCCTCCAGCCTCTCCTGAGCTGCAGAGGCTCAGGGCAGAGAGGCAGAGGGAACTAAGTCCTCACAGGAGGAGTGCTCGCCTTAAGGCAGGAGAGGCGGGTCACCTGTGGGCCAGGACCGCCCTAGGCCCCAGAGGAGATAAAGGCCAGTCAGCCCAGTCCAAGGTTGCGGGAGCAACGTCGTTGGAAACCTGCTTCTGCCAGCACCCAGACCTGTTCTTCCAGAGTTCCTGACCACGCCCAGCTTCTTGCTTCGGACCCCGCTTTGCCCTTTGTGGACTGTCTCCAGACCCTCGGCCCAGGACCGGACTCTGACCCCGCCTCACGGTAACCTGCTCCCGGGACCAGCACAGCTGGTGAGCCAAGAAATAGAAGAATGCCCAGATGCATTGTGGTTGAGAACTTGTCACCGAATGCATGGCTGAGGAAAGGTCCCAGATTTCAGAGAGGGCTGGGGGTGTAGAGTTATCACAGTAGAAGCATGGCATTTAGCTATCTTCTCTAATAGCCAAGAAATCTCTATCCAGGACACATACTTTCCAGATTCCAAAAATAAAATTGCTGCAGCTTATGGTCCCTCAGCCCTGCCTACCAGTTATCCCTATCAGATGTGTTGTTCTTTGTTCACAGAGAGGAAAGATGAAAACGTCTCATTATTTCCTTCCTCACCCATTTTCTTGTTCCCTGATGTATGGTATCAATAATACAATCTCAATGGGAATATGACTTGTTTGTTTTCGTGTTTGAATAGTTACTCCCCTCTGTTGCAGGCTGGCAGGTCCGCCTCCTCTTATTCAACGAAGATTAGTTCCAAGTGCAGCCATACCCTTCAGGGTCAACTTTAATTGGCACCGCCGTTTCCAAACCTCAAAGCAAATAAAACAAATAAGAGTTTGAAGTCCAATTGCCCCTTTTCTCGCTTCACCAAAGCAAGGAAAGGGACGCAGATAATTCAATGCCCCACCTAAGAGAATAAAGTGGGCAGAAGATTCCGAGTTCCTCACACGCACATCGCCAAGGGGGGGGGGGCGACCCTATCCTGTTTCAGAGCAGGGCCAGCACCAGCACACAGCACCCTTAGGCAGCTGCCAGGGCCAAAGCAGAACTCCTCTACGCCTTATCAGCTATGTCACGGATAGGCAAGATTGCACTCTCCAAATATCGTTGGGCTCCAACTGTCATCATCCCTGGCTATTAGCCATGGTGGCTGGATATAAGAGAAGCCTGCAACAAAATGCTATCCTACCCTCCGCAAGAGAATAATCTGTGCTTCTCCAAAGAACAGTGTTGCAGCATGAACCTGTGTGTGTGTGTGTGTGTGTTAAGAACACTTCATATTTATTGTTCATTTTGGGTTTAAATTTAAAACTGACTGATCTGAGACATGTGAAGCATAAAATGTTGACGCAATTTAGCATTGAAAAAGCAGCCTTATGTACTGTATTCTTATGTCATGCTCAAACACAAATAATATCAAGACAGGTTAACTTAACCTCAGAGACTTCAAATCCCTAATTTAGAGACTCAGAGAAACACAGCTGTAGCCATCCCAAATCTTAGAATTTCACTTCCATAAGCAGGAGAAGCTATTCCTTGGCACGCTGGCTTCAGGTTTTTGAGTACTAAAGACTTTGCCCTGATATGACCTAGGGATTGGCAGCAGGATCAATCCTTTGTTTGGGAAGTCCTGCTGCAAAGTCCTCAAGGACCATTCCCCAATACAATATAAATTCTCCCGCCAGCTTGCCACTGGATTTTGATTATCCAAACTGGCACAGTAATAGAAATATTGTTTCTGCTATGCTCATTACATTTGCTAAGAACCGGGTTATTTTTCAATCACAAACCTTTAAGCAGTGGCCGGGTAGGATATCATTGGAGTAAAGTTTTCTTTGAGACACTTGTGGACCTTCCATTAACTTAAATCAGCAGGAGTTCAAGTGTCTCAGTTTACAAATGTTTTTGCCTACTCTTCATCTTTTTTGCAGTACAGAACTTGTTGACAATGCTTCCAAATTTCTATGGACTCTTTAATTCTAGTCCTTACCGTGACAGCGCTTCACAGATCTCCTACCACCTTTACTACAAAATCTTGTATATTGTAAAGTTGCATCATTTATTAGGGATGTGCCTCATTTTGATTGGCAAAAAAACTCGAAGTCCACAATTAAAATAATTCCAAAAGCAGTTATTCACCAAACAAATACAACATTAAAGGAGAGTTATTGCTCTGGCTGAGATTCAGAAAAGCAATAAATTCCAAGTTTCAGAATCAAACCTCCAATATCAACTCACAACAGGGTGCAGTTGTGTAAAATTAAGGTTGGCATGACATTGCGCTTGGATATTTGAGGTTTGGATTCTTTGCTTTGAATTTCCTCTCCTTTATGATCTCGAGCCAAAGAACAATTGTTTGATTTTAATCTTGCCTTCAGTGAATTTACTTGGATTTTTCTTTAGCTGTTTACATAAAACCACACAGCAGCGAGTGACGGAACTAAGTAACACATCATCGACTAATTCCATCTGTTTACCACACATGCGATGATATCATGTTAAGCTAAATAATCAAAGTTTCATATGGAATGACAACACAAAAATCCAGAGCAAGGAAGTGGGTTCCTTCCTTTTCTTTTTAATATGCCCTATACCCCTCTCAAGCAGGCTATATCATGAGGCACTGTGTGAAAGCTTTGTGTTTGGGGCACAATATGCTGTTGTGTCTACAGAAAATATAGTAGCCCATAACTAGGTTCTTGTATAGCATTTCACTGAAGGCAAAATAACTGCAAGTCCCTTAATCATCTATCAAGTGTTACCTTGAAACACACACTGTGAAAGAGAGCTTGAGCTGCTATGCATCCTACAACTGACACGTTTTTTATTTGCTTCATGCTGCTTTCAGAGTTCCTGCTTTTTGAGAATACCCAATTCTTTAGTTATATAAACAAGTCCCAAATCAGTATACACTTCATCTTAGGGCAATGAAGCAATAACATGAAAGTGGAGGGCAGAGACATGGGGATAGAACAAGAGACGATGCACCAGACTTGGGGCCAACAATGAAAGCAGTAGCTCACCCTTCTCTCTTCCCTGTATATCATTCTAGGCATGCTCAACACGTGGCAAGACAAGCGTAGTGCTATTGAATGTATGCAATATAGAAAAAGAGAGAGGTTATACTGCTTTCTGTTAAATCTGCCACATAGTTATGGTTTGTTAGGTTTCCCCTCATAAAATTTTATTTTCAGAGGTCTACTTCTTGGCCATTCATGTGAAATTAGGTATGCCTCAAGGAGGAAGCGATTCTAGGCTAACATCTCATTGCCCCTGATTAGAGAAAGATAATTAATCATGTTTTACAGCTATTTCCCACTCTTTGTAAGTATATTATTTAGATCTACTTTGCCTGAAAAACCACTTGTGGAAATGGAAAAAACTGAATGTATGACAATATCACATTGTATGTTGAGTATCCCTAAAAATACATGAAATGAGTAGAACAAGGGACACAGGGCTGCCATTTTTTATGGCTGCCCCCACTGTTATCTTTGTTTCTCCTAAGAAATAGTTGTGCTCAGGGGGTGTAATAACAGGGAACAAGTGTGGTAATGGATTGCCATCAACACTGAGGAAGGAGATGGTGAGGACTTTCACCTGGGGATAAGCTGAGGAAGCACATAATAATAAGCCAAGCGGGGACTTATTTTTCAAACCATGTTGGCCTAAATTATACATTAACACAGAGAAGAAAACTGCTAAAGCATGACAAATTTTCTTTCTATAACCTTGGCAGGTGGGATGTAGGCCTAGAATTACTTCCTCCTTGAGGCATACATAGTTTCACATCCATAGCCAAGAAGTAGACCTCTGAAAATAAAATGTTATGAGGGAAATGCTAACAAACCATTAACTATGTGGTAAATTTAGCAAATATCACTATAATGTTTCTCCTTTTCTTTATTACATACATTAAATAATATTAAATGTGATCTCTGTACAATTCCAAGTGCAGGTATGATGGATGATAGATCAGTTTCCTTATTCTTGGCAATGCCCCTTCTTCCTACAACTCTGGAATCAGATTGATGGTGGTCCTTCTCTTTCCAAAGAACTGAGAAGTACATCTATTTATAATGCAGGCATGACTCCTACAGCGCAAATATGTCCAAAGTTATTTAGGAAATGAATCAGTGCTCACTTACAGCAGCAGCATCTCAATGAAGGTGGTGGCAACAATTCTAACTTGGACTTTCCTAGTGTTGGCCATGGAGCTGTTTTTACTTTGTACTTGTGGAGTTCTATAGCTGATCATGGGTTTGGCTGTATACTCCCTTCACTGTGGTGGCAACTGCTCTGAATAAGGATGAATTGGAACAGCAGATTCTAAACTTTAATTTTCATTAAAGACTGCAATCACAGCTCAGATACAGCTTTGGGACACCCTGATTATAAAGATTTTAGACTATAGTCCTGATGGCAGGAACTCGATTGTCTTACCATTGGTTGCTGTAAGCTGCTCTGGGAACCCTTTTGGCTAAAGGGAGGTGAATAAATGTCTTAAATAACTAAATAGTAACATGCAGATCTGCCCATTGGCATGGGCTTTTCCAGGGCCATGACAAAGTCCATTATTCAGTCTAGCGTTTGGAGTGTGTGAACACATTTTCCTTAGCTGTACTATTTCAGATGCTCATTTTAAAACCTATTTTAGTTATTTTGTTGCATTTTCTCTCTTTGTTAGTTGCCTTGAACACTGGAAGGGTGGCATGTGTGAGTGTATTTATTTGGAATCCAGAGAATGTTGAACCCATAACTGATTCCCAATGATGAATTTATGTTTTGTTTTTCCAGAGATAAAGCTATTCCTGTTCTATAGCACAAATACCACAAAAACATTAAGGACACACTAATATTCATCTAATCTTCCTTTGGCCTCCCTGAAAAGGGCTGCACATTACAGAACCTTGAAAATATGAATATAGCAGAATACAAAAATGGACCTATGCTTTCCAAGAAGGCATGCATGTGATTTATACACAAAGCTCGTTGGCTGCTCAAGAGAACAACAGGGTTGTGGTTTCCATACTGTTTGCTCTGGAATGTTGCAGGCAATGGTGCTGTCAAACCATTTCAATCCACTGTTTGCATGTTTATTCTCCCATCTTTTTTCAGACCTCATTTGTGTTGATTTCTTAAATCACATTTATTTGGGAAGCGTCACTGAACATAGCGGGTGTTTCTTCTGGATGCAAGTGCAAAGTAAACAATTCTTCTGAAATTTAACCATTTTGTCTTCAGAGCCCAGGCAGAACTACAAACTGATCTGGATCGGGAACCTGCGCCAGCTGCTTGCATAGGAAGCTTTTCACTTGTTCCATATGCAAACAGAAGAAGAAGAAGAAGAAGAGTTTGGATTTGATATCCCGCCTTTCACTCCCTTTAAGGAGTCTCAAAGCGGCTAACGTTCTCCTTTCCCTTCCTCCCCCACAACAAACACTCTGTGAGGTGAGTGGGGCTGAGAGACTTCAAAGAAGTGTGACTGGCCCAAGGTCACCCAGCTGCTGCATGTGGAGGAGCGGGGAAGCAAACCCGGTTCCCCAGGTTACAAGACTACTGCTCTTAACCACTACACCACACTGGCAGGTGAGGGTGGCTTGATCTGGATCAAGGCTGCAGTAGAGCGGGTAGGGTTAAAGCCCCCACCTCAGACAGCAGGGTCTCAATCCAGACTGGGGTTGGAGCAACATGCTGGCTGTTTAAAAAAGAAAACTCCTGCACTTAAGGGTGAGCCATGTGTAGCTTGTCCTTCAGTGAATGGTATTTTCACAAATTAAGCAGAAACAACAGTGTTCACTCTTTTCACGCTTCCTAACCAAGCCACCTCAATGCAGCTTCCTGGAATATACTGCCCAGGCAATCTGAACGCATTCTCCATCCTCGATACATCAGGTGTCAAACACATTGCAGACCATACATAATGTGACCTAGGTTCAACGTCGAAGCCCTTCAACATCCTTGCACACCCTTCTGGTTTTCTCTTTAGCACAATCAAATTTTTATATAAACATATGCAGCAAGTCATGCCCTGCCCAAAAATGCTGTTATTTGATATGGCTGTTTTCCCACACACCCTTTCAAACCAAATTAAACAAAGAAAAGATTTCAATAAAAGGGTGATCAACATCTTGCCAATCATTTCTAATCTAACACAGCCTCTTTTCCTAAAAGCCACTTCAGGAAAAGCTTTGTTCAGTCATTATTCCTAACAGGCATGACCAATGTTACATGTGGTAATTAAAAAGAACTGGCAGGCAGGCCTGAAACTCATTCTCTTTTACTGAGATAAATGGCTCCATGAATGCTTGGTGGTCAGAACAGAGGGGAAATAGCTAAGGAAAGAAGTCATTTCCAGTTTATTTTATTTATGTTTTGGTTAAAAAACATTTATGCTTTATGGAAGAGATATTGCATTTTTTCCCTTCGTCCTTCTTACCCGAGCAATCACTCAAACCATCCTTTTAGAAAAATCCATGTTGCCTTAGTGAGTGCATTCTCATCATGAAGCCCAAACAAACCAGTCTCTCCCGTGTTTGACAACAGGTCAGAGCCTCGGCTCTTTAAAACTGGCATTCTTCCATAGGCTTCGGTTGTGCTATTCTAGTTAACGTGGGTTTAAATCTCTGAGTCCCTCAAAGAGGATGAAAATACCAAAATCGTTTCCTCTAGTAGATTCTGCTTCAGATCTCCTGAACTTTAAATTATGGGGTGGCATACATATGTCATAAATAAGTATATTTCCAAGCATTATAGGACCCATGTCCTTAACTAGATGAAAGGATTGCAAGTCACAATGAATGCTGCAAGGATCCTAAACCATTTTTTATCTCTAAAGTATCCAATGCAAAAATAAAAATCTTTATTTATTTACTTATTTGATTTATATGCTGCCCTTCACCAAAAGATCTCACAGAACAAATTACGAAATAAAATACACGTACATAATTAAAACAAAACAATAATCACCCCTTCCCACAGACACATTTAAAAGGCAGTAGAATATTAATCAGCCAAATGCTTGGCTGAAGAAAAATGTTTTCGCCTAATTAAACTATGCATAATTCAACTATGGAATTTCTTCCTGAAAGATGTGGTGATGACCACCCAATTGTTGTTGTTTAGTCGTTTAGTCGTGTCCGACTCTTCGTGACCCCATGGACCAGAGCATGCCAGGCACTCCTGTCTTCCACTGCCTCCTGCAGTTTGGTCAAACTCATGCTGGTAGCCTCGAGAACACTGTCCAACCATCTCGTCCTCTCTTATCCCCTTCTCCTTGTGCCCTCCATCTTTCCCAACATCAGGGTCTTTTCCAGGGAGTCTTTTCTTCTCATGAGGTGGCCAAAGTCTTGGAGCCTCAGCTTCATGATCTGTCCTTCCAGTGAGCACTCAGGGCTAATTTCCTTAAGAATGGATGAGTTTGATCTTCTTGCAGTCCATGGGACTCTCAAGAGTCTCCTCCAGCACCATAATTCAAAAGCATCAATTCTTCGGCGATCAGCCTTCTTTATGGTCCAGCTCTCACTTCCATACATCACTACTGGGAAAACCATGGCTTTAACTATACGGACCTTTGTTAGCAAGGTGATGTCTCTGCTTTTTAAGATGCTATCTAGGTTTGACATCGCCTTTCTCCCAAGGAGCAGGCGTCTTTTAATTTCGTGACTGCTGTCACCATCTGCAGTGATCATGGAGCCCAAGAAAGTAAAACCTCTCACTGCCTCCATTTCTTCCCCTTCTATTTGCCAGGAGGTGATGGGACCAGTGGCCATGATCTTCGTTTTTTTGATGTTGAGCTTCAGACCATATTTTGTGCTCTCCTCTTTCACCCTCATTAAAAGGTTCTTTAATTCCTCCTCACTTTCTGCCATCAAGAAATTAATATGGCTTTAAAAGAGGCTTAGAAGAATTCACAAGGGACAAGGCTATTGGCCAAAATTGCTAAGTTCTATCTCCCACTGTTGGAGGAGGCGCAGAATGTGCCTGAGGGCTTTCCAGGCATCTGGTTGGCCACTGCGAGAAGACTAGATAGGCCCTCTGCCTGTTGGAAAATTCACAATACGAAGTGCTCAATGATAGAGAACACTATGCATTGGAAATGTGGACAGGAATTAATTATGATTCTTTTACATGCCCTGCCTAAGGGGTCAGGGGAGTCTGACTTCATGCCTTGTAATGTCCTTTTCCAGTCTGCATGACCACATAGGAAAACACACATCATGGGGAAATGTTTGTCCTACCTGAGAGACAAGCATGGCACTAAGTAGTACACAGGAAGTATATCTTTGTCTTTTTAATTGCATTAATTATAAGAAACACTGAGTCAGTTGTTCTTGGCGGTCCCTTTTAATGTCATGATTCAAAAACGATGTGGGTTTCACATGAGGGAAGTTCTAATCTAAGCTCAAAATGGAATCTGTGTTTCATCCAGTTATATGTCAGCTGTTCCTGTGTTATAAGTGTCCAGCATCCAGAAGGCTTTCTCCTTTGAAGAAAAAAATTAAAAATGCTTGACTAGGGTGTGCCATACCCCGATGAAAAGTTTGGTACTCTTTGTTTACTGGGGAAAAGGGGGGGGCAAAATGCTTTGGGACCACCCTGATTTAGACATTTGTACACCCCTTTGAAGGAAAATGTTCAGGATCCTGCTCTCACTCTCTCCCTGCCCCCACTTTGAACGTGTGCTGGAAATTTGGATATTAAAAGGAACAAAAATTGCTCAACGTAAAAGTAAAATAAACTGTCCACAGCTGCTCAGGACCAGTTTGTAATACATACAAACTTGATCTCTCTGTTAAGATCTTTCAGGCAATTATTTCCATTGGCTTCCTATGCACAGCTTCCAAAGATTTACTTCCAGTAATATGGTGGCTAAAACATGTTGATATTGCTGGGGGAAAGTTTATTTTTCCATAGTCATTTCTGTATTTCTGGGAAAGTGCTTCAAACTTCAATAGAATAATGAAATGGCTGGGGGCAGGATACTGAACTACCATCAAAGCAAAGGTCATAGCCACATCTAATGACAACATCTAATTGTCCCGGCCCTCGCGGCTGGAAGAGAACTGCGGGGACTCTCGGATACATACCTCTGTGGCTAAGGGTGCCTTTTACCTGCTTTGTCTGGTGAACCTGCTAAGGCCATACCTGAATCAGAATCACTTTGCCACTGTGGTCTATGAGCTGATTAGCTGGCAATCTTGAGACTGAATTGCACTCTATATGGGGCTCCTCTTGGGCCTGGTCTGGAAGCCCCAGCTGGCACAGAATGCAGAGACTAGACTGCCAATAGGAGCAGATGGACAACAGCATGTGACGGCATGACATCTCTGCTAGAGCAGCTTCCCATACACTATCGGGCCAGCTTCAAGGTTGTTGTGTTGCTATACTAGACCTTGAACAACTTGGGTCCAGTTCAGTCCTCCATTGTCAGTTGTGCCCATGACTCTCTGGACTCCTTTAGAAGCTGGGCCTTTAGTGCCGCTCATCCCATGTGGTGGAACACTCTTCCAGCAGAGAATAGTCAGACACCCCTCCCTTTTGATTTTGGTGACCTTTTCACGTCAACAGGCCTTTGGAGATGTTTCAGTTGATTAGCCAGCCACCTTAATAACTATTTGTATTTTTAAATAGTGCTTTATTTTTTATTTTTGTATTTTTAACCCTGATGTTTTATGCTAAGACGATATAGATTTACTTTTATAAATAAATTCAGGAAATGGCCAGCACTGCCTGCCCCTGCGCCCCCCCCCCCAAAAAAAAAGTCTGTAAAAGAAGAGTTGGAAATTATGGGAATGTAAGTCTAAAAGAAATTATTTCTTCAAATACTTTGTCACAGTTAAACAAAGCAATAACACACAACACCACTCAAAAACAACACGGTTACTTTACTTACTATTGCTCAGACATTCACAATGCTTTCTAATATTATATCAGTAACTGGGCCAACTGGCAATATATAACTTCAGACAGAAAGCTGAGAATTGGCATGCAGATTGTGAAGGAAAATACGTTTTCCTGGCCCTAATCCTTGTTACATTTACATTTCCAAAGTATAAGCATAACACATGGGAGCTTCTGGAAAGATTAGGAGCTCCACCTTCACAATGTCTCTAAATTGAGAAACTGAAGGTGTGTCCTTTTCTGACTGCTCTTTAGCTGCCTGGAGACACATACAATTTCCCAAAATTTTGAAGTAAAGCAGAGCGGGGGATTAACTCTCCCCAGCCCCATTTGAACTGTACTATGATTTTTTAAATATGAGCAGGGAGGTAAGAACTTGCAGCAGTTTGCTTTACTACTGATGCCAAACTCAGTTGTATTATTTGGAGTAGCATTAATCAAGACACAGACACACCAAAAGACACTTGCCCTGATCAGTTCAGCCCTCTTCTTAATGGCAGGAGTACTGCACCCACTACAAAGAACACAGGGTTTCTGTTGAAAAATTGCATTCAGTGGAACCTCATCTTGAAGGAACCAGCCCTGTCTCTGCTGCCACACAATCAGTAGTCACATGAAAGGTTTAGAGGCACATACAAAGGTATACACGCAGAACCTCCTCCATGTGTCACAAGCGCTGTCAAGGCAAATAATGTCCAGAGGGAGGAATTGACTCTTTCTTGTCAAAATGACACTTACAAGCTAGGAATAAGGACGTCCACCAGTCCTACGCCTCTCAGCTACTACTGGATATGCACCCAATGAGGCAGTTGCAGCAACACAGATGCCCCAAGCACAGCTCATGCATCCCCCCATCTGAGTTGAGAGGCGAAGACTCCATCTGCATTTAATCTGCTTCTGTGCCTCCTCCTTCAATCCTCACCTGGTCCTGGGAGACAGGGGAGCATAGAATCATAGAATCATAGAGTTGGAAGAGACCACAAGGGCCATCGAGTCCAACCCCCTGCCAAGCAGGAAACACCATCAGAGCACTCCTGACATATGGTTGTCAAGCCTCTGCTTAAAGACCTCCAAAGAAGGAGACTCCACCACACTCCTTGGCAGCAAATTCCCCTGTCGAACAGCTCTTACTGTCAGGAAGTTCTTCCTAATGTTTAGGTGGAATCTTCTTTCTTGTAGTTTGGATCCATTGCTCCGTGTCCGCTTCTCTGGAGCAGCAGAAAACAACCTTTCTCCCTCCTCTATGTGACATCCTTTTATATATTTGAACATGGCTATCATATCACCCCTTAACCTCCTCTTCTCCAGGCTAAACATGCCCAGCTCCCTTAGTCAAGCAGGAGAGGTGGGGGCAGGAGGAAGAGGTGTGGAAGGCCTTGACTCTGCAGCAGCCTGCCCCACCTGTCCCTGACTTCTTCCAAGTCAGTCTCCAAGTCCTGTTCTTCCAGTGCAGACTCCTCAGTATCCAACCACCACTCCTCAGTGTCCAGCCAGTCCCTGACATCTGCCCCCGGCACATATTGGAGGGGTCTACTTGCATGAATTTATATGGATCACGCAGGGTCCTCTGGCTATGTGGCTAGCAGGATCCATGGCTGGCAGGTTTGGGGTTACTCAGTGTGACCCTCTCACATGTTCTTTGAATGCAGGAGGGAAGGAGGCTGAGTCATCCCCTCCCCTTCCATAACATCAAAGGTCAACTTCACTCATGCCCTGATCTTAGTTCAACATATACAGTGGTGCCTCGCAAGACGAAAAGAATCCGTTCCACGAGTCTCTTCGTCTAGCGGTTTTTTTGTCTTGCGAAGCAACCCTATTAGCGGATTAGCGCTATTAGCGGTTTAGCGGCTATTACCGGCTATTAAAGGCTTAAGGGATTAGCGGATTAGCTGCTAAAAGGCTATTAGCAGCTTAGTGCCTTAGAAAAAGGGGGTGGGGGCGGAAAAAAATCGCAGGAACTCGCAATACATTTTTGTCTTGCGAAGCAAGCCCATAGGAAATTCGTTTTGCGAAGCACCTCCAAAATGGAAAACCCTTTCGTCTAGCGGGTTTTCCATCTTGCGAGGCATTCGTCTTGCGGGGCACCACTGTACTTTTCTGCCAGTCAATGATACAAAATGGGGTGGGGGATAGGGTTGCCATGTCCTGGTTCCACAAATCTTAGGCAGCCTCATTTGCATATTATACAAATCTTATTCTGTAAATGGAGAACGTACTTTATTTATTTTTTAAGCATTTAAACACACAGCCCATCTGCACACAAGCACTAGGTTGCTTCATGCAGTTGAGTGCTGGATTTGGGCAGGTCTGAGAAGGTGCTTGAACAAGGTTGACCTGAGGTGGTGTGGGGTATTTTTGGCTGGAAATCCACATCAGCCTTTGACAGATGGGGAAGGTAGTGGTAATAATGACCACTTCAGCATTTTTCAAGTCCTGTTTAACAGCAAACAGTTGCTAAGGCTCAAACCACATGGTTGTTTGGGTTTGGGGTTTAAAACACAGGGAGGTTACACAATTGATTGCAATAACGGCACTGTGGGAGGAATAATTTACACTTTCCCTTAGGACTGTTTTTGCACTCAAAATTGCCCCTTAACCACAAGATTCCCATTTTTCTTCCAGCAATCAATCATTCCCTTCTTCAGCTAGCACTGCTGCTGCAATCAACTTTACGGCCCTCCCACCCCTTGAATTCATTTCCCTAAAATAACCCAAAACACCAGGATAACAATTAAGGACTGCCCTGCAAAGTTACCATACACAGATCTGATAGCTGATATGCTTGCTGAAAGTGAAGTGTAAGTATCAAAATATTAAGTCAACAACGCTGTCCACCAGATGCTTTCCTAGGATACTTGCTCTTAAATCTAAGGTCTAGGGCCACAATCAAGACAGTCTCTCCAGATGGAGAAACAGCTTTTTCAATCATGTTTATATTTTGATTACAGTAGAAGCAATAATAAATTCCAAATGTTAATCTGATCTGATGTCCCTCATCCTTTGCAGGTTTTCCTTCACCAGCAATATATTTAATTAACAGCACCGTAACATATTTTATCACAAAGATATACATTACCAGATGAAGCCTTACACACAGATTCAGGTCAAACTGACAGTACTTTATTTATTAGTGAGCAAAACCTGCATGGGACTCTTTAATTTTGGACGAGAGAGGTTTAATGTTGTTGGCTTATCCACATCCTTATTTTTTTCTGCCAGGTCAGCGGCTAAAGCAACTTGCACTTTCATACAAAACATAATAAAAGAATGGAAAATGACAGCAAAGAGAAAATTAATGTATTCAGAACATATTCTATAAATGTAGCATAGTCCAAAGGGAAATGGAAATCCGAGTATGAAAAATACAGACCTTGAAAGGGAAAAACATAGAAAAGAAATACACTGGAAAAAATAATAATTCTGAATTACATAGATGGATAGAACAAATAAAAGTTTGTGAACTCGGCCATTGGTTGGGCGACAGGTTTGCAACACAGTTTCCGCTGAATTATGGGAAATGGTTGAAGTTAATCTGAGGTCTCCGGTGCAAACACTGATGTTCGCACCTCAGTCATTAAAAGACAGTAGACATCATCACTAAAACCACACATAATTTACAAAGTTGGCAGTTCTTGCTCAAAAGAGACCAGGATTTAAGCTATATGGAAACTGAACTTCCTCTCACCCTGAAGAGGGTGCATCCTGTTGAATGAGGCTGAGTCAAATGTGAAGAATTTTACAGACTATTTTTTTTTAATGGACTTTTATTTCCAGCTCTGCTACTCTCATTTCCACAACCATTTACAATTGTAATTAATAAACCACATATGGTTTTCCTACTAAGATATATGTGTGTGTGATCGCTGCCTGTTCAATATAGGCCAAGAATCTGCAACATGAAAACACAATTCCTAACGGAAGGGAAACCATAACTAGGTTTATAGTAGATACCCCCATTCTGTTCCCATGATTCATTTACTTTGGCTGTGCTGCTGCATAAACAGAACCAGGTTCTGTGGCTCAGCCTTGCACCGGCTCAGGGATGTTTGCAATTTCACCAGCACAGTTCTCCTTAAACAAGGGTGCTCTTCATGGCCAGCCCTGCCATTAGGCAGAAGGAGGCAGCTCCTTCAGGAGACAGGTGCTGGGAGTGACTAGGAAGAAGGTTTGCTTTTATTTTAATGGGTTTACTTGCAATGGGACGCGGGTGGCGCTGTGGGTTAAAGCCTCAGCGCCTAGGGCTTGCCGATCGAAAGGTCGGCGGTTCGAATCCCCGCGGTGGGGTGCGCTCCCGTTGTTCGGTCCCAGCGCCTGTCAACCTAGCAGTTCGAAAGCACCCTCGGGTGCAAGTAGATAAATAGGGACCGCTTACTAGCGGGAAGGTAAACGGCGTTTCCATGTGCGGCTCTGGCTCGCCAGAGCAGCAATGTCACGCTGGCCACGTGACTCGGAAGTGTCTTCGGACAGCGCTGGCCCTTGGCCTCTTTAAGTGAGATGGGCGCACAACCCTAGAGTCTGTCAAGACTGGCCCGTACGGGCAGGGGTACCTTTACCTTTACCTTTTTACTTGCAACAGGGATGGGGGAGCTTTTTCAGTTGACAGCTGCATTCTCCTCAGAGGTTAAATGTCAGGTAGCACAGGCCAGTGGTGAGTGAGACCAAATGGGGTAGAGCCATCAGCCCTTTCTCATTTGCCTCCCACAATTTCCTCCCTGCTGGAGGAAGAACAGGTTTCTCTTGCCAGAGGCTTGAACAAAGAATTGCAGAGGGCTTTGAAGATCAGTCCAAGGGACCTCAGGGCTGCAGGTCCCCCAGCCCTATTTTACAACATTTACAGTCCACTCCATAATCTGCTTATACTAAAAGTATTAAAATATAAGTCAAAGCCGTAAAAGTAGCATCAAAACATTCAGCAGAAAAGGATACGAAAATCGATCAATCAATACCAGACATGTGAGTACACAAGAAGATATTAAACTTTCAAAGTTTCAAAACCATTCTGATCCAAACAACGGAGCCCCTGATATAATCTGATACTATTATTGATAGAGTTCCACCTGTGTGCCAGGTACACTTTACAACTGAGAATACAACCTCTTTATGAGCAAGATGGAGTTTCAGAAGCATCCAGTATAAAAGCGCAATAGCCACCCCCACCACAACCCCAGCAAGAGGTCCTGAAATTTCGCCAGGTCCTTCTTTTGATGTCTCCTTAGCCTAGGCTTAGCCTAATGAAATCTAGACTAGAAATCTAGAAATCGGTTTAATCAGAATCCCACAACATTAACGAAAGGCTAAGAGCTGTTTCCAAATCGGCTCCATAAACGACATTGTGTCACTCAGCATTGTCATCAAGCCCTTCTTCATGTTGAACAGAGAAGCACACACACTTTGCTGGGGGGGCCAAGTTGCTGATGAGCTAAAGAGAATGTTAACTACTTTACACTCTTGTATATGAAACATTTCCTTCTGAGCTGGCATGGAGAGATGTAGTGAGAAAATGCCAAGTACAGCATCCAAAACATTAGGGAACGAAATGGTGAAACTGAAATTACATACTGTACACAGCGTGACAGGCTATAAAGCCTGCAAACATGAGCCCAAACCAGCAGCCATTTTATTTCATTTCATTTGTCATCTTAGTGCACATCACATACATGCATGCATGCATACATACATACATAGGGATTTCCCCATCGTCAAATTGCAGGCTCATGCTGTTTAATTCCCACTCAGCCCTAGAAAAATGCTAAATGTTCCCAATGACACTGAGAATTCCTCTGCCAGGAGTCCGGCTGAGGGGCTTTAGGAATCTGCACAACATCTCAGAGGAGCCCCCAGGGAAGGTAGAGAAAAGCTCTGCCTGCATAGATGTGTTTCGCTGGTGTCATGAGGGGGCATTTCAGGGACACGTCAGGGACAGTCTCTTTTCTTTTAAAGACATGTGCAAAGCAATGTCTATAAAGATATGGGTTTAATTTAGGCATTCTTTTTTAATTTTCTTATTAATTCCTCCTATTCCTCTTGTTATTGTCCATATTAATTAAGGGATTATCTCCCTTAGATAAAATGCTAAATTATTTCATTAATTAACAGTACAGTGGTACCTCAGGTTAAGAACTTAATTCGTTCTGGAGGTCCGTTCTTAACCTGAAACTGTTCTTAACCTGAGGGACCACTTTAGCTAATGGGGCCTCCCGCTGCTGCCATGCCGCCACTGTGCGATTTCTGTTCTCATCCTGAAGCAAAGTTCTTAACCCAAGGTACTATTTCTGGGTTAGAAGAGTCTGTAACCTGAAGTGTCTGTAACCTGAAGTGTCTGTGACCCGAGGTACCACTGTATAAACACAAATGTGAAAACTACAGTGGAAAACTATGGCAGTCTTACTGATACTAGGGACTTTCACCCCTGCTTGCCAACCCCACCTACCCCATTGCCAACCCCCACACTTGACCAGCCCCCCTGGCTCAACCACCTCATCTATCCTTCCCCAGCTTGCCCCTAAGCCACTGTGTGAAGCTCCTCCTTCCCTCCATTAAACCCTGTTGCAGGGGCATTTAACAGAGCCTCTCACTACTGACCAGCTTACCTGGGCCACCTGCCCCCACCCCCCACACTGCTCACTCCTCTAACAGCCTGCTAGCCACCCCTCATACTGGAGTTGGCGTGTCACTGGCTGCTTATTGGTGGCCGGCTGAACTGTAGCGTGATGACAGCCTTGCTTTATTCTGTATATAGGAAGACATACCATTCAGAAAATCCACAACGAATTTGTGTAACACAGGCAAAAGTGCATTAAGCATACAATTCTGTTTATTTGTAGACCAACCTATAAACTTCACACAACACATAATTATAGAATCATAGACTCTTAAGAGTTGGAAGGGACCCCAAGGGCCATCTAATTCAAATCCCTGCAATGCAGGAATCTAAGCTAAGGCATCCATGACAGATGGCCATCCAACTTCTGTTTGAAAACCTCCAAGGAAGGAGAGTCTACCACCTCTCATGGGAGTCTGTTCCACTGCTGAACCACTCTTACTGTCAGATTTTTTTTCTGAATGTTTAGTCGGAATTTCCTTTCTTGCAACTTGAAGCCTACCTTCCAGAGCAGGAGAAAACAAGTATGCTGCCTCCTCCATGTGACAGCCCTTCAGATATTTGAAGATGGCTATCATATCTCCTCTCAATCTCCTCTTATCCAGGCTAAACATACCCAGCTCCTTCAACCGTTCCTCATATGACTTGGTTTCCAGACCCTTGATCATCTTGGTTGCCCTCCTCTGCCCACCTTCCAGCATGTCAACATCCTTCTTAAATTGTGGTACCCAGAAATGGAATTGTAATAAACAGAATTGGAATCTGTAATAAACTGTCAGAATTTATTACAAAATGGGGTGATGGCCTCTAGCATGGGTGGCATTTCTGATGGAACATCCCTGTTCAAGGGCAGTAAGCCTTAAGATGCTGGGGAGAAACACCAAGGGCAACAATCACTTTATCTTCCTGGGTATTAGTTGTGGGGTAGTGGGTCTGCCATAGGGGTAGATCTTTGCCCCCACTTTGTATATTGGTAAACAAAGCAAATATTACAAAGTCCCCAATGTTCTCTTACCCAACTGCTTTATAATATGAAGGAATAATAACAACAATAATAATACCCCGCCCATCTGACTGGATTACCCAGCCACTCTGGACGGCTTCCAACAGAATATAAAAGAACATTCGCATTACTCATTCACATTCCAAATGCCTCCCTTCTTCTTTCTCTGAAGTATTTTCAGTTATCAGTATATATAGGAAAAGGAAGATCCAAATCGTCATGTATTTTTTTTATTAAAAAAACCACAGTGCCTGTTAACACACATAACGTATTTTCCCCTGTATAAGACTAGGTTTCCCCCCCTAAAAAATAATGTCCAAAATTAGGGGGCATCTTATACACGGATAGTGCCTAGGGTGGATTTTCTTAAATCTGAGTCCCCAAAAATAGGGGGCATCTTATACATGGGGACGTCTTATAGACAGAAAAATACGGTATATTTTTTCCATTGGCCACTCCTGATTTATCAGCGCCATCCCCAGCACAATCAAGATTTTCCAAACTGCTTTCAAGTGATGCTCTTGCGCGGTACTATGGTAAATTTGCATCTGGGGGACGTTCAGTCTGGGTTAATAAAAAGCACAGATCAAATTATGCTTCAAACATTCTACATCTATTTCAGCTGTTCAGATTCTGTCTGTATATTACAACTGCTGTTCAGAGGCATATTAAAATAGCTTCTGCATGGTGGCTCTTCTGCACAGCGGCTATAATGTAAAAAAATGGCTAGCCATACAGATTCCCTGCACCGCATGGGTAATTTTCATGCACCTCCTAGGCAGTTGTGCGTCAGCCATTAAATTCAAGCATTAGCACACTGTTCTTTTCCTATTTCAGTTGTTTCCATTTTGCCAACACAAATTCACTTCAGATGTTTCAAAGGCTGGCATTAACTGTTTGCTCCCTTCCTACCCATTCCAAATGCAGTGTCCTGCTGGCTATGGGCTGTTGTGCATAGGCCAAGAATATTTGTTCAAAAGTAATAATCTAGAATGGAAGTGAGAGCTGGACCATAAAGAAGGCTGATCACCGAAGAATTGATGCTTTTGAGTTGTGGTGCTGGAAGAGACTCTTGAGAGTCCCATGGGCTGAAAGATCAAACCTCTCCATTCTTAAGGAAATCAGCCCTGAGTGCTCACTGGAAGGACAGATCCTGAATCTGAGGCTCCAATACTTTGGCCACCTCATGAGAAGAGAAGACTCCCTGGAAAAGACCCTGATGTTGGGAAAGATGGAGGGCACAAGGAGAAGGGGACGACGGAGGACGAGATGGTTGGACAGTGTTCTCGAAGCTACCAGCATGAGTTTGACCAAACTGCGGGAGGCAGTGGAAGACAGAAGTGCCTGGCGTGCTCTGGTCCAGGGGGTCATGAAGAGTCGGACACGACTAAACGACTAAACAACAACAACAACAATAATCTAGAGAATCAGGCGGGTGACTCTGTGGCAGCCAGGGAGGCTTGGGATTTTTTTATTTTTAAACACAGAACCACCCCAAATCACCTGCCTTTTAAAAAAGAGGCATTTCAGAAATAATTTGTACATCATGGCGTTCCACTGTTAAAATAAAACTAAAATCCTGTTTGACATACCAAAACCACACCCTCTGGATAATGGCAAAACTTCAGCCTTTGTTCGCTATTTAAATCTCTAGCCCAAAGGTCCTGGTTTTAAATATTTCTGAGCTGCCTTTCAGAGCAAAAGCCCTCCTAAGGTGGCTTACATGGAAATTAAAAATAAAACATGCAACTACAAATACTTTTTCCAATAAAATGAAGTAATTTTAAAAAGCAGCTAAAAATATCATAATGTCCAGTCCAATACTGTATCAAGTTTATATCAAGTTATATTGTTTTATATTATAAACCATTTTATATTATAAACACACACACAGCTTTATTGCGGTCCATATACCCAAAATACATAATACAACAATAGTAACTGAAACAAGAAATTAACACAAGCAGTAATAGAATGGATAAATCCTCAGCCCACTATCTCAGCTAAAGTCAAATAAAAACAAATAGATTTTTAAGGTCAACCCTTGGGAGGGAGTTTCATAGTTATGAGATCACCACTAAGAATAATTAGAAGTGGAAAATAAACTAAGCATGCCTATTCAGATCATTAAGACTATTGTTCCACGTATCTTGAGATCCTGAGAGACCTTGCTTCAAGTCACTTGGTGACAGAGGTTCAATGGGGGAGTACTAGGTTGATGGCTCCATAAAGACCTTTTTCTGGGCTGAGAAACATTTTTGTCAAAAAGGGAGATTGCCAAGTTGAGTAAGGACTGAGGAGAGTTGGTGCTGGTACCAGAGCCAATGGGCTGCATCCAACTAATGATACTCCAAGTAGATCCACTGAAATAAATGAACCCCAAATGAGTTTACTGAGCAGGACTAATGATGGCTACAACCCATTGTTTCTTTAAGCATTACCTGCCAGAGTGTTAACACTTGCTCTGATCATGTAGGGCTAATTAAATGGTTATTGTTTTTAATATGTTCAACAGGTTGTTTGAAAGCTGCCATGGAAAATTTGTTGAAAAGCAAGGCAGCACAAAAATAAAAAGGTAAAATACTATAAATTCTGAATTTTTCTTATCCGTCCAACAGTTGTTGATATCCAAGTATGAAATTCCTCAACAGTGATACAATTATTTCACATAAGTTCTAACAAAAAGATTTTAAAAACACATTCTTAAATAAATACAAATGACCGACACTGTCATACAAAACAAAAATTGCTAAAATAATATTCAGCAATAAATAAATAAATAAATGAAACTCTTCCAACAGATTAGAGCCTCTCACATTTCCTTTGTGTTGCTCTGCAATTAGACCATACAGCTGCAATTTTAATTAGAATTCAACAGAAATTATATACTCTAGAGGAAGGTTTTACTAAGATTTCCCATAATGTGAATCAAATTATCACCAGTTTGTGCAAGAAGTCTCTCCACATATTACGGCTGATTGATTTCTTGAAACAACAACAACAAAAACCCACTGTAATTAAAAAGTCGTAGAATTTATTCTTAAAATGAAGTGTTTTATTACCCCAAATATTCGCCAAAAATCTTAGCATCAAAGGAGGATTATCTCTGTTGGGAAGCCAAGTGTACTGAATGTCCTTCAGTTAAGTAATGAAAACCATAAAGAGAAATTCTTTGTTATTAATGGATAACAAAAACAAATCACAAATAACGATGATAGGTTAACCAAGCCCTTTATTAATGTTGCAAACAAATGTAATTTATTAAAAACACAGAGTTTGTTCCCCAATTTTAAATGTTTTGCTCTGCTTTGTTTGGTCTAGGAATGTGTGTGGAGAGTAAGAGAGAGATCCAGACAGTTAAAATGCACCAGTTGTCTAGATCAGAGTTTTTCAACCTTTCTGAGTCCACAGCTCCCTTGAGCAGCAACATTCTTTCTGCGGCTCTCCTTCAGTCTGTCTGCAAGCAGTGCAGCCCTCTCCAAGACAGAGCCAGAGTGACACAGCTCCATTCCCACCATGCATGCCCAATTCTATTAATCTAATATACACAATCTAATCTATGAAGAGCAGGAAGGGAAAGGAGGAGGGAGGGAGGCTGGTGCTGCCCCCATCATCATTCAAGGCGCCACAGGGCACCATCGCGCATTGGTTGAAAACCACTGTGCTATGAAGATGGGGAAAGAGATGGATCCAGAGATGTGGAAATGGAAAGAGGAGGTTGATGGGTATTGGCAAAACCTATTGGTGTTTCACAACTTTCCGACTAGTTGCAGGACCTTAGCCAGACCTAGCAGAGTACACGCAGAATCCACGGAAGCAAATGGTGACTTGGCTGCAGACAGGATAGACGAAGCAGGAACCAGGAACTTGTAGTTAGGTGTTTATTATATACAGTGGACTATTTACAGGAACAGAACACGGATCTTTTGCTAGCGCTCTCTGACACGACTCATAATTCCTACACTGACACACAGAACTCTGAATCTCTGAACACTGAACTAACACATTCCAGTTAGTAGGCCACTCCCTTGAGAGAGCTTGACCAACCAGGGAGCTGTCTCCATGCCTCTGTTATCACCAGGCAGAGTTACTCCTTCACATGACCTTCTGGCTGGCTGCCAAACCTTAATTGCCTCTGTGTGAGTAGCTGCACGTACACAGTTTCCCAACAATGGGGAGGTGATGTATAAAGGCAAAAGTGCTTACATCAAAACCAACAGTGGAAATTCAGCCTCAGGAATGCTAGAAAAACAAAATTATGGTTGCATGCCCAAATTTAGTCTTTGCAAAGCTGCAAGGAAACAAGAAGAGGAGCTCAGGTGCTTCAATGGCCAAGGAAAAGCAGACCCAGAGTTGGCCACTACTTCTTCCCGGTTCCAGGGAAGACAGGGAACGGCCCCTGTTTGTATGGACAACCGGGGGTGGGAGATGGCAAAGGGTGAGGAAACAAGTGCAGAAAAGAAATGGCAGGGGGAGGGGGGCCACTGGGATCTGAAAGGTGGCAGAGAAAGGGGAGCACTGGTGCTTCCAGGGTACCAATGAAGAAGACGGAAAACTCAATGTTGCAGAGCGAGTGGCCTGGGCAAGGCAGGAGCAAAGAGTTGCAGGTTGGGAAGTGACTGGCCATGTTACCCATTTAGGACGGTAAGGGTTGTTTGGTTTGGTGGGCTCTTCAGGAGGGAGTCAGGCAGGGTAGTGGGGGGCTCACGGCTGCTGCAGCTTCCATGCGCTGCTTCTCACGGCGCCATGGCTCAGGGGATGCAGACTGCAGCAGCTCTTACTGCCTGCTAGAGAGGGAGAGAGAGGGAGAGGAGGAAGGGAAGGGAAAGGAATGGAGAGGGGCTGGAAACCAACCCGCTCCCCATTAACAGACAGGACTTGGCCAGGGGGAATGGTGCCACTCACACCGCCTGCCTGCTCACTCACTCCTCTGCTCTCTCTTCCAAGCTGCTCACCAGGCAAGAGAGAAGGAGGGAGGGAGGGAGGGAGGGAGGCTGGCCCACGGCTCCCCTGACAATCGTTCAAGGCTCTCCAAGGAGGCATGGCTCACTGGTTGAAAATTGCTGGTCTATATCACATTCTGGACTCCATTAAGGCCGATGGGTCCAATTGGTGTCCTGCCAATTTGATCTAACAGAGTCTCTTGCCAGGACAGAAGGGGCCAAGGCAGCCTTTGTTGGTGCCTCTCTCATGGCAGGTCCACACTCACGCTATCTACTCCCGCATGGGAGGTAGTGCAGAACAACGTGGGGTTTATGTGACAGGCTACAGGGAGGAGGAATAACTGAAGACTGCCTCAGTCTCTGTTCTGCTGATGGAGGACCCCGATGGAGGATCCTTCAATCAATGGATGGAAACCAACTGGACACAACCCAAGGTTCATAGGTTCTTACCCCAAAACACATTTCTTATGTTAGCTTTGGCAGAGGTGACATGCTCTGAACAGTATGGAAACCTAACAATTAAACCAACAGGTATGTTAAAACACTCAGGCCTAAACTTCTAAATTTGTAAATATTAAAGAAGTGAACATTCACTTTCCAATTATTAGTTTCCTGAATTGGGAAGCGCTAAAAAGAAACAGAGCTTGCCAAACATATAATTTCCTGCTCAAGGGAGCAGTGATTCACTAAAACCTTTAAACATACAAGAGTAAAAATGAATGGTAATGGCAACTAAAACATATAGTAATTTCCCCCAAAGCTATTCAAATCATTGGCTTTAATATTGATCTGAACAATATCATACTGGGACACACTAAGGAGTTTGGTTCCACAGGAACATGCGTCCTCAGTAAGGCTAGATTTTTCAAGCTCAAGTTTGCTTGGAGCTAATTTTCTAAGGCTGCAATCCTATACGTATACTTTCCTGGGAGGAAGTCCCAATGAACACAGCCTCTGTCGTGCAAATTCTTGTTTTCTAAATATATATGGCATCTTGCAGTTGTGATGCAGAAGAAATGGGAATGAGACCAGCTTTGCAAATCAAACACATCATTCCAAAGTAGGCAACCATAGTAACTGGACTGTTGCAAGACAATTTTTCTTCACCTTACAGCAACAATAGTTTCATGTTTCAGTCTGAGTTATCAAGCAATGGTGTACTGAAACTTAACATATTACTACTACTCCGCTGGACATCTTCAAATAATTTAATTTATAACAATGGCCAAAGTATTGTGTCCCATCCAAGGCTAATTGTCGTATTACAGCCTATTACACAGTTGTTAACAAGACACACAAGTGGATGGCATGTTTTACAAGAGTCCACTACAACTGCTTTAAAGGGCAGCAATTTTTCATCAGAAACCACATTTTTCAGAAGTCTACAAGTCAGCCATTAAAAATCCCTTCAGGCTCCTTTCAAAAGATTCAGCCCCAAAACATGTTTTGTTTAATTTGGTTTAAATTAGACTCTTTTTAAGTTATAACGTGGAAAACATAACAAGCCTCGTGGTTTATTTTTCGGTTGCTTTTGCAATTTAGGAATAGCTTTTCATAGCCAAAACTTCAAGAACAATGAACATAAAAGTAATTCAATGTTTGGTGTAGATGTTTAAATGCCATATTTTGAGATGAAATGCATTTGTTTCCAAACTTTCTTCTAGACTAATTGTGATATCATATAATACTTACTCAAGCCCCCCAGCTCATACAATTACAAGTTGCACATACCCTTTCTTTCTTTTTCTTTCTTTCTTTCTCTCACTCACTCACTCACACATACAAGTCACACTTGCTAATCTGTTATTTTCCCATTCAAGGACCCTGAACAGATTCCTTCAAGTAGCTATCTGCATACTAATGTATGAACATAGGGTTCCCTTTCCAACACACTGAACCAGTGTTCGAAACTCCCATTGTTCTAGGCGCATTTTGCGACAGGGAATTTCATTAGTGTAAGCAGTTTCTGAGCTCTGGGTGCAGTTTCCAGATTAAAACTGCAGAGTGGAAGGAAAGGAGGAGTTTTTTCTGCCTCCCCACTTCCAGCTACTCTCTGAAGACTGGAGAAGAGACCCTCTTGAGAATATTAGGGGGGTGGGCAGGGGAAGGACTAGGCCGTGTGAAAAACGAACATAATATTTTAGCTGCAGTTCATTCATTTTCAGCTTTGTATTCGTTATAAAAAAAACACACCTGGACATTCCATTGTTGCACCCATAACCTAGCTTTAAGGTGCCATTTAGCTCCTAGCTTTCATATCTCAGTTTCTAACACTGCACTGAACATACGGATATGGGAGCAAGAAAGGATAGCTCAGTCGGTAGAGCGTAAGACCCTTTAATCTCAGGGTTAGTTCGAGCCCCACATTGGGCAAAAGATTTCTGCACTGCCGAGGGTTGAACTAGGTGGCCCTCAGGGTACATTCAAATTCTACAGTTCTTTTAAATAAATACTGGCTTATAATCAATCACTTGGAAGATTGCATCATTGGAGATAGACTGCCTGGCATGATACATCTCGTCCCCGCATACGTTGGATGTGCGTGTGGAGGGCTTAATTTGAACACCTCTTAAAATATCTGATAATGATAGGTGTAGCCCCCTGCTGGTCCCATAAGCAACATTTGAAAGAATTTCACAGCTACAACAAATGTGTTTATGATACCCTAGGACTATTATTATTATTTGCTTAAAGTGCCATATATAAATGAGATAAATAAATAAAACAATAACCATGAAGGCTACATGCTTGAGTTTGGCTATGCTGATTACTGTGAATACACTTATCACTATGGTAATTCCTTCCGTATCTTTCAATGGGTAGCCAGAGATTTGACAAGAGTGTGTTAACATTCCTTGTTAATCAAGAAACGCTGACTCTCCCTGGGACATACCGTATTTTTTGCTCTATAAGACTCACTTTTTCCCTCCTAAAAAGTAAGGGGAAATGTGTGTGCGTCTTATGGAGCGAATGCAGGCTGCGCAGCTATCCCAGAAGCCAGAACAGCAAGAGGAATCACTGCTTTCGTTGCGCAGCGATCCCTCTTGCTGTTCTGGCTTCCGGGATTCAGAATTTTTTCTTTCTTGTTTTCCTCCTCCTAAAACTAGGTGCGTCTTATGGTCTGGTGCGTCTTATAGAGCGAAAAATACGGTAATTTCCGCAACTGCTTGGGGTAAGTGAACTTCTCCAGCTACGGGAAGCCAAAGCGTTTGGAAACACATTTGCAGTTTGATTTTGGGAAAGACAGTTGAGCGCTTTTAGGTGAAACTGGGGTGCAGCCTTGGAGAATGCTCTGCATAACTTGCACTTGCAGGCTTGGCATAAGATTTGCTCACGGCTATGTGCTATGCTTGTATGTTTGTGAATAAATCAAATATTACAAAGACACTCTACGTCTCCAGTGCTCTCTCTTCCAAATTAAAATAAGCCCAGTTGCATAAACCCTAGACTTCTCGCTGCTTAAGGAAGTGGGGTGTTAGTACTGTTGTTATTACTGTATTTATTAAATTTGTTAGTTGCCTTATATTGCCCAAGGCAACCCAAAGCTGCCTACAAACCTGGAATCCCAATGAAAAGAATAAATGGCATCCATACCCAATTCCAGGTGCTCACCAACCAAGGTAATAATAATAATAATAATAATAATAATAATAATAATAATAAATTTATATCCCACCCTCCCCAGCTGAAACTGGGCTCAGAGCAGCTAACAACATTAAAATGAAACAACATTCTAAAATCATTTCATTATAAAATCAATTCAAATCAGATTAATGGCAACCATTGGGTAAGAAAGTTAAATGGATCTTAATACACACCTTGTGAAGTAATTAAGACTACCAAAATCAAATGGGACTTAGGTCTACATGAATGAATCCAGGACTATTATGTCATATGTAATTGCAAATCCCCTGCAATTTTTACAAATGTCTTTTCCCTTTCTTCAGAGGACATCATGACTTTCGTTGGGTAGCTTTATTTGAATGGGTGATGAAATACTGAATAGATTTCAGCATCTTTTAATTCTGCTTCTCTAGCCAATAATACTTGCATAAGCACCTGCTTGCAAGGTCAACCTAATCTAATAATTTTTAAACTGCCACATATTAGAACAGGTCTGGCTAGATTTATTAGTTTGAGTTCCAAATTATGCAACCTCGTGATCTTTCCTTTAAAATGTTTTGTTTTCTTTTTGGACACATATACCATTGCTGGAAGCTAAGGGGACTGCCATATGCAAGAATAATTTGGCATTAGAAAGAGGGCTGTGATGCAGCCAAATGTTATTTTTAAAAAATTGTTTGAAAATAACTTTCCACGTTTCACTGTTTAATTGATACTGAGCATCAACAGGGGAAGATAAGCAGATGTTCACACATGGAGATATAGATGCCCAGCTGCTTATGCCTACGCAATCATGATATCATACGTTTGTACTTTTCTTCGATTAAGACAATTTTTTGTAATTAATTTGTGAGCATAAATGCACTTTCATTACATATCAACACACAGAAAGGAATATGATGCTGTAGCACGACTCCTAGCTTCTGGTTTCTGCTCTTGACTCTAAACCACTGAGCCTAGGGCTTGCCGATCAGAAAGTCGGCAGTTCGAATCCCCACGACAGGGTGAGCTCCCATTGCTCGGTCCCTGCTCCTGCCCCCCAACAGTTCAAAAGCACGCCCAAAAGTGCAAGTAGATAAATAGGTACCGCTCTGGCGGGAAGGTAAACAGCGTTTCCGTGCGCTGCTCTGGTTTCGCCAGAAGCGGCTTAGTCATGCTGGCCCCATGACCCGGACAAACCATCTGTGGACAAACGTCGGCTCCCTTGGCTAGTAAAGCGAGATGAGCACCGCAGCCCCAGAGTCGTTCGTGACTGGATTTAACTGGCAGGGGTCCTTTACCTTTACTGTTCAGCCCTGACAGCCACTGGCTTCTATGCATTTATTATTATTATTATTATTATTATTATTATTATTATTATTATTTATATCCCGCCTTTTTCCATGACAGGGACTTAAGGCAGCTTAGAGCTAACACAAAAACAGTTAAAAACTGTAGTTGTTATGTTGATTTTTTTCTGTGAACTGCCCTGAGACCTCCGGGTGTAGGGCGGAATATAAATTCAATAAATAATAAAATAATAAAAATAAAAGAAGAGAGGGTATCTATATTGATATCGATACCTATAAGATATATAGAGAGAGAACATATATAAATATCTATTAAAATATGCAGTTCATTACAATAAAAACATCACAGTACCAGTTCTTTCCTTAAAAACCTGTTGGAAAAAGAGAGTCTTCAGCTATGGACAGAAGGACAACAAGGAGGGAGCCAGTCTAATTTCTCTAGGGAAGGAGTTCTGAAGTCTGGAAGCAGCCACCAAGAAGACCCTCTCTTGCGTCCCCACTAAAGGTGCCTGTGAGGTGGTGGGACCCAGAGAAGGGCCTCCCTCAGCTCCCGAAGATCTCAGAGCCCGAGCAGGTTTCTATGAAGGAGCTATGAAGAAGCAAGTGGAGCTGTTGTATCAATGTTGTATACTCCCAATATGTAGCCCTGGTCAACAATCTGGCTTCGGCTCCTTGAGCCAGTTGAAGAGGGAGCACGAGGTTAAACCTCTCATTAATGGGGTGCTTGACTGTGGACAAGAAAACTAGCAGTGAAGCACAAACAGTGATAGACCATGGATGTGTTGGGAATACAATCCTCTCTTCCAAGGAGTATGAGCTGCAAATCACAATACAAACCAGGGCTCTAGACCAGGGGTAGGCAACCTAAGGCCCAGGGGTCAGATGCGGCCCAATCATCTTCTCAATCCGGCCCACGGACGGTCCAGGAATCAGTGTGTTTTTACATGAGTAGAATGTGTGCTTTTATTTAAAATGCATCTGTGGGTTATTTGTGGGGCATAGGAATTCATTCATTCCCCCCCCCCCCCAAAAAAAATATAGTCTGGCCCACCACATGGTCTGAGGGACGGTGGACCAGCCCCCTGCTGAAAAAGGTTGCTGACCCCTGTTCTAGACACAGACTGGAGTCATACAAGTTGATCATTACCAAAACAAGGCCACCCCCAAACGGAGGATCCAACAACTAGGATTTCTGTCAACCTTTCTGTGCAATATACAAGTGCCACAAGCGGTATATCTTTGTTGAGATAGAGGGAAGGCCTTTATTTAAAAGAAGCGTAATATGGTTATTTGAGGCTGAAAGGGAACAGGCATCTAGCTATAATGATAGAAGTCCTTTGGTTTTGAGTGTGCATGTACACACAAGGGAGAGAGGGAAGTTGTGGAAACCCTCAACTAAAATTAAAACATTTATTGTGGAAATTGCCCACTGAATAGACCCAGTGGTGGTGTTTCTACTGCTCTGCCACACACAAACAAAATTAGCAACAAATAGCCCCTGACATATGGCCAGATTATTTTTTTTAAAAAAAAACAGCAATTTTTTAAAGGATAGCAGCTTGGAAAGATAAACATTTGGTGAGTCATTGCAATGGATAAATTAAGACTCTGGTGCTAAAATAGGAAACAACGGATTTTGCTCTGCCTGACTGCCACTTCTCGAATATGAAATGTTATATAAAGGTTAGCAAAGGTCTATCAGGGCACAAAATGCCTTAAGGAGGAGAACAACAATAAATGAGATACAACCTCATTAATTCGAAGTGTCACAGATATCCATATTAATCAAGCCTGGTGGACAAGCACTTTGGCTATTTCTTATTCTTACTCTTGCTGCATGTTGTGGCTTAGCACCAGGTGTTAGCAAGGGCCCCTATCACAAGCTTTGCTGCTGCTTTAAACAGCTGTTGGAATGAGGGCCTTTGTGCTTCCTGAAGATGCAATTTTATTAGCCTTTTGTTCCTTAGACAGTAACTTCTAGGACACTGCCTTATCTGGAAGGTGCAAGCAATCCACTCTTTGCACTTGTGTAGATAAGTGTGTGTGGACAATGGAGCATGGGAAGGTCATATTGGTGGAAGGTATTAAAGGTGTACCCTTAGGAAGTATCTGAACACAACCCGAGGATATTCACTGGAGATTTTCAGGGAAAACATGAGGTTCTGTTAGGTTTATTCTAGGTGTGCACAAGGACCACAAGATTCAGCTTGGACCTTGATTTGGCATGTCATAAGACAGCCTGCTTCAGTCTGAAGCACCACCCAATTCAGCTTGGGGTCCAAGTCCACTTCAGAAATAAACGAAGCTTGTTGTTGTTGTTGTTGTTTAGTCGTTCAGTCGTGTCCGACTCTTCGTGACCCCATGGACCAGAGCACGCCAGGCACTCCTGTCTTCCACTGCCACCCGCAGTTTGGTCAGATTCATGTTTGTAGCTTCGAGAACACTGTCTAACCATCTTGTCCTCTGTCGTCCCCTTCTCCTTGTGCCCTCCATCTTTCCCAACATCAGGGTCTTTTCCAGTGAGTCTTTTCTTCTCATGAGGTGGCCAAAGTATTGGAGCCTCAGCTTCACGATCTGTCCTTCCAGTGAGCACTCAGGGCTGATTTCCTTAAGAATGGATGCATTTGATCTTCTTGCAGTCCATGGGACTCTCAAGAGTCTTCTCCAGCACCATAATTCAAAAGCGTCAATTCTTCGGCGATCAGCCTTCTTTATGATCCAGCTCTCACTTCCATACATCACTACTGGGAAAACCATAGCTTTTACTATACGGACCTTTGTTGGCAAGGTGATGTCTCTACTTTTTAAGATGCTGTCTAGGTTTGTCATTGCTTTCCTCCCAAGAAGCAGGCGTCTCTTAATTTCGTGGCTGCTGTCACCATCTGCAGTGATCATGGAGCCCAAGAAAGTAAAATCTCTCACTGCCTCCATTTCCTCCCCTTCTATTTGCCAGGAGGTGATGGGCCCAGTGGCCATGATCTTCGTTTTTTTGATGTTGAGCTTCAGACCATATTTTGCGCTCTCCTCTTTCACCCTAATTCCTCCTCACTTTCTGCCATCAAGGTTGTGTCATCTGCATATCTGAGGTTGTTGATATTTCCTCCGGCAATCTTAATTCCGGCTAGGGATTCATCCAGCCCAGCCTTTCGCATGATGAATTCTGCATATAAGTTAAATAAGCAGGGAGACAAAATACAGCCTTGTCGTACTCCTTTCCCAATTTTGAACCAATCAGTTGTTCCATATCCAGTTCTAACTGTAGCTTCTTGTCCCACATAGAGATTTCTCAGGAGACAGATGAGGTGATCAGGCACTCCCATTTCTTTAAGAACTTGCCATAGTTTGCTGTGGTCGACACAGTCATAGGCTTTTGCATAGTCAATGAAGCAGAAGTAGATGTCTTTCTGGAACTCTCTAGCTTTCTCCATAATCCAGCACATGTTTGCAATTTGGTCTCTGGTTCCTCTGCCTCTTCTAAATCCAGCTTGCACTTCTGGGAGTTCTCGGTTCACATACTGCTTGAGCCTTCCTTGTAGAATTTTAAGCATAACCTTGCTAGCGTGTGAAATGAGTGAAATTGTGCGGTACTTGGAGCATTCTTTAGCACTGCCCTTCTTTGGGATTGGGATGTAGACTGATCTTCTCCAATCCTCTGGCCACTGCTGAGTTTTCCAAACTTGCTGGCATATTGAGTGTAGCACCTTAACAGCATCATCGTTTAAAATTTTAAATAGTTCAGCTGGAATACCATCACTTCCACTGACCTTGTTATTTGCAGTGCTTTCTAAGGCCCATTTGACTTCACTCTCCAGGATGTCTGGCTCAAGGTCAGCAACCACACTACCTGGGGTGTACGAGGCATCCATATCTTTCTGGTATAATTCCTCTGTGTATTCTTGCCACCTCTTCTTGATGTCTTCTGCTTCTGTTAGGTCCTTACCACTTTTGTCCTTTATTATGGTAATCTTTGAACGAAATGTTCCTTTCATATCTCCAATTTTCTTGAACAGATCTCTGGTTCTTCCCATTCTGTTGTTTTCCTCTATTTCTTTGCATTGCTCATTTAAGAAGGCCTTCTTGTCTCTCCTTGCTATTTTTTATAATTCTGCATTCAATTTCCTGTATCTTTCTCTGTCTCCCTTGCATTTTGCTTGCCTTCTCTCCCCTGCTATTTGTAAGGCCTCATTGGACAGCCACTTTGCTTTCTTGCATTTCCTTTTCATTGGGATGGTTTTCGTTGCTGCCTCCTGTATAATGTTTCGAGCCTCCATCCATAGTTCTTCAGGCACTCTGTCCAGCAAATCTAAATCCTTAAACCTGTTCCTCACTTCCACTGTGTATTCATAAGGGATTTGGTTTAGATTGTATCTTACCGGCCCAGTGGTTTTTCCTACTTTCTTCAGTTTAAGCTTGAATTTTGCTATAAGAAGCTGATGATCTGAGCCGCAGTCAGCTCCAGGTCTTGTTTTTGCGGACTGTATAGAGCTTCTCCATCTTTGGCTGCAGAGAATATAATCAATCTGATTTCGATGCTGCCCATCTGGTGATGTCCATGTGTAGAGTCGTCTCTTGTGTTGTTGGAAAAGAGGGTTTGTGATGACCAGCTTGTTCTCTTGACAGAACTCTATTAGCCTTTGCCCTGCTTCGTTTTGAATTCCAAGACCAAATTTGCCAGTTGTTCCTTTTATCTCTTGATTCCCTACTTTAGCATTCCAATCCCCTATAATGAGAAGAACATCCTTCTTTGGTGTCACTTCTATAAGGTGTTGTAAGTCTTCATAGAATTGGTCAATTTCAGTTTCTTCAGCACCAGTAGTTGGTGCATAAACTTGGATTATTGTTATGTTAAAAGGTCTGCCTTGGATTCGTATCGAGATCATTCTATCATTTTTGAGATTGCATCCCAGTACAGCTTTCGCCACTCTTTTGTTGACTATGAGGGCCACTCCATTTCTTTTGCGGCTTTCTTGCCCACAGTAGTAGATATTATGGTCATCCGAACTGAATTCGCCCATTACCGTCCATTTTAGTTCACTGATGCCCAGAATGTCAATATTTATTCTTGCCATCTCATTTTTGACCACATCCAACTTACCCAGGTTCATGGTTCTTACATTCCAGGTTCCTATGCAATATTTTTCTTTACAGCATTGGACTTTCCTTTCGCTTCCATGCATATCCGCAACTGAGCGTCCTTTCGGCTTTGGCCCAGCCGCTTCATCAGCTCTGGATCTACTTGTACTTGTCCTCCGCTCTTCCCCAGTAGCATGTTGGACGCCTTCCGACCTGAGGGGCTCATCTTCCAGCGTCATAACTTTTATATGCCTGTTGTCTTTGTCCATGGAGTTTTCTTGGCAGGGATACTGGAGTGGCTTGCCGATTCCTGCTCCAGATGGATCACGTTTGGTCAAAACTCTCCACTATGACCTGTTCATCTTGGGTGCCCTGCTCGGCATAGTTCATAGCTTCTCTGAGTTCTTCAAGCCCCTTCACCACGGCAAGGCAGTGATCCATGAAGGGGAAACGAAGCTTATCCATTTGCTATTGGAAAACCACTATAACTGTTCACCTTCTGACAGAAGTAGATAAATTTTCAGGCATAATAGTCCCTGCAGAATGGATACAACCTGCCAAATTTCAGGCAAATAGGTCCAGAGGCTTTTCTCTGGGGCAACTAAAAGGAAACGGCTAACAACTTTTTTATATTTTGTGGCAGGATGGGATGAGATCTGCAAGCACGGGAAGAACCCTGCCGAATTTCAGAAGGCTAGCTGTTCTTGTTTTCGCACCCAGGAAGCCTTTACAGTTTGATGGTGGTTACAAAGGAGTCCTGCTGTGTCCCCTGGGGTTGGGAAGGCACTCGGTTTGAAACAGAAGACATTTCAGACAAATTTCTCCTTTGTGCTGGGCACCTTTAAGTATGAATCTGGTGAGGAGAGAAGTCAAATGGATTCATTTTCCTTCTTGTGATTTTGTCTATGGACACTAAATCAATGTTTTGATTTGAGGAGAAAGCTGGTGCAGAGGACTCAAAACCTTCCCTAGCCACCCGCCTAAACTAATCCTTGGACACGTGAAAGCGAAAGGGGGAGTTCTCACTCTGCCCCACATGCCTCTTGGCCACTCTTGTCCAACTTCTCTGACTCTTCCCCAAGGAAAAGGGACCGGTGCTGCTGTCTGAGCAGGTGCGTCATGAAGTGAGGTGGTGCAGAGCTCTGAAAACTTCCCCCTGCTCAGCTGTTTCCTACAATGCAGGCAGATGGCATAGCTGGGATCTGCTGCCAACACAATGATCCCAGACTATGTTCTGCCACTTGCTCCCACTCCTGGTGCCGCAGCCTCAGAGCAGGGGAGAGCTTGCAGCTGCTGCGTCTCATCACGACGTCTGCCCGCCATGGGGAAGGTGCATTTGAGCTTGGCGGGGAAGAATTCCGATGTCACCTCCATCCCTTGGGGCATCACACACACACCTCACGATCCAACACAATAATGAGTAAGAGTAACAAAAACAACCACCTTAGAATAATCAGAATTAGTTACATTTTCAGCAGGGTTCTTTTAAATGTCTAAATCATGACGACTACAAAGTGCCCTTTGGCTTGGGGTGCCTGATAGTGACAAGCCCAGAAACCCTCCAAAGCACCCAACTTTTTATTATTATTGAAACTTTCAGCTCAGAGTACAGATTAACCTAAATAATAATGAAAATAAATCAACAGAAAAGAGAAAGGATAAAAACAGAAAGCCCTCTATCAGTGGTAGATCTTAACCTTTGTCTCACATAGAAGCAGGTAAACCCTCCCAGCTCTCACCTTTCCGGCCTCTCCCTTTTTTACCTTCCATCCATCACCTTCCTATGTGTACCCTCATTAACCCAGAGTAAAGGTAAAGGTAAGGGGACCCCTGACCATTAGGTCCAGTCGTGTCTGACTCTGGGGTTGCGGCGCTCATCTCGCTTTATTGGCCAAGGAAGCCGGCGTACAGCTTCCGGGTCATGTGGCCAGCATGACTAAGCCGCTTCTGGCGAAACCAGAGCAGCGCATGGAAACGCCGTTTACCTTCCTGCCAGTGTGGTACCTATTTATCTACTTGCACTTTGACATGCATTCAAACTGCTAGGTTGGCAGGAGCTGGGACCGAGCAATGGGAGCTCACCCCGTCGCGGGGATTTGAGCCACCAATCTTCTGATCGGCAAGCCCTAGGCTCTGGTGGTTTACCCCACAGCACCACTCACGTCCCAATCCAGAGTAGAGGACCTGAAAAACCAAACATAAGCAGAACAAAAGTGGATAGAGGAAGAAAGAGGAAGAATTCTTGTTAGTACATTACAACAAAATGCATATCAAACAAAACTGCTGTGGAAAGTGTCATAATTTTGTTTGATGTGCATTTTTTTGTAATGTACTAATAAGAATTATTTCAAAGCGTTAATTCTATCAATAGAACTGCATCACTCTACTTTGGAACACATTTTTACAAGAAAAGCCTGACTAGCTTCTCAGGAACCTTTTAATTGCATAACTTTCTAAAAAAATACCTGAAGTAACTGATATTACAGTTTGAAGTCTTGTTTATTCTGTTATATTTTACTCCAAGAAGACCCATTTATCCTAAATAGAACCTAATAAGGCAGACATGTATGTACAACGTATTTCTTTAAAGTGATCCCACTGAAATCCCAAGATGAAATTTCGCAGGTGGCTCTTAGAAATATTAAATAATCAATACTTATGTTTTTGGAATCTTTTAATCATATTAATTGTTTTAATCACTTTTTCCATTTTGTAACTTAAATTTAAAATTTAAAGTAAGTCCATCATGTGACATTTCATATTAAAGCCCATGAAGTTCTGGAGAGACTGGTGTTTTTAGTTTTGACTAAAAACTAAAAACCCAGTATCTCAGTTCTGGCCTGAGCTTTTAAGGTTTTTGTGTAGTCCAGCAAGGCCAAAACTGTTATTAATTTTTTAAAAAATTGCAAACCCTCATAACTCAAAAATGGGATGAGATAAAAAATTAAAATTTTAGATTTAAACTTAGTTTTGATCATTCAACAAGTGTACAAAATATTAAGAAAATTAGATGACATGAGGTAAAAAAGTTGATATAGAATGACCCTTAGAGCTTTGGCATCTGCTTTGTAAGCAAAATCTCCTCGATTCATCCCCTTCTATCTCTGGGTAGGGTTGGGAAATAATCCTGAAGAGCCACTGTCAATCAAGTGTAGACAATTCTAAGCAAGTATTGGTTTGACGGCCTGAGATATTTTTCTTAACTTTAGTAACATTCTACATTTGGACTGCACTGTCATCAAATACCAAAGGTACAAACAATTCAAATACACATTTGTGCTAGCAAGCGAGCAAGAAATCATAGGAAGAATCATCATAGCAAATCCTGCAAGGTAAATCAGTATAGCAGCATTTTATAAGCTACATATTGTCATAATGTTTACATTCCTCTTTGCCCCAGGATGTTATCCTCTCTAAAGATGGTTCCCAAACTCTCTTCCCCAAAAGTTTACTATTCAGTCTGATTAATGTAACTTTACATCCTGGAAGCCAAGTTAAGGGGGCTGGGTGGGATGCTGAAAGTCAGGACCTCCAAGGTAGCTTTCTCTGAAATGAAACACAGGGCCAGGCAGACCTTGAGTGATGCCCTGGTGCATGGTGTAAGAGTTGTTGAACCAACTGGCATCAGTGTCCCTAGTGCTGTTAAGTTAAATATACATGTAAATGGCCAATTGCCAAGGAAACCCAAAATGGTCACATTTGATTTCAAAAGAGGCTGGTAAAAAGGAAGTTGAAAAGCAAAATCAATAGGAACAAAAAAACCTCAAAATGCTTTCTTAAAGACTGCAATATTAGATACTCAACATGAATTTATATCGAAGTTCAGGAAAGGTACAATGAGGACCAAGAGAACACCGGCTTCGTTAATGAACAAAGTCAAAGAAGATATTAGAGGCAAGAAGGCTTCCTTCAAAAATGGAAGTCTTGTCCAAATGAAGAGAACAAAAAGAAAAACAAACATTAAGACCGACAAGCAGTTCTTTAACTATATTAGTAGCAGGAAACCATCTACGGAGGCAGTTGGACCTTGAATGACAAGGGAGTCAAAGGAGTTGTGAAGGAGAATAAAGAGCTTTCAGAGAAGGGAAATGATTTCTTTGCTTCTGTCTTCACAGTGGAGGGCAGATCCTACTGTATGAACTAACTTTTGCAGGAGGTGAGTCTGCAGAAGTAAGAAAAACAGTGGTGATGAAAAATGAAGATGTAGGCCTAATAGACAAAATAAAAACTGAGAAATTGCCAGGTCTGAATGGCATCCACCTGAGAATTCTCAAAGAACTTAAAATTGAAATTTCTGGTCCATGTTCTCTGAAGATTTGATTTTCAAAGAAGGAACTAACTAATCTGAAGATTCTCTGTTTCCTCTAACACAAGAAATACAGTGGGCATGGTTGTTAAAACATTTTATAAACTGATAAAATTTGCGAGTTCTTATATTTGATTGGTTTCTAACAATTAGGAAGCTGGGAGGGGGGACTACAGGTGGCAGCAATATTCAAACAAGTCCTGAGCTGTTGAAAATATATTTTAGAAATGTTAAATTTAATGGTTCTCTGGTGCATGTCTGGGATTTCTCTGTAATCTTGTTGAGCGATATGTAATATCCTGGCAACATCCCAACCATGCTCATTTAAGTATTGGTAAAAGAAATCTTATCTATAAAACTAATTTGCTCTCAACTATTATTGTTTGCTTTATGAAACTTTAAGCATAAAGAAAATACTCGCTCTGTTTTAACTTGATGTTGTTTCTGCTTTCCAGAAACCTTGCATGGATTTGCTGTGTTTCCAGTGCATCTCTCCCTAGTTGCCTTTACCTGATCTACCCAATTACTTTATATGACCAGCTGTGAAATAGAAGGGAGAGGGGGGACAGAGAGAAAAGGGGGCCAGTGGAGACAACATGAAGCAAAGTTTTAGAGCCTGAAAGCAGAATTTCCTAGTTTGCCCCCTTAGCCACTTTAATACTTACAATTAGGTGCCCAGGGGCATACACTAAACATCAAGCCACCTGTCACATCCACACACTGTTCCAGACCCTTTGGCAGGTCAAGGTAGCCTTGATTTAGAACCACATTCTAGCTCAACAAGCCTTCTCATTTTTACTTCTCCCTGTGGCTCATGGCTGCAGAGTCTTGGGTATTAGGCCAGTAGCCTTCCGAAAAAACATTCCATCGTAGTAAACTGATATTCTCAGTTTTACAGATTATGAGGCCGACGCTTTAGATTGTACAAATGTAAGTGCTGATCTCAAAACACAAGACCTTCACACTTGGGGAGGGAACGAAAGGGACATAAAACTTTATGTGTTTGAAAGAACATACCAGCAGAAGATTCAGAGGTGTCGTCATAGGTAGGAAATTACAGAAAAGAATTGTGTGGGACTGTTTGATGTGGCGAGCCACTTTCAACACAGTTTACTATGGAAAGGGACATGCAAATAAACCAAAGTTGATCATAAAACCATAGAATGAGTCATAGAGTCCTAGATTGCATGTACCCAGTAACCCCCTACAGTGGAGACGGCTTGTTAAGCTGGTTTCCATCTCTACGCTGCTTACACTGACATGATGTGAATCACAGAATTGTAATGTTGGAAATGACCATGAGGTCCAGCCCCTGCAATGCAGAAATCTTTTGTCCAATGTGGAGCTTGAACCCACAACCCTGAAATTAAGAGTTTCATGCTCTACTGACTAAGCTATCCATCATGATATAGATATCAACAGGTTGCTGGGCGGAATATGGAGTCACATCTATTACTACGGCTTCTTTGCTTGCACTTTTAAAACAACTTTTAATATAGTAAAATATTGTGTGTCGGGGTCCCCAGGGCCACCCCAATAACTCACACATCACACAGAATTTTTTGTTTAAGATTTTTTGCATAATTTTGGCCACAACTTTATTAAAATACAAATTTGTGAGTGGTTGCTTAGGCATTGGTTGCGACTATCTGCCCCCACCATGGGGGACAGACTGACATTCCGCACGATGCGAAAGTCAGAATAGGGGAATACAGCTGGGGGTAACGCAGAGTAGGGAACCTGCCCTCACCCCAAATGCAACCTGGAGCTCATTGCTATGGCCCAAGCCCCCTTGACAGAGTGGACAAGCAATAGTTAGCCCCCAATTCCTTTAACGGAATCCCTTGCAGCAGCAGCATTAGAGGGGCAGGCACTCAACCTACCAAGGGCAGGCACTCAACCACTGCCCCTCAACCAACCAAACCATAAACGAATGCCTAACCGCAACCTTACAAGTTGTGACAATTTGCTACGCAGTAGGCAAAAACCAAATGGCCCCAGCCAATCAGCCAGATGGACAAAATTCCTACCGGGCCCCTGCCCCAAGAGCAGACGACCCCATGACAGGCATAGCAAGGTCAAAGCGAACAACCCTAATTCTAGGGAGGGGGGGACGGGCAATCCGATGCACGGGCGAAAAGAGGAAGCCCTAGCCTCGTGCAAGGAGTTTTAGCATTTCTGGCTGTCAATCAACAAATGGCAACATTAACTTCTTCCCAACAACAAGGGAAGTCCCAATCGCATCAGTGGCCAATGAACAATTAGCCCGCCCCCAACTTTGGAGTGTCCTGGCGGCCCCCACCGCAACACGTGCTCTCCATGAAGGAGAACGCGCTTTCAATGAATGTCTTCTACAGTATACTATGAAAGGCAGAGCAGAATTTGTCAACACTCCTAAACATGGACCTAAAAGTCTGCATAGAGTGTCTTTCCACCGGATTTTCAAGCACTTGAGAATTACAATGATAATGTTAACATGACCCCGGCCTTATTAGCATCTGGCGGTAACAGTTTTAAAAGGCAGCTCCAATCAAGACTAATAGCACAACAGACTTTTCAAAGATGCCAGAAATTGGATTTTTAGCCTAGAACTTTCCACAGTAACAACAGTTCAGCGGTCACCCATGTTGTTGGGATTGGAAAAAAATATAAAGTCTCATGTCAAAGCAGAATTTCATTGAAACTGGTCTTCAGTTGGACTTCAGCAAGGTTTAATTAGATTAAGCACAAAGTAAGCCCTCTTTCTGCTTATACTAAAGTTTCTGTCTATTGTGTGATAGCTGCACCAAGCCATCTCTAGCTCCAGTCAGTTAAATCATGTAAATTATCTTTTCAGGCTGATTGATTCTGCATGCACCTTCCACAGCTTAGATACTCAGACCTTACTGCAAGCATTGAAAGTGAGGTGAGCTCTTGCGCTGCATTTAAAGATCAAATGCCATCGTCTCTTTGTGTGGGACTGTTGGGCACTGTAGAAACTGGTTCAGTTTGACTGCATAAGAAGAGAAACTGTGTAAAATTCTAATGCTGACTGACATTTAAAGAAAAAAATCAGCAGAAGAATAAGCTTTATTTGATGACAATATATCATGTCAAAGTCTATCAGCATGTATATATATGTATTTTAATAAAAATAATTCTGGTAATTCTGACATTGCCTTTATTAACTTTTTGGAACTCAAACCAGAAAAGCTTGCTGTAACATACGAGATTACATGAATGACATCTAGTGGCCACACAGCCTCATGACAAACACTTTAACAATGCATTGCACATTAAGTAGGAAACAACTTGTTTCCAAGTCACAATTAAAACCCAATTAAATCTTAGTGTCAAGTTATGCAGATATTTTTCTGAATAACTTTTCCGCAACTGAAAAGGGGTTTCCTCCATCCCCAATTAATAATGTTCTTTGCAGGGCACTTAATATTTCTATTATTTAGTTCCGAAGCAGCATGAAGATATAAATTTGATTTTCAATATGAATTATAGCTATAGTAGCACAATTCAGATTCCCTCCCCCCCCCCCCCCGGATTGTGTGGCCTAGAGCTATATTAAACCATACTGCACCATCTCAGATAGTCCCATAAGGACACCTGAGATGCCCAGGGCATAGGAGTGCCGCTGAAGGGCAGCCAGTCAGTTGAAACCTTCTTGCACTTACTTGTGCTCACAAAAAAAGCAGAGTGGGCTCTCCAGCAGGGGTGGGGGAGAAATTTGATTCTGCATTTAAAGCCCAGTCTATCGAGTTTGCTGTTCCCTAAACACTGTGAGAACCGCAGTCGTCCTTTGAAATTTTGTGATGCAGTTCTCCAGCCAAAATACATGTATTAGGGGAAACTGTGCATAAAAATGAATATATTTGAGAAAATCTAAAATGCATTATTGAAATATACTCAAGAGTCGCAAAGTGATTTCATGCTCTTTAATCAGCTCATAGTGGTGAGGAGGAATGAGTGAATGTCCCCTCAAAGTATCTGCTTTATATACATTATTTACACAATGGGCTGCACATGATTGGCTAATTCCGGAATTCTACTTTAAGCCAATCAGGTTGTGGATTCACTTCTATCTGGAGCATGTTTGGGTGGTTCCTGCCAACCAATCATACTGCTGCATTGTTCTAGGACCAATCAGACTGCTGCATTCTGAATCCTATTGTTTTAGGACCAATCAGACTGCTGCCTTTTGGATCCTATTGTTCTAGGACCAATCAGACTGCTGCAGTTTGGATCCTATTCAACTCAGTACATAACAATTATACTGGGGGAAATGCTTGCAAAAATGTGTACATGAGTTAAAACCGCAAAGAATTTATTAGGAGAAATTCAAACTAATATGCTGATAAACTTCATGGGATTTTTTCCCTTTAAAATTACAAATGGGTGCAGTAATGTGGTGATCTGAATTTAAGACAGGAGAAAGGAGAAACGGAAAGAACCAAAATTGGCAGATCCTTCCATTGCTAAGCTTCAGACAACCAGCTACTTTGCAGAGACAAGTGCTGAAAACCAGGAAATGACTGGGGATAGATCTGAAATGGAAAGTACTTTCCAAGGCAGCTTGTGAGATAGCATGAGAATCGGCTTATCAAAGAGCTTAAGGCATCCTACTAGGTCTGCTCCAGTAACTTGGGATGCCTAAAGCAAATCTTTGGAATATCTCCAATGTCTGAAAGCCATAGGATATCCTGAACAAGAATTATCATTGGGAAGAAAAGCAGCTTTCACATAGAGTTATTGCTCTGCTTTTATTCTAGTCTTTGATTAATCTGGTTTGAATTTTAAAAAAACAACAACTAATGACCATTAGATAAATGGCTGACATCACTGTTTAAGGAAGTTTTTAATGTTTGAAGTTTTATTCTGTTTTTAGTGTTCTGTTGGGAGTCGTCCAGCCAGATGGGCGGGGTATAAATAATAAAATTCTTATTCTTATTCTTATTTAGCCACCCAGTCCATAACCAGGAAAGCTCCCCTTAGTGCAAAAAAGGTATCTCAATACAAACAAAATCTTCAGCACGGTCTAAAATGGATCTAGAATTTGGGATGCAATGGGAACAGCTGTTGCTCCTCAATGACTGTTATGCAGAAGAACACTGCCTCTGTCTGATACTGGAGGCAGGATACAGCCATTGTGATTAGCAGTTCTTAATTACTGCCATACCACTGATAGAAAGTTGCTATTAAGTACTGTGAAACTGGTCAATTTTATTGCATCTCACGTAATTTTTTGTCTATGGCAAAAGGTCATCAAAAAAGGTTAAATCCATACAAATAAAGGGTTTTTTTTAAGTCTAGAAATCATCATAAACTAAGATAAGAAGTCAAGCCAAATGCATCTCTAGCATTATTTTGTAGAAGTTTCACATTTCCATTCCAAGAAGACTTGGTCCACTCACGATGCTCTGAAGCTATTGAAAACACCTTGTAAATTGCTGTGCGAGGAGAATAATTTCACCGCTAGCATGACAAGGGAATACGGGATTGCAACTATCATTTTTTCCCCCAGCGGAGAGACAAATCTTACGGCAATAAAAGGAAATCTTTGCTTGTGAATCGGGGTCTAATATAACAGGGCTAATGTTTCTCTGGTTTGCATGTACAGTGAAGTGGGGTGACTGTGGAACAATGGCTCAGGAGGACCGTGATTGTCAGATAGATTGCAAACAGCTGCATGCCTCCCTGAATCCAGCCATGCTGGTCTCTGGCTGATTCACTTTCATTCTGGCCATCCTAAGCCCTTCTTCCAAGTTTCAGTAATAAAGGTGCATGTGTTATTATTACAGGTTTGAGATGGAAATATAGTCCAATAAAAATAAAGTTGAACTTTAAAATAATTGCAAAAAAAATAGTTTTTTTGAGAGAACCATCAGGCTAACATAACATACTGAAAGTTGCAATGTCCAGCTCAATGCAAAATGGCTTTTTCCCCATTCCCAGTTACAAGGTAGTCACTAGTTTTTGTAGTATCTCCACTGCTATGGGGTCAAATGTGACCCCCTTTTTGAAAAATTAACTTTGCAAACACTGAATATCAGCAGAACCATAATGGGGAAGGGAATTCCCTCCAATATTTATAATACTGATCTTGTAGGTTTTACTTTCTATAGCAGCATTAACACTTGCTGGTGTTAAATCATTACACCCATAATCACGGCTTTCATAACCACATGCAAACTAGTCATGTACAAGACAGAGTCAAGCATGATGGCCCCATATCAATAATAACCAATGGGGGTTAGTAAATAATAAGGAACTGGGGTGTGCTCCCTACAGTGTGTTTGGGACCAACCCCATTGTTTGACAATGATTTAGAGTGACCAAAAATAGCTCCTTGACTATTACTAGCATAGGGATGCCATGTTTGACAGTGTTGTGTATCCAAATCATGCATTGGGCCAGATGCAATTCAATTCTATCTCACAGTGAACACTCCCCTGGAGGTGTGGGCATAAGATATTGGGTCATAGAAGCTGGACATTGCAACTGCTAGTATGTTGTTCTTATGCTAATATTGTCTCAAATATATTAGCTATTGTTTTAAAGTTTGCAAGAATTTTTCCCTATCTTTATTGGAGCAATGGCCCAGAACATGCTAAAAACCAAGTAGGAAATTTGGTTTAAAACGTTCTGATCAATTTTAAAAGAAGCCTATTTCAAAAAAGCCAACCATTCTTTATGAAGTTGGCTTTTTAAATTGGATAGTTCATGCACAATCCTAAACCAAGATTCAATGAAATCTTGAAGCAGAAGACGCACAAGCAGTTCACCTGGGATCATCCACATAGCAGTAAGCCATGGTTTAGTGTTAAGTACAAACCATCTCACAGATATCAAAACTCATATTTTCCAGCAGGCAGTTTCTGCTCCAGTTTCTACTAAACTTTCTCAAGTTTAATAAAACTCAAAGCAAGCAAATATTTCATATATAAAACTGAACGCATCCAACAAGATTAAGTACAATTAGAACTAACACACTTGCTGATTACAAACACATTTCAAACACTAAACAAACAAAGTATTGTATTTTGGTCCTTTTCCTTGCATGACACTGTTCAGGGATGTGTCATGCTCAGAGACCCAGATGTTGAAAATATTGACTTCTTAAAAATGAAACATCTGTTAAAAAGAGATTCCCAAAGGTTATTTAATCCTCCATGATTTAATGACATTCTGACATTCTTAAAGTACCATAGCAAAGTCCACATCTTTTCATAATTGTAATTTAAAGCTTATCTGAACACACATTTGCGCCAATTTTTAAACAGTCTCAAGCAAAAAAAACAGCTCAATTTTCTTCTGAATTTCATTGATTAAAAAACAACAACCCTTAGCCAACACACTATTTACATAATTTTATCAGTGTGCATTAATCTACATTTAACCACCTCAAAATGTTTGGAAACATACGACTTCCTAGAAGAATATAATCTTTAGTCATTATATATTGTATTTCAGGAAGCAGAAAGGTAGTGCATCATATCTTTGGGGATTACAACTTAAACATTCTTGGGTTCTACTCCAAAAGACACCAGACTAGCTGATGCTTTGTCTGGCCACAGACTCACTCAAACTCGGTTTAACCATCTGTTAAAGGAATGCAGAGCAGTTTTACGTAAGACAGAGCAAACATCTAACAAAACAGCAGATGTAAAACCCACAAATATTTCTACTACAAATAACTGCACTGTGGACAGGCCGGTCATACTACCACACCTAAGTAGCAGAATTCTATGGTTACAAGGTCTTCTGGCTGCTCCCTGGTCCTTGAACCACTCTCAGCTAGAGAAACAAACATCTGACCATCTCCAATATGTATCCCCCCCACCCAAGAGACTGCCTTCCATTGCCATCCTTGGGACATAATCTCCATGCCCCTGATATTCCATGTGTCTAAGCCATATTTACTGAACCTTTTCCTGTCCTATATCATAGAATCATAGAATCATAGAGTTGGAAGAGACCACAAGGGCCATCGAGTCCAACCCCCTGCCAAGCAGGAAACACCATCAGAGCACTCCTGACATATGGTTGTCAAGCCTCTGCTTAAAGACCTCCAAAGAAGGAGACTCCACCACACTCCTTGGCAGCAAATTCCACTGTCAAACAGCTCTTACTGTCAGGAAGTTCTTCCTAATGTTTAGGTGGAATCTTCTTTCTTGTAGTTTGGATCCACTGCTCCGTGTCCGCTTCTCTGGAGCAGCAGAAAACAACCTTTCTCCCTCCTCTACGTGACATCCTTTTATATATTTGAACATGGCTATCCTATCACCCCCTAACCTCCTCTTCTCCAGGCTAAACATGCCCAGCTCCCTTAGCCGTTCCTCATAAGGTATCGTTTCCAGGCCTTTGACCATTTTGGTTGCCCTCCTCTGGACACGTTCCAGTTTGTCAGTGTCCTTCTTGAACTGTGGTGCCCAGAACTGGACACAGTACTCCAGGTGAGGTCTGACCAGAGCAGAATACAGTGGCACTATTACTTCCCTTGATCTAGATGCTATACTCCTATTGATGCAGCCCAGAATTGCATTGGCTTTTTTAGCTGCCACATCACACTGTTGGCTCATGTCAAGTTTGTGGTCAACATATGGCGCATCTTCTTCTGCAACAGGGACATCATTTTACTGTCCTTGTCCTGCATCTTGGATTTTACAACTTTACCAGCTCCCCAGTCCTTTCAAATCATGAACTTACTCAGATAGCAATATCTACAAATAAGGAGACTCAACAACGCCCCACCCCCTACTTCCTGGTGAATATTTATCTCAGTCAGCAACCTTTGCACCCTCAGTCACTATGGCTACAAACTATAATGTTTTATTTTATAGTTTTTATCTGGGGACAGTATTTTAACAATTAAAAGCTGGCAACCAAACCAGTGACATAAGCAGTTAAATGGCTTTTCTAGCAATGGTGCCATCTTTGTATGTTCAGGCGGCACTATTTGTATTTATTTTTCTCTCTCTCACTTTCCTCACAGAAAAGGGAAGGAAAAAGTCGAGAGAAAATGAACAATACCCACCTAATTAAACTGAACATGATGAAGGTGGAAGTGGTTATTGGTATACCATTAACAGGAATAAAAGCATTACATATACTAATAGAATAATACTGCTATGGGAATACAGTTGCAAACACTTTGTATAAATATTCAGGCCTTGCAATTTGGAGTTTTGTATTAATCTTGGCTCCTTTGAAAGGTTGGTTTTCATTAAGTTTCCATCTCTCATAGTTACAGAGAAACACTTTAAAATACACAAAGGCTCAAAAACAACATAAATCTTTTATAAGACACCCGGGGTCTTTATGCATTTGGTGCGCAAAGCTAGCTTTCTCTTTTTGTAAGTGCTATGGAGTGCAAACCATGTTCAGTAAATGAGATGTATGCTTTTCCACTCAGGCATAAAACTATCAAGCCCATAAAAACACGTTAAAGCCATCCCACCATAACTAACATCTTTGATCCATTCGAATCCAATTTCTTGTTACTAACTTGCTTGGTGATGAGTACATATGCAAAATACAACATGCAGGAAGTGAATAGAACCTTTTTTTCTAACTAGACAAGCTGCAGATCACAAGAAGCAAAGTGTTTGTCCACTTCAAAGCTATCAAAAACCACAGAATGAGAAAAAGGGCCCTGCTCCATTTGCTTACCTGGTACGGGACAATACTTGCATGGGCAGTACCCCAGCGTTTGGATTCTGTCTTGCAATTTAGGTAAGTGCTTGCTACATAGGTAAGGCAGGCGACCTGCGAACATGAAAATATGAAAAAGGCAGTGTCAATATATGGAGATGTCTGCAACACTACATAGCATTTTAGAATGAAGATGCATATGCCCTCCAAATTCGAGTCAAAAAGCATCGTTTCAGGGCATGAATTACTCTGCAGGAAAACAGGAAGATAATTACTTCTACAAGGTGAGCTAAAAGGCTATAAATGCTGGCTAGATCATCACATAATCAAAGAAAAGTGGGATCGTTATAAAAGTCTTTCATAAAAAGATGGTCAGGTGCTTTTCATTATCAAATGTCGGGGTTTTTTTTGTATTTGCCAGGATTAACTAGGACACAGAATTTGGTGCCAAGCCACTTGAGGCTAAAGAGCCATTTTGTTCTTCCATGGCCCAGCACGGCTCCATTCCCTGGGGCTCTATTGTTTGCTCTTGGTCTGGCCTGGTTATAAATTCTCCTAAATCAGGCCAGATCTGGAATCTGTCTGGTCCCCTAAAAGGATGTCACTGTCTGTTCTTGCTCTAGCCTCCCTGCTCTCCCTTATCCCAGCTTCTATGCTGCTGCTTGTCTGAATCCTCTGCTCTCTCAGTTCGCTCTCTTAACCCAAGGCATGGCCTGCAAATCAGCTCTACCTCAATCTGAAATCCAGTCCTTACCATGTTACAAGGCATCAATCTCCTCTAGCAATTGATGACTTCTCTGTCTCTCTCTCTGTAAGACTGAAGGACTGGGACCACTAGAGACCAAGGTGGACTTAGCTGGGACTGGGACCACTAGAAACCAAGGTGGACTTCAGAAATGATTCTGTATTTATGTTTTGTATTACGGATTTATTTTGGAACTTTCTATCATATGAGCTACATTGAAAAAGCTTTGTTTGGAAAGGCAGCAAATAAATATTTAAAACAAATATCTTTTATGCAAGAAACAATTTATTTTACTAAAGAAAAAAATGAAAGACAAAACTTATTACACATAATCAAAAGAGAAACACCTAATATTTCAGCTGTTTTATTTCAATTTCAAACGCTACGTTTGAAGTTGAAGTGTTAATTAAAAATAATTATTATCTGGGAAATTATCCGGGAAACAAAGAACCAAAAACCAAATTAAAACTCAAATGTCAAATTTTGAAGTACAAATCTTGAGGTTGCAGTTTCTCCACAGATGTTTGAAATATGAGTTTAGAGAAATGTTCAGACTCAAGGAAAGCAGCCTTTCCCAGTATTTTTGTCCTAATCTGATTTATCAGCAGAAATAGTCATTTTACAAGACTTCTCTCCTGTAGGCTGACTCTTATGGACAAGGCTACCAAGAACCATTCCCAGCTATTTCTGTGACACTAAAAGATGTCAGAGGCAGAGTCTATGTTTTTTTTAAAAAAAGAAAACAGATAATCTGTTCTGTAAATCTATTATTTGTTGCCTACCATCTAAAAAGGTAATTGACCACCTCTCTGGGAGACCGAGGGACGCGGGTGGCGCTGTGGGTTAAAGCCTCAGCGCCTAGGACTTGCCGATCGAAAGGTCAGCGGTTCGAATCCCCGTGGCGGGGTGCGCTCCCGTCGTTCGGTCCCAGCGCCTGCCAACCTAGCAGTTCGAAAGCACCTTCGGGTGCAAGTAGATAAATAGGGACCGCTTACCAGCGGGAAGGTAAACGGCGTTCCGTGTGCTGCGCTGGCTCGCCAGATGCAGCTTGTCACACTGGCCATGTGACCTGGAAGTGTCTGCGGACAGCGCTGGCCCCCGGCCTCTTAAGTGAGATGGGCGCACAACCCTAGAGTCTGGCAAGACTGGCCCGTACGGGCAGGGGTACCTTTACCTTTACTGGGAGACCGTACGGCTTAGCACAGGTGTGGGGAACCTCTAGCTCTCCATAAGTTGCTGAACTACAACTCCCATCACCCCTGGCCATTGGCCACGCTTGCAAAGACTGGTGGGAGCTGTAGTTTAGCAACATATGGAGGGCTAATTGTTCCCCACTCCTAATACAATTGCCTGCCGATATTCCAATTGCCTCTTGCAATTATCTAAAATGTGCTGGAAGCATTCAAAGGTGCACTCGCATCTCACACAAACCAACAGCTGGACTCAGTAGGCTGTGATGAGCAAACTAAGAATGCTGTACATCCTAAATCACAGCAGAATCTTCTTCAACACCCAGTATTTCTTCAGCAGTCATGCAACCCCTACCAGCCGCTGGAGTAGGGCAGCAGCCTCAAGCAGCTGATTTTGAGGTGCCACACAAAAAACAACATTGAGAACATATTACTACTGGGTGGTATATAAAAAAAAGTAAATGAATACATTGTTAGTTATTATTGTTTTATTTCTACTGCCAAGGAATAAGTTGCTTGTGTCTTTTTCCACCTCAGATTCTAAAATGACTTGACAATCCCTGGACACCAGGTATCCTCACTTGTGGGGTGAGGGATATCATTCACTGTTCTGTCTTAGGCAGCAAAACGTATTTGCCAGCCCTGAAAGCAGCAAAGATGTAGAATTGTAGTTTCTGGGTCCCAAAGGCTTCTCGGAGCTTAAGGCAGCTGCTTCTTCCTTCTGGAAATACAGGCTGAACTCCCTTTTCCATCTTCCCATCAGGCCAAAGAAATCCTGCTCATCAGAGGATGGGAGGAGTAAATATCCCAATATGCACCTCCACATCAGTTTTTTTGTCCTCCCTCAAAAGGTATCCCCAACCTTCTTGAGGCTTCCCCTTCTTCCATGATTCCTTAGGATGCTCATAACCCACCAGGAGTCTTGAAGCCTGCAGGCTCCAGTCGACCTCACTGACCCACCGGCAGTCCATCCAAGCAGATTGTGAGCAAGTAGCTTCTTCCAATAAAGGTTTGTATAGTTAAAGCCATGGTTTTCCCACTAGTGATGTATGGAAGTGAGAGCTGGACCATAAAGAAGGCTGATCGCTGAAGAATTGATGCTTTTGAATTCTGGTGCTGGAGGAGACTCTTGAGAGTCCCATGGACTGCAAGAAGATCAGACCTCTCCATTCTTAAGGAAATCAGCCCTGAGTGCTCACTGGAAGGACAGATCGTGAAGCTGAGGCTCCAGTACTTTGGCCACCTCATGAGAAGAGAAGACTCCCTGGAAAAGACCCTGATGTTGGGAAAGATGGAGGGCACAAGGAGAAGGGGACGACAGAGGACGAGATGGTTGGACAGTGTTCTCGAAGCTACCAGCATGAGTTTGACCAAACTGCGGGAGGCAGTGGAAGACAGGAGTGCCTGGCGTGCTCTGGTCCATGGGGTCACGAAGAGTCGGACATGACTAAACGACTAAACAACAACAGCTTCTTCCTTACCATAGAATTCCCTAAGGAGTAGGAAACTGCTTTATATGATCATTTCCCTACTTCTTAATACGTCTGGGTCTATTGTTTGCATGTGTTTTGGGGAAGAGACAATTGCAGTTATTTTGAATTCCTTCTTCTTCTAGGGCCACAGCAGCTGCAAGAGAGCTCGCATTCATCAGAGCTTCCAAATGCTTTGCAATCCTTAGGAGGTAAGACAAAATAATACATCCCATTACCCAATTATTTAGTCTACAGGTTACAGAGTATTCTTTAAAGCCTACAAGGCATTTTTTGTTTCCATCTTAAGAAGCAAAACCAAAGGGGTGGCCTTCAGACATGAAAGCAGATGTCCCAAAAGATACAGTCTCAGCATTCATTCACTTGCACAGACAGACCTACCTGCTGTAAATATATACCATGTCTGTCTATATTTACCAAACACTCTTTCTTCAATGTATTGAACACACACACACACTTGAATTCTTCTGTCTGCAATCACAAAGGATGGTCATGTCACATGTTTCATTCTACACACCTAGTAATATCAGAGCAAAACTGAAATTCCCCGGTGGAATGCTAAAAACTTAATGTTCTTAAAACCAAAAATCAGACAGCCAGGGAAACAAGATACTAAGTGCCAGAGGGGAAGAACAGGCAGAAAAGAGGGAATCATGTTTCAAGAGGCTTTTAAAAATCCCACAAAGTGTCATTACTGTGACTCTGTCAAAATTATATGTATGTAATGTCCCAAGCAAGCATGTGTATTAAGAGTTAAGTGAAAAGATGGGAAATAAATTTTTAACAAACCATTTTCTTTATCTTAATTCGTTGAAAATAATTGGGCATTCTGCATCTTCATGTGGCTTTCTTAAATTTAGATACACCCCAAAGATGTCTTTCCTCCTAGTTTATCCACCACAATTAGAAGTGGTAAAAAGCAACAAAACCCAACACAAAACAGCTTCCTATCCCTGCCCAATAAATACTTGGCACATTTATGGATGACGTTAAAAGATAGGATCAGAATAGTGAAGTGTCAAAATTGGCCCTTCTCGGGCAAAGAAAATGCCATGCAAGGGTGAGAGATATATGGCAGCGAGTGCTGGCAATACCTTTTTAAAAGATGTGAACAGAGGGAAGGCTAACCCCATCCTCATAAAGGCCTCACAGAGTTCTAGGGTGCAGCATCAATTGCTGGAGAAGGAACTATCTTCTTGGATGATATCCAGTAGGTTAGCAAATTTGCTTTCATATGCTGCTGTGGTTAAATTCTCTCTCTTGGCTGCTTCTTCATGCAATGTATTTATTACCAATAAACAGTAGCTTTCTGCATGGCTGAGAATCTATGCAACTGCAGTAATGTCCTGGGATTTGGCTAAGTGAGTTGGTTAAATCATGTGGTAGGTACCCACATCAGCACTGGCAGTTCCCAGGAAGAGGCCTGTGAAATTCTATAAAAGTTAGTGGACACCATGAAGAACTCTCAAGAGATTTATAAATAAGAAACAATGCATGTTACTAATATACCGTATTTTTTGCACCATAACACTCACTTTTTTCCTCCTAGAAAGTAAGGGGAAATGTCTGTGCGTGTTATGGAGCGAATGCCTATGGGTGGGGGGGGGGATCTGCTGCAGTCGTGAACAGAGGATCCATGGTTCCCCTTCCTTCCCTCCTCCATGGCTCGCTTTGAAACAGCAAAGCGGGAGAGGAGCCGCTTACACCTGTCTGGTTGGCTGCTTTAAACCGTGCTCTCTGTCCCTCTCTCCTCCCCACTCAGCTCGCTAAATAGCAGCAAAGCTTTTCAGCTCTCTAAGCCGGAGAGGAGGGAGAGAAGCAGAACCTGCTTGTTTTAAAGGAGCGAAGTGGGAGAGGAGAGAAGCCTTCTCCCCTTATACCCCTCTTCTGCAATATTAGCAGCATCCTTCTCCACACACCCCATGCGTGCTTCTTCTCCCCTTAAACCCCTCTTCTGCATTATTAGCAGCATCCTTCTCCACACACCCCACGCGTGCTCCTTGTCCCTTGAGTGCTTTTCCTTCCCTCCCCACTTAAAACATGGTTACAAAGCACGGATCCACATGGATCCTCAAGATTTTTGCACTTGGTCACCCCAAATTCACCATCAGATCACATGTCTGTGGCCACAGCATGAACCACAAAAATCATACATCCACTGTTTCGTTTAGAATATTTTTTTTCTTGTTTTCCTCCTCTAAAAACTACGTGCGTGTTATGGTCAGGTGCGTGTTATAGAGCGATAAATACGGGGTATGTTACCCTATTCCAGCTCAGTGTTGAGCTTAAAAACCAACCAACGTGTGATCAACATTTCAACAGCATGTGGTTTCATCAGGGCAGGAATTTTGCTTATTTCCATTAAGCTGGGAAGGTCTTTTGAGTAGCTGAGAAAATGAGGCATCCTCAAATAGCAATGACCCTTTGCTTTCACAGAATGCCTTTTAAAGGAAATATTTCAAAAGCATGCTTTCTTTCAACCGTCTACACCGCAGTCTACAGTGCTACGAACTCTTGCTTCATACTACAGAGACAGAGAGATCAAGGCAGCAAATGGCTCTCTACATCCCTACACCGTGGTAACTGAATGAACAAAAAAAGTGGCCTTAAGGCTAAAAAGACACTTGAAAGTTGCCTATTACTACGTGCTTTTGTCCTACTGAGCCGTGAGGTAACATACAGAACAAATCTCTGGAGGCGAGTTGCGTTTGAAATGGGACAAGTTTTTAACATGAGAGATTCAGCTTTCCATCTTTGCAGCTCCGATGCACCCACTGATCACCCAGCTATTTTGCATTCCTTTGAACCCTTTGTGTTGTCTTGAGTACAAATGGATGTTCAGCCATTCAGATGTCAAAAGACAGCACTGCTCAAAAGAAAAGTGTCACTTAGAACTCTATTTGATTTAGGATATGGCTGAATTAATACAGGCAACTCCACACTCATGCGCATTTGAGTTGTGGATGGCACAGGTGTCATTTCTGGCACTGCAAGAGGATGGGGCAGGGGCAGAACAGACTGATGCAGGCAGCGGCCAGGAACGCAACCCCCACGTGAGTCGGGAGTTGCCTGTATTAACCTTCTGGGCATACAGAGTTTAAATACATACAGAGGTTTCTCCCCTCCCCCCATACTGTACATATCCCCAAACCCACCCCACAATTATCACAAATAGAAGACAAAATTTATTTTTAAACTTATTTTGATTCTGCATTTTCAGATATGCACTTGCCCAAAATGTGCAAATGCTGAAAAGATCATGTTGAGTTAAAAAAAAACCCTCTGGCATTTCTTCAGACCTCTTTCAGTTGCATGTCCTCTGCACTTAACAAAATCTGAATAAACAACTTTATATCTGTATCTTATTTGATTGATGGAAAATAATGTGGCTGATTGAGCAGATAACATTCTGAGAAGCAAATGCAAAACTCTCTCAAACGTAAATGAAAATAATCCTTGTGGAAGTCCTTCCTTAATGTCCACAGGGTCCCCCCTCCTACAACTGAAACGTGAAAGAGGACTCAAAATAAGAATTCTGCAGCAGAGAAGGTTGTGGTGTGTTCTTGGTTGTGGTGCGTGTGGGGTGCCCGTGAGAGTGTATTCAGTTTGCAAATGTGCCCACGGACCCAAAAAGCTTGATGACCCCTGATTTATGTTATGGTTGCTAGCAGCTAGTGAACTTTGGTGGAATAAATGCTGGAGCTAGGAAGCCTACATTTCAATATATTTGAGACTGATTATATTCCTTTGGGGATGCGGGTGGCGCTGTGGGTAAAAGCCTCAGCACCTAGGGCTTGCCGATCGAAAGGTCGGCGGTTCGAATCCCGGCGGCGGGGTGCGCTCCCGTTGCTCCGTCCCAGCGCCTGCCAACCCAGCAGTTCGAAAGCACTCCCGGGTGCAAGTAGATAAATAGGGACCGCTTACTAGCGGGAAGGTAAACGGCGTTTCCGTGTGCGGCTCTGGCTCGCCAGATGCAGCTTGTCACGTTGGCCACGTGACCCGGAAGTGTCTGTGGACAGCGCTGGCTCCCGGCCTCTAGAGTGAGATGAGCGCACAACCCTAGAGTCTGTCAAGACTGGCCCATATGGGCAGGGGTACCTTTACCTTTATATTCCTTTACCGCTTTTCATTCAAATGAATCCCAAAGCAGCTTAGAAACAATAAATATTCTTAACATAACAGAACATAATAGAACATCAAAAATGCAACATAAATAATATAGAATTATTAACAAATCCTAAGTGAATCAATTACAATCTACAAAACACTGTTAAAGCAACAGCTACAAAACAAGCTGAACAACCCAATTAAAGCTAAAAGTCATATTATATGATTAATAAATCAATGCAGCAACACTGAGACTTGCTGGAGGACATGGAATTGGCAGTCCATGGTCTGTCTTTGTTCAGATGATTATCTACAAAAAATTAATTGCTGGTGAAAAGTGCAGCTTGTTTAACAGCTGCTGAGCAGAGGATATTTCAACATCTCTTTTTTCTCACCCCTGCACAACAAGCTGTGCTTGCTGAAATTCCATCTTCTGTGGAACTTTTAAAAGGTATTTGAGCTCTCTGCCTCCCTTGCATCTGATCACCCCAAATATGTTTGGCCAAAACAGCAGGTGTGATAGTAACCCTGCACCCCAAACAAGGAAAGACAAACTATCAAGTTTAGGAGAGGAGAAACCAGAGGGCCTGCAAACGAGAGGCTGCACGCAGAAGACAAATGGAAGTACAGAGGTTGGAATGTGTGCATATGTTTGCATGAATGATGAACACATGTATCTTAGGTTTCTTTTAGAGAACACAGAATATCCAAGTGAGAAAGACAGAGAAAGATACAACTGGAAGAAAAGGAACTGGAAGAAAAAGTGCCAGTTCTGCCCATCTAAGTGGGCCCATATGGAGCGATACAGTCCTTGAAGTAAACTGGCCATAAGCTGTTGTGGGCTTTGTGGTGTCATAGTAACACCTTGAACTGAGCCAGGTAGCAAAGGAGAAGCCAGTGCAGTTCTTCTGAGGAAGAGTTTTCTGTGCTGGCAGGGATTCACGCGTGCTGTAGCAAATCATGTTACAGCAGTCAACACTACCTTCTGCAGGCATGTCCAAAGTCCATCATGGGGGCCTAATCCGGCCCCTGTGGCAGTTTTTTTACTGGGGTCAAATCCTAAAAAAAAAGCTCATCAACTTCAATTCTAGAAAACTTTGGTCGGCCCTCACACATGTTCACTTCATCAAATCTGGCCCTCTTTGAAAAAAGTTTGGGCACCCCTGACATACAAGGAATCCCATCTTGAAGACACCAATATCTGAACAACTAACTGTAGCCACTGCATTGCACTGAAAGAATTAATGGCTAATGGGATAAAATATCATTAAGCAGAAAATCTTTCACCAAAGGGAAAGAAAAGTACCGTAACCAGAGTTGATCTATAATTAAAAGAAAATACTGTATATTTTTGTGACTTAAGCATGAAATTAAGTAATTAGAAGCAGAAAAGAGGCTTACCAGTAAATGTGCAATGCTAACAATGCTGACTACAGGCGGCAATGCAGAAGAATTTCTTGAGGTGGGTGAAAGTTAGGTGTGTTGGTTCCCCCTCCTTCAAAAAAAACCAAAACCCAGCAGCCTCCCATATTGCATTGCAAACCTCTTGAAAGGCCTCTGTTTCGAAAGCAGTTCACCCCACAGCATGGGGGTGCAGGCTAAGAGGGAAATAGGCACACAGTGGTTAATCGAGTAGCTCTCTGGATCAAAGTGATATTCTTTCCTTGGCAAAAGTTGGGAGGGGGGAAATGCACAATAAAGACAGCTGAATTTTATGGAAGTGTAAGATTCCTTGCTTAATGTCAGACTGAGGCAGATGGTAGAAACTGAAATGGCTCAGGACTCTTGTTGTTTGCTTGCTCCTCAACTGGTTACAATTAAATTCAGGAATGATATTATAAAAACTTCCAAGAGATATTTTCAGGCCACAACAGAAGACACAGATCAGTTTCATAATTGGAAACAAGTACGAAAACCACTTCCTTCTTATTTACTATCGTCTAAAGAATACTGTTTAGATGCTGATGTTAAGAAGACGAGTTGACTATCATAAATAACGTAAGTGGAGGGGGAAGTTTCAAAGGGACTTTATGTTAGGGGTTAAAAGTTTATAGTCAAGGCACTTTGGAATGCTGGTGCCCAGCCATTAATTTCGGATCAACTCATAAAGAACTGCTCCCAGTGAGAAATCAGCTACTATCCAGCTGTGGCCTGATTTAGCAAATCCGCAGAATTAAAACCTTATGGAGCTGGTGTTCCCAACATGGCAACCATGCAAGCCTTCAGCCCACTGCGCCCTTGAAGCCTCTACATTCCTCCCTCCCCTCACTGCCCCCTTTCCCCCTTGTTAAGAAGGGAGGAGAGGACCACCTCTGCCTAATAAACCTTCAGTAGACAAGAGAGGAACTCCAGTTTTTCATGCTAAGATTGGAATCCAAGAAGAAAGTGGAGCGATTGGGGGAAAAAGAGGCAACGCATTTTGAAAGGCAACAGCAAGCAGGGAGTGGAGGACAGACCAGGAAGAGAAGGAATGGGAAGAAACAGAGTTTATGTGATTATTTTTCCTCTTCTCTGGCTCTGGGCCGTTGGTTTTTTTGTCCGGTTCCCCCATCACTTCCTTTTGTCTCTGGGGTTTTTCCCAGTAGGCAAGGCACAAACATGCAGAATGAGCAAGAAAAAGGCAATAATGTGTGACTGGCCATGCCTCCAATGGCAGCCATTTTGTGACAGGCCAAATGTTGTCCACCTCAGAAGCATTTTTGGGGCAGCATTTGAAAATTCCAAATGTGCCTCCTTGGGCAAGGAAAGGTTGGTGACCCAGTAGGGTAAAGCGTGTTCTCCTTCATGGAGAGCATGTGTTGCGGTGGGGGCCGCCAGGACACTCCAAAGTTGGGGGCGGGCTAATTGTTCGTTGGCCACTGATGCGATTGGGGCTTCCCTTGTTGTTGGGAAGAAGTTAATGTTGCCATTTGTTGATTGACAGCCAGAAATGCTAAAACTCCTTGCACGAGGCTAGGGCTTCCTCTTTTCGACCGTGCATCAGATTGCCCATCCCCCCCTCCCTAGAATTAGGGTTGTTCACTTTGACCTTGCTATGCCTGTCATGGGGTCGTCTGCTCTTGGGGCAGGGGCCTGGCTGATTGGCTGGGGCCATTTGGTTTTTGCCTACTGCGTAGCAAATCGTCACAACTTGTAAGGTTGCGGTTAGGCATTGGTTTATGGTTTGGTTGGTTGAGGGGAAGTGGTTGAGTGCCTGCCCTTGGTAGGTTGAGTGCCTGCCCCTCTAATGCTGCTGCTGCAAGGGATTCCGTTAAAGGAATTGGGGGCTAACTATTGCTTGTCCACTCTGTCTAGGGGGCTCGGGCCATAGCAATGAGCTCCTGGTGGCATTTGGGGCGAGGGCAGGTTCCCTGCTCCGCGTAACCCCCAAGTGTATTCCCCTATTCTGACTTTCGCATTGTGTGGAATGTCAGTCTGTCCCCCATGGTGGGAGCAGATAGTCGCAACCAATGCCTACGCAACCACTCACAAATTTGTATTTTAATAAAGTTGTGGCCAAAATTATGCCAAAAATCTTAAACAAAAAATTCTGTGTGATGTGTGAGTTATTGGGGTGGCCCATGGGACCTCAACACGCAACAGCTTTAACTTTGGAAGATGTTTACTAGATAACACAGCACACAGCTATGCATCTGTTCTTTCTTCTTTTTAATTATAGGCACAGGAGTGACTGGAAAGGCAGATGGTGAGCAGGGGAGGCACCATAGGAGATGCTTTCCTTAAGGCTTCCAGTCATGCTGGGACCTCATTTTATTAGTGCTGGGGAAGAAGACAGAAGCCTTCTCTTCCCACAAGTTTTCTTTCTGTATATGAGTCCCCTGTGTATATAATTAAGAAAAATATTGATAAGCAGCTGCATATGAAGCATCTAGCGGTGTTATTGTTCTGTGTATATTCTCTTATGTTTTACCTAATGAAAGTTGCTTTGTTGTCTTAACAGTGCATTTAGATGTAATCCACCCTGGTAGGTAAAAAAAGGTAAAGGATGGTTAGGTCCAGTCAAAGGCAACTATGGGGTTGCGGCGCTCATCTCGCTTCAGGCCAAGGGAACTGGCATTTGTCCACAGACAGCTTTCCAAGTCATGTGGCCAGCATGACTAAACTACTTCTGGCGCAACAGGATACTGTGATGGAAGCAAGAGCACCTGGAAACGCCATATACCTTCCCGCCGGAGCGGTACCTATTTGTCTACTTGCACTGGTATGCTTTCGAACTGCTAGGTTGGCAGAAGCTGGGATAGAGCAACGGGAGCTCACCCCATGGTGCAGATTCGAACCTTCAACCTTCCGAGTGGAAAGCCCAAGAGGCTCAGTGATTTAAACCTGTGTCCCTTTCTACCATGGTATGGATGAAGGACAGACTAAAAAACAAATTAATTAATAACAAATTAATAAATCTTCCATACTATTCCCTTCAGTTACATTTTTAATGGCATATTCAACATGCATTTTGCAATGGGTCTGAGACTGGGCTTATGGTAATAATTTACTAGGTGACATAAATAGATTTTTTCAAAAAAAATCTACTGATTTACTACTGAGCAAAAGGATCAATTGCTTGGATCCTATGCAAATACAAATATCTGTATTTCTTCTGAGCACTCAAAGTCAGAGGGAGTATTCATGGTAATTTTAATGAACCGCAAATTACACATGCACTTAAAGATGAGAGATTGGGGGGGGGATAAAATACAAAAAATAGTTATTGTTATTATTTATTAAATTTGTATACCACCCTTCATCTGAAAATCCCAGGGCAGTTCACAACAGAAAAATACAAAATGAAAATACAAAATACAGTGGTACCTTGGTTTACAACCATAATCCGTTCTGGAGGTCCGTTTGTAAACCAAAACAGGTTGTAATCCAAGGCACACTTTCGCCAATGGGGCCTCCCAAAAAAATTTGCTCATAATCCCCCCCCCCCAAAAAAATGGGTTGTAATCCAAAAAGAGTTTGCAAACTGGGACACGCACTTCCAGGTCTGATGTGTTTGTAATCCAAAACATATGCAAGCCAGACTGTTTGAAAACCGAGGTACCACTGTACATAGTTAAGGCTTGTTCAACATGAGCTAAATTTTGACTTATAAAACTGTTCTGTCTGGTAAATTGCTTACCATCTTTTTATAAGCATAGAACAATTGCTGATCATAGGTAAGTACTTTACATAGAATGATAGGTGTATGTATGTGTCTTCCATAATATTGATAATTAACCATTTTGGTCAGTTTAGGTTGCCTATCCCCACATACCTGGCAGTAAGATATGCCAAAGATTAGACTGTTGATCTGCTATTTTTGGAACCGACTTGTAGCTATTCAAGTCCACATGCATATTTTATCATTTTAAAAGCTTTAAAAGCTAAAATGCTTTTAAAGGTTTGCTAAATTAGTGCAATCAATTCAACCTCATAGATATCCTATCATGTCATTTAGTGCAGTGATTTTATTTTCTTTATTACCAGACACACAAGCCTCCTGAGTGAAATCTGCCACATGTGCCATACTGCAGAGATTATTCAGAAAGTGAATCCCGTCCTCATTATCCAAATATCAGAATATGTCCTCACCTGAGATGATAGCAAATTGCAGTCTATGTGCATTCCCTTCCCTGTTTTATATCGCTGAAGAAGTCCAGCCATAATTGCACCATATGCATACAATCCTGTGGCGAGATCAGTCATGGCTACTCCTGGCCTAACTGGCTCACCTTCCTAGAAGGGGGAAAATAAGACAAATGAAAACCTGACATTTCAATACTCTCTATACCACAAACACTCTATACACTCTATACCACAAACATTTTTCTCTAAATTTTGTAAAATGACTGCCATTAGCTACAGACTTGGCTTTGACTCTTCCATGGAAATATGTTAGCAAGTTATTTTGGTTTAAGAAGGAAGGTGACCACAAGCATCTCAAGTGATCTGCTTGTTAACTGTGATCATGGATAATCCCACTTTTTTATTATTCATTATTATCATTTGCTGAATTTGTTAGTCACTTTACAGACAGGGAAGCAGACACACACACCCCACAAAGCTGCATGAAAACCAAGAGGAAAAAGAAATACAGTAGAAAAATCCCACTTACTACTAAAATGCCACAGATACTTAAAGGCCAAAGGCCTGGTTACAGAGGAAGAAGAAGAAGAAGAGTTTGGATTTGATATCCCGCCTTTCACTCCCCTTCAGGAGTCTCAAAGCAGCTAACATTCTCCTTTCCCTTCCTCCCCCACAACAAACACTCTGTGAGGTGAGTGGGGCTGAGAGACTTCAGAGAAGTGTGACTGGCCCAAGGTCACCCAGCAGCTGCAGGTGGAGGAGCGGAGATGCGAACCCGGTTCCCCATACTACGAGTCTGCCACTCTTAACCACTACACCACACTGGCCACAAGTTTTTTCCTTGTGCCTAAAGGTATATAGACAGCATTTTAAAAAGTAGAGACATCACCTTGCCAACAAAGGTCCGTATAGTAAAAGCTATGGTTTTCCCAGTAGTGATGTATGGAAGTGAGAGCTGGACCATAAAGAAGGCTGATCGCCGAAGAATTGATGCTTTTGAATTCTGGTGCTGGAGGAGACTCTTGAGAGTCCCATGGACTGCAAGAAGATCAAACCTCTCCATTTTGAAGGAAATCAGCCCTGAGTGCTCACTGGAGGGACAGATCGTGAAGCTGAGGCTCCAATACTTTGGCCACCTCATGAGAAGAGAAGACTCACTGGAAAAGACCCTGATGTTGGGAAAGATGGAGGGCACAAGGAGAAGGGGACGGCAGAGGACGAGATGGTTAGACAGTGTTCTCGAAGCTACAAACATGAATCTGGCCAAACTGCGGGTGGCAGTGGAAGACAGGAGGGCCTGGCGTGCTCTGGTCCATGGGGTCACGAAGAGTCGGACACGACTGAACGACTAAACAACAACAAAAGGTATATAATGATGGCACCACGTGAGTCTCCCTGGAAAGAGCATTCCACAACCAGGGAGCCACTGCAGAAAAGGTCCCCTCTCATGTTGCCACCCTGCAGACCTCTCGTGGAGGGAACACAGGAAGAGGGCCTCAGATGATGAGGACCCAGAGTAGAACTGGGTTAAATTCAGATTATTTTGGGTCGCTTCCAACTCATTCTGCCATGAACTTCCACCCTCCAGCATGATGGCAATAAAGTTTCAGTTTCCAAGTGGAAACTCTCTAACTTTAACCATCTACATTCCTTAGGATTTGTTGATCTGGACTGGAAAGCAAAAGGGGAGGACAAACACACCACAAATAAGGCTTATTTACATCAAGTAGTGTTTTAAATGCTGGTAGCCAGACTTTTAAGTTACACAGAGCTCCATCTCAGTATGGTTGTTTGTAAGAATGAAAATAATCACACAGTTAATAATAATTTGCTTACATAGCACCAATGGGCATAGCATGTAATTAAACCAGACGACAACGATGGATCTCTAGCTCCAAGAGTTTTGTTATGTACTGAGTTGAATAGGATCCAAACTGCAGCAGTCTGATTGGTCCTAGAACAATAGGATTCAGAATGCAGCAGTCTGATTGGTCCTAGAACAATGCAGCAGTTATGATTGGTTGGCAGGAACCACCCAATCATGCTCCAGATATAAGTGAATCCACAACCTGATTGGCTTACAGTAGAATTCCAGAATTAGCCAATCATGTGCAGCCCATTGTGTAAATAATGTATATAAAGCAGATACTTTGAGGGGACTTTCATTCATTCCTCCTCACCACTATGAGCTGAATAAAGAGCATGAAATCACTTTGCGACTCTGAGTATATTTCAAGTTTACAATCTAAATGTTCACAAACGGAGGAGATAATAGAGGCAAAGGAGAGGAAAAGGCCACAAATAATGAATGGGAGTGTGTCTCAAAGCCCCACTGAACTCAGTGCAGTTTACCTCTGGGTAGCAGTACATTGGAACTGCACTATAAATGTAGTTACACACATTTAATGTTCCTTTAGGGATGAGAACCATAGGATTAGGCTAAATATTTTGTGGGGAAGTTGATCTGTATTTAGCTTCATCATCTGACACCCAACTCATCATGATGGAAGTCAGATTCAGAAGCCAATTTCTTATTAGTTTCAGCCTCTCTCTTTGCTAAACAATGGCACATATGGAGGCAAAGTCCAGCGCAACATGGGAAGCCATGAGGGTTTAGATTAGACCACTCAAAATTGCTTCCAGCACACAGAATCATTCAGGTTATGTTTCTGTGAGTTATTTTAAAATGGCCACATGCCAGACAAAGGCATCTGCATCTGTTAGGTCATCTTCTTCATAATTAAGCAAGATCAATAATCCTTAAAAAGAGCTCATGTGTGCTAACATTTCAAACCAGTTAGACACCCCATGGAGTAAACTATTATAGGTCAATGTGCCCATGCAGTCAGAGTCTCCTAGTACATACAACAAATACAATTAAAAAGAAGCTGAAAAGGTACCATAAGAAACTGCAGACTTGGAAACTGTTAGTAATTTTCTCTTTTAGATTTATTATGTTCTCTGAATGTGCCACCATTTTTTCTTATTCAGGCATTTTAGACCCTACTGCTTTGGCTTTAATCTTTTTCCAAATGTGTTGGCTGGAGATCAAAGCTTTGCAGGAGAAGTTTGATAACCAAATGATAATACCAGATGCATCATCATCATCTGTATTTTACCTAAAAGTCTGATCCAACTCAATAGGGATCAATTCAAGTTGAAACACATTCAGAGCGGCCCACAATTTGTAACCATATAGAAAAGTCCCCGGCCGTGGCAATATTACAATTTAAATGCACAGCAATTAGAAGGGAGGGATATGTAGAATTGTCTTACTGATCATTGTTTTCCTTTATGGTTTATGATTGGAAAATCTTATTAGTAGTTCTTCTATCTTGATGGTAAATCGTCTAATAGTCATGGTTATCCATGCTTTGATAGTTTTAAACACAGTGTAAGGAGTCTCTATGGGAGTATATTGTATTTTAAAATGGGGTATCAGAGTTTTTAGGGGGCTAACCAGGTTGGGATAGCAGGCTTGTTGGTTTCTGAATGTCTTATGTAGATTTTTCAATTTCGTTGTTCTGTACGGGGCAATGACAATAAAGATTTTCATATCATATAGCTCCCACCCTATTTTAACTACTGAAATGCTTTGTATGTCAAGCTGCTTTTAAAAATGGCTTGAAAACCACAGTTGGTTCAAAACAGAACCACACGTTTTCATCAAATTATGTCAGTGATTTATCAGCTGCACTGGCACCCAGTCCACTCGCACACCCAATTAAAGATCTGGTTTTAACCTACAAAACCCTAAACACCTTAAGACAGGTTCCTTTAATAGTCACCTCCTCCTACCAGGTGCTTCCCCTCCCCCCACCAAATGAAGTGAGGAACAGAGCCTTCTTAGTAGTGGCACTTCAGCTATGGAAGAAACTCAGCAGAGAGCCTTGCCTGGTCCCTTCTTATCACAGCGTTTTAAACTGTGTTTTAAACCTGGGCCGTAAATGATTTTATGCTGCCTCTATGCAAGGAAGGTTGAGTTATTGGTTCTTAATGATGACTATATATTGCATATTTTATTTTGTTGCACAGCCCAGGGAAAAATTGTATATCAGGAGCTGCTTAAATTATTAGAAGCATTTTTATCCCGTTCTTCAGCCAAAAGAGGCCAGAAGAGTGCCTTATAAATGTCAGTGATAAGAGTGCCTGCCTACAGTCTAAAATATTGTTGCTGTTATTCTTTATTACTGTTGTTAATGCTTTATAACTTTTCATTTTTGGTTAAAACCGTCAAAACCCTATAAAATTAATAGGGTTTTATGGTGCTTCCCAGGATGCTTTGCAGGACACAGGATGGGCTCAGCTTTTCCACTGTTTAGAACTTCACATTATTTTGTTGAATTTAAAACATAATCAGCAATCAGTTCTATCTTTACATAAGCTACATTTTTAAACTTTTGATTTATTCCATTTTTGTATTTTTGCAAACAAATCAGAGAGAAGAACTTCTTCCAATAAACAAATAATCCAAACTTCCATTTTTTAAACAACTTTGTATCTGTCAAACCAGAATTACTAGTCACAAAACATAACTAAAATTTCTTACTCACATCTCTCCTTGCAGAAATAAAAAGAAGCTGCTGAAATCTTCGGAACAAGTGAGATGTAATAGTATTTCACATTTTTATATGCCTTCACTGTGTTCAAAGAGCTGAGCATATGTTACTCTAATAATCCTTCCTTCAGCCCCATATTGAGGGCTTAAGCTCAGGGATGACACCTTGCATGAATGAAGGAGTTCGTGGGCAAGCCTACATTTGAACCTGGCTCCCACCTGTCTTGCTGAGGGAGAATGAATCCCCCCAAACAGCCCCATATCAACTCAGGGGCACGGAGTGTTGAGAGACTGAGAGGGCAAAAACTGACAACTGTGTGGGAGGGAGAAATACTTTTATATATTAAATTGATTCTTCCCATGGTTGTACTTGCAGTAGCCAGAAAGACATCGGCCATGCACAACAGAGCAGCATTGGCAGAGTCAGGGTAACCCTGAGGGTGGCAAAACATCTGAAGGGGGGGGGGGACTAAGGAAAGTGAGAAACTGAAATAGACTCAGAGTCAAGTGTGAATTTCATGCTCTTTATTCAGCTCATGGTAGCAATGAATGAAACTGTTGTGTATTGAGTCAAGGATTTTATATCTGTATTATTATTGTCTATATTTGCATTAGGGTAAAGTAACTGCCTTTTGGTTTCAGGGGGTACAGCTACTATTGGTTCATTTAAACTGCTGTATTTGGATCCTCTGTCTTATTGGTTTCCTCCAAAAGGCAGGACTGTGATTGCCTGATATTGTTCCCTCCAAAATGTATCCTTTCTAGCTAGTCCCCTGTCCCTATAAATGTAGCTTTCCCCTCCTCAGTCTTCAGTCTTGTTTGCTGTAATAAAGAAGTGTTACTAGAGAACTGTCTCCAGCAGATTATGTCAAGAGAGCTGAAATCACAAACCCCACGTCACAACAACTGGCGACGAGGGTGGGATCCGGAATGCTGAGGAGCGGTTAAACGCAGCCCTGCCTCAGAGTCCGGATTGCAGCTAAGAACAAGACTCACTGGCCAGCTGAGAAGACGACCCTGCCACAGGACAATGGAGAGTCCAAGGGTATTGGAGCCCTTCCAGCCATCAGAGCCCCACACGTGGGAAGACTACGTCGAACGCTTCGAGTTCTTCGCAGTGGCTCAAGGGATCACCGATGCCAGCAAAAGAAGGGCCACATTCCTGAGCTACTGTGGGCCTGAGACCTTCAAGCTGGCCAAGGCATTGCTTGCTCCAGCGAAGCTAAGTGAGACATCTCTCAAAGATATTCTTGCCTGCCTAACAAGCCATTTGGCGCCTACTGAGACCAAGATGGCCCGGCGGATGGAGTTTCATGAGAGGCAGCAGCGTGCTGGGGAGTCTGTATCTGCATTTCTAGCTGAACTGCGGAAGCTCGCTCAGCACTGCGACTTCCAAAATCTGGAAGAGACTCTCCTGGATCGGTTTATCGGTGGTCTGAGCAGCAAGAAAGCCAGAAGACGCATCGTGGCTAAAGAAGAGGTTACCCTTGCTTCAGCCTTGAAGGAGGCCACCGCCACGGAGAATTATGAAAGAGAGGAGCTTGATGCCAGTCGCAAGGCCCCTAAGCCACAGATAGAAGTTGCGCATGCCATGGACGAGCTAGAGGCTACTCCGAGCCAGAGCCCAGTCCGTGGGGTCGAGTCAGTGCGTCAGGCCTGCACAGTGCACAAAGATCACCGAGGCAGGTGTCCAGGTTGTGGCGGAAACCATGAGCGGAAGAGTTGTCGTTTCCGGGATGCTATGTGCCGGACGTGCGGGAAGACAGGTCACATCGCCAGGGTCTGTAGATCGGCGGCGTTGGGAGCGACAGGAACACCTAGACTGGAGCATCGCAGACCGCCCACAGCAACCCATTTTCTAAAGGACTGCCACTATGTAACGGAGATCAACGGGAGGGTCGTGCAGTTCCCAGCGCAAGGCAAGGCACACGTCAAGGTGAAGATTGAGGGTCAGCAGTGCGACATGGAGGTGGACTCCGGATCTGGATTCACTATCGTGTCGGACCAGACCGCGAGGACATTCTTCCCCAGGGGTAAGTTGCCCCCTCTGGAGCCCTTCCCGGCAACCTTGCAGTCATACTCAGCGGGCCGCATCCATGTTATGGGAATGTGTGCCGTGAGAGTTCAGTTCCGGGACAAACAGGCTGTACTCAAACTGGTGATTGCGAAGGGCAGTCGCCCCAGTCTCCTGGGCACTGACTGGTTCCCCGCCCTGGGACTGAGTATATCAGGGCTTAATTCAATCCAAACCTGCCCTGAGATGAGCGAGGCATTATGCAAAGAGTTTGCTGGTCTCTTTAATGGAAAACTGGGTTGTTATAAAGGGCCCCCAGTTGACTTCGAGTTGGACCCTGGGGTGGCCCCAATCCGACTCAAACCAAGGCGAGTGCCATTTGCACTGCAACCCAAGATCGAAGCAGAGCTGGATAAATTGGTCAAGCAGGGAGTTCTCTCACCCGTGGACTCTGCTAAGTGGGAGACTCCAATCGTCACGCCCCTTAAAGCAAATGGGGAAGTCAGGATCTGTGCAGATTACAAATGTACTATCAATAAGGCACTCAGGGGAAACTCATACCCCATTCCAGTCGTATCACATCTGTTGGCTAAACTGGCTGGGGGCAAGGTGTTTGCCAAAATTGACCTGGCACAAGCCTACCAACAGCTGCCAGTAACCCCACAATCAGCGGAAGCACAGACTATTGTCACACATAAAGGGGCGTTCAGAGTTAACAGATTACAATTTGGAGTTTGTGTGGCCCCAGGGATTTTTCAAGGGCTCATGGAACGCCTGTTAAGAGGTCTGCCGGGGGTCTTGCCATTTTTTGATGACGTTTTGATTGCTGGAAAAGACCCACAGGAACTGGTTGCGCGTGTCCGTGCAGTGTTGCTCAAGTTCAAGGAGGTGGGGTTGCAACTGAAAAAGGAAAAATGCAGTTTTGGGGTGCCAGCTGTGGATTTCTTGGGGTTTAAAATTGATGCATCAGGCATCCACCCCACAGATGCTAAGATTAAGGCCATCATCGAGGCACCACGACCACAGAACAAGACGGAGTTGCAGTCATTCCTGGGACTTATTAACTTTTATCATTCGTTCTTACCCCATAAAGCTTCGGTAGCTGAACCATTACATAGACTGTTGCAGAAAAAGAATGTGTGGCGATGGGGGCAGGGGCAGCAGAAGGCTTTTGACTCCTTGCGAAGAATGCTGAGTAGCGGGAGCGTCCTTGCTCATTATGATGAGTCAAAGCCGCTGGTCCTGGCATGTGATGCCTCTCAATACGGCCTGGGGGCGGTGCTGAGTCATAGGGAACTGGATGGGTCGGAAAAGCCCATCTCTTTCTATTCCCGTACGTTGTCGCCCACGGAGCGCAACTATGCTCAAATTGACAAAGAGGCGCTTGCAATTGTGGCAGGAATCAAAAAGTTCCATGATTATGTGTACGGTCGCCATTTCTCCATTGAAACGGACCACAAACCACTGTTAGGGTTGTTCAACCCGAACAAACAAACGCCACAAATTCTCTCCCCCAGAATGTTGCGTTGGTCTATATTCCTGAACGGGTTCCAGTACACCTTGACCCATGTGCCGGGGAAACGATTGTGCCACGCTGATGCGCTGAGTCGATTGCCCCTTCCTGGCGGGGGCAATGAGGATCCCGCTCCAGCGGAGCACATAATGATGCTGGAAACACTTCCGGGGGCTCCTGTAACGGCTACTGATATAGCTGAGAAAACGAGGAAAGATGCTGTTCTCTCCCGTGTGCTCACTTGGGTGGGGAGGGGGTGGCCAGGTGGTCCGCATGAAGACAAATTCAGGCCTTATGCGACAAGGCAGCACGAGTTGTCCATGCATAAGGGTTGTCTCCTGTGGGGAGATAGGGTGATCATCCCAGCACCACTGAGAAACAGGGTGCTTGAGACGCTTCACATGGGACACCCGGGAATGGTCAGGATGAAGTCGCTAGCCCGATGTTATGTGTGGTGGCCTGGAATGGACCAGAACATAGAACAATGGGTACGAACATGTAAGGCATGCCAAGAGGTGCGGCCAGAAGTGGCCAGAGCACCAGTTCACTGGTGGGAGCAGTCCAGATCTCCCTGGAGCCGGCTGCACTTAGATTTTGCTGGGCCATTCCAGGGGAAGGTCTTTTTGGTTGTCGTCGATGCATATTCCAAATGGTTAGAAGTGGCGATGGTCCCTAGCATGGCATCAGCTGCCGTAATCAAGGTGTTGAGGCAGCTGTTTGCAACCCACGGGTTACCTGAGACCATTGTATCAGATAATGGGGCAGCTTTTGTATCCCAAGAATTCAGGGCATTCTTGGCTGATAACTTCATAAGAGGGGTCACATCCGCGCCCTTTCACCCATCCTCCAATGGGCAGGCTGAGCGCATGGTAAGAACAGCCAAAGAATCCATTGCGCGCTTAATGGAGGGTAACTGGTCAGCTCGCATCGCGCGAATGTTATTTTTGCAGCATGCGACGCCGTGTACTGCGACGGGCAAGTCGCCAGCTGAGCTGCTCTTGGGTAGAAGACTGGTAACGGTGCTGGATTATGTCCACCCGGATAAAATGCCAAACCATAAGTCAAGAGCAAACCCCCAGGCTGAGACTGACACAACAAGGTATCTCGCCCCTGAAGATCTGGTCTGGGTGAGGAACTATTCACGAGGTTCGCGGTGGGTGGCTGGTGTGGTCACCCGGGCTAGTGGACCTGTGTCCTATTATGTAACCTTGGAAAATGGGCAAGTTTGGAAGAGACATATAGATCAGCTGAGGCGCCGGGCGCTCAGCAGGGAGGAGTCAGATAATTCATCCCTGGCTAACGACGCAGAGCTGCAAGACCAGAGTGAAAATGGCCCAGAGGTGCAGTCACCAGGGGCTTCAGCAAATGAACCAGGGTCTGCTAGTCCTCATGATGACGAGGTACAGGTAGGGAACCCTGAGATGTCTGGGACTCCATCTGTTCCTGAGGAAACCCCTATAGCAGCCCCTCTACCACAGGTAACACCCAATCCAGAACCGGCAACGCCTGTTGTCAGGAGATCAAGTAGAAGTTGTAGGACCCCACAGTACCTGAGAGATTACGTCTGCTGTGCTCACTAGGGGGGGAGGGGTGTTGTGTATTGAGTCAAGGATTTTATATCTGTATTATTATTGTCTATATTTGCATTAGGGTAAAGTAACTGCCTTTTGGTTTCAGGGGGTACAGCTACTATTGGTTCATTTAAACTGCTGTATTTGGATCCTCTGTCTTATTGGTTTCCTCCAAAAGGCAGGACTGTGATTGCCTGATATTGTTCCCTCCAAAATGTATCCTTTCTAGCTAGTCCCCTGTCCCTATAAATGTAGCTTTCCCCTCCTCAGTCTTCAGTCTTGTTTGCTGTAATAAAGAAGTGTTACTAGAGAACTGTCTCCAGCAGATTATGTCAAGAGAGCTGAAATCACAAACCCCACGTCACAACAGAAACTTTTCCCAAAACATCTAGCTATATATACATTATTTACACAATGGGCCCCACATGATTGGCTAATTCTGGGCTGCTCCTGTAGGCCAATCAGGTTGCTGATTCACTTCATCCAGGAGCCTGATTGGCTGCTCCTGCAGGCCAATCAGGTCGCTGACACACTTCCACCTGGAGCTGGATTTGGTGGCTCCTGTGGACCAATCAGACTGCTGCATTCTGGATCCTATTGTTCTAGGATGCAGCTCAGTACATAACAGAAACTTTCCAAACAGCCCCATAAAAACTGAATGGCACAAAAATGGGGAGAGACTGGGAAGGGGAGAAATGTCAACCAGGAGGAGAGGGAAGAGAATGGAGTGGCTGGAATAAAGGGAAATGCAGCTACACAGGGTAGAAAGAACCACTTATTTTCAAGTGTCTTATTTTCAAGTGTCCCCAAGGAGAAGCGATAACCAGCAAGAGAAATCCACGGGAAACTGGATTTCACTTTATAGCTGGGGTGGGCACCACTCCGGAAACCCCCCAAAATAGCAGCAAAGAGAATAGTTCCTGATCTTTCTCAGTTCGTATTTACTGCGAAACATTTTTAAAAAGTAGCCCTGCTAATGCAAATTTCAAAGCAAACACCATTCATTACCCCAAAACTGCAGGTTGGAAGCGTTGATGCTGGGACAGTTTTATTTACCATAGCTCTGTGGTGCAGTTCACACAGAATACCACAGCTCAGACTCGTATGTTGTCTACACACCAGACCTTTGTCCAGTGCTACAGGCAACCCCCATTTTGCACAAGAGTTGTGTTTCTGGCCCCTGTGCACATTGGGAGAGTGTGCATAAGCTCGCTTTGCCCCATTCCATCCCCTCCTGGGTCCAAAAGGACCCACGCATTGGCAGTCACATGTCAATTAACACGTGCAAGATGGTTGCTGCCTGTATTAAACCCCTACTGCAGGTTGTGGGGTTAGCCTGGAACTGAAAGAGCACTATACGGCAATCCGGCAACGTAGTTTACTGTATGTTACCCAGTACAAAAGCCAGGCTGAGAGAGAGTAGCTTCAGCAGCCCTGCAAAATTGTAGGCCAGAGGTGAGACATGAATTGTCCTCTCTGACCTCACAGAAGGCCAAACCAAGCATCGTTCTGCCCGGACTCTGAGGTCCAGCACCGAGGGCCATCTGGCGGTTCCCTTGCTACGAGAAGCCAAGTTACAGGGAACCAGGCAGAGTGCCTTCTCGGTAGTGGCACCCGCCCTGTGGAACGCCCTCCCATCAGATGTCAAAGCGATAAACAACTACCTGACATTCAGAAGACATCTGAAGGCAGCCCTGTTTAGGGAAGCTTTTAATGTTTAATAGGTTATTGTATTTTAGTGTTCTGCTGGAAGCCGCCCAGAGTGGCTGGGGAAACCCAGCCAGATAGGCTGGGTATAAATAATAAATTATTATTATTATTATTATTATTAATCTGCCAGGGAACTGCCATCAGTGCCAGAGGGAGAGAGCAAAAGCCAGAGGGATTCCAGAGAGCGTCCAGGGATCGGGAGAAGCAGCCCATCTTCTTGGGGAAGAGAATCAGCGTAGCACCAGTGGAGAAGGGGGGCAGATGGGGGAAGCGGCGAGGCGGTCCCATGACTCCTTGCCAGGGACCGGCGGGGAGCGTAGGGGTCCTCCGTTGCCCACACCCTCCATGCGCAGAAGGCTTTCGCGCAGAGAGAGTAGGAGAAGACTAGGCATCAAAGAGCTTCTTTGCTGGAAGAAGTTTAAGAAACGCCCACTGACGGATTCTACCAGCGACTGAGAAAGCCATGGGTGAGTGGCTGTCCGGACAGAAAAGGTTCACTTTGGCAACCCAGCCAGGTGTTTGCACCCAGCCGGGGGGATAAGCACCGGCTTACACACGAGCAACCCCTAGAACCATTACATTATCATTATTATTATTATTATTACTTAATAGCATGGAGAAGTCTCATACTCCGTTGTCTTCCATGTGTACCAGTAGCACTTCCCAAATATTCAAAAGCTACAAAATAATCAATAAATGTGGCACATGAAGACCAACCTTTGAACTAGGACTCTTGTCTTTAATGCTAACTTTTTAAGCACCCTAAATAACAGGCCCACACCTTTAACACACCTGTGCGCCAGGGATACTGCAACATTTTGTTGCAGGGACCCACGTGTTCTTTCTTGAAATCAATCTGAAATCAAGGCAATGTTTTAAACTCTTGAGGAGGAGGCCCTGACAGCATGCCAAGATGATCCTTAACTACACAGTATCTTATTTCCACTGTTTCCCACTTCCTAAATCTCATTAATTCTGTCCATTACTGCAAACCATGCAACGCTGAAGTTTTGAATTACAGCAAAAGCACTGTGCTTCACTTGAGGTAGCATACCTGGGGACCTGTGATATGCAAGAGGCCTGAAACTGCAGCTGCAACAGAGTCATAGCCTGCTCGTTGAAACTTCGGACCAGTTTGACCATAGCCTAAAAAGAGAGAGAAAACAAACTTAAGAAGAACGTACAGGGCAGTGGTAGTGACTAACCTTTTTGGCAAATCAAGATGGTGTGTGTGTGCTAAGAGGGGAACCCATTTCTATCTAGTTTCCCATTTTGAAATTAGTAGATTTCCTAGGCAAGCAGGCATTCCATTTGGCTACTGTTATCAATGAAAGCAGGGACACGGGTGGCGCTGTGGGTTAAAGCCTCAGCGCCTAGGGCTTGCCGATCGAAAGGTCGGCGGTTCGAATCCCCGTGGCGGGGTGCGCTCCCGCTGTTCGGTCCCAGCGCCTGCCAACCTAGCAGTTCGAAAGCACCCCTGGGTGCAAGTAGATAAATAGGGACCGCTTACTAGCGGGAAGGTAAACGGCGTTTCGGTGTGCGGCTCTGGCTCGCCAGAGCAGCGATGTCACGCTGGCCACGTGACCCGGAAGTGTCTTCGGACAGCGCTGGCCCCCGGCCTCTTTGAGTGAGATGGGCGCACAACCCTAGAGTCTGTCAAGACTGGCCCGTACAGGCAGGGGTACCTTTACCTTTACTATCAATTAAAGCACATTGCTTTGCTACTAATAGAGCCATTATGCAATTTAAAGCACAACACAAAACCTTAGACCATCCAGTGCTAAATTATTTCTACTTAAGAGACAACATTTTATCCGGCTTCCTATGTACACATGCAAGAATATTATGCATATAGTATATGGAAGGAGGTCCCACTCAACAAAGCGGGACTTCCTTCTGGAAGCCATGCATAGGGTTAGGCTGCAGCTAGTTTCAAAACTTTCCAGAAGCAAATAATAATAATCACTGGGACAAAGCAGCATTTCCCCCAAGAGATGGAAAGTAAAGTCCATGCTGTTTGATGAGGTCATAGATATTCATAATCAGAAGTCCAAAGTATGAGATCATGCTAAACTAGCAGCACATTCTGGTACAAATGCTGCAAAAAGGAATAAAGAATATATATATATATTTGCATAAAATCTGCATACACTAATTTCTATTTATTTTAAAATGGTTGCGGTAATTTAAATAGCTGCTCTTCCAGTTGCTGCTTCTATGCATTTTAAAGGAACAAGCAGCAAAATAAATGTACACACCCCTCACAACTAATATATGTAATGCACATAAATTTTATGCCCTGGTACAAAGTACCTATTGTTGTATGGAGCTGCCCCAACTCCCTAAACAGAGAGAACACAGACACAGGGCATCACCACAGATTTAATCCAGAAAACTAGATCTCTCCACTTAATGACAAATTAATAAGAAACACCTTTAGACTTCTTGTTCTGCCGAATATCAGTTTTATCCATTATGAACAACCAACATCTTTATTTAATAAAGATTAATGAACTAAGCAAAGAAACATGAGCAATGCTCTAGCATGAGAAAAACCAAACTTAAAGTGAGGTATTGCATGCATCTTTATAATTATAGGGCTGCCAAATACGCTAGAATAAAATATTGAGTCTAGAAAATGCCTGTCACATGTTGAGCAGAATGTACCAAACACAGAGACCTATGTGCTATTCAACAAGTGCAAGCCAAACGATCTAAGTTTCAGAGATGCCTTGTGGCAATATTATTATTATTATTATTATTATTATTATTATTATTATTATTATTATTATTATTATAGATTTTCTGGGGTTAAAAAAGTACATCACATTTTCAGATCACAAAGTCCTTTCTACAGATCAGTTATATTCAACGTGAGACTTTAATTTGGGTGTATTTTGGATATGCACTCCATATCCAGCCTATTTTAAATTGCCACATCTCTACTTTGTAATATTGTTCCTCAGAAAGTTGGTGCCATGCCCCCCTTACATACAAAACATTATTTGTAGCCTTCATTGCCTTCTCATGTTCTAAACAATAAACTGAATACAAAATGTTATTTATTTAAAAAAATTATATGCCACTTAACTACAGTAGTCTATAAGCAATGTACAAAGTTAGCGTACACACAAAAACAGTTAAAACTGAAAGAAATTTTCAATTAAAATACCTGCTGGAATCATCTTTTTAAAAAGTATTCCATCTGTTTTTCTCCTTGTGGACCATGCAAGAAACTCTGCAGTTGTCATTTTAAAATTATGGGTTGATTTCAATTACAGTGGTACCTTGGTTTACGAACTTAATCCATTCCGGAACTCTGTTCTTAAACCAAAGCATCCATAACCAAGGTGTGCTTTCCCATAGCAGCGAGGGACTCCATTTACAAATGGAACACACTCAACAGGAAACGAAACATGTTCTTATTCCAAGGCAAATTTCACAAACCAAAACACCTACTTCCGGGTTTGCAGCGTTCTTAATCCAAGTTGTTCATAAACTAAGCCATTCTTAAACCGAGGTACCACTGTACAGTCATGGGAAAAAGAAAGTGCACCCTCTTTGAATTCTGTGATTTTACATATGAAGACATAATAACAATCATCTGTTCCTTAAAAAGGTAAAGGACCCCTGACAGTTAAGTCCAGTCGTGAACGACCCTGGGGTTGCGGTGCTCATCTCGCTTTACTGGCCAAGGGAGCCGGTGTACAGCTTCCAGGTCATGTGGCCAGCATGACTAAGCCGCTTCTGGCAAACCAGAGCAGCGCACAAAATGCCATTTACCTTCCCACCTATTTATCTACTCTCACTTTGACGTGCTTTCGAACTGCTAGGTTGGCAGCAGGGACAGAGCAACGGGAGCTCATCCCATCGCAGGGATTCGAACCGCCGACCTTCCAATCAGCAAGCCCTAGGCTCTGTGGTTTAACCCACAGCGCCACCCGCGTCCCATTTCTATATTTAGAGAAGGTATTAATAAATCCCTAGTACATAATGTATTGATAGCAAAACTGCCTGTGGCAGCAGGCTATAAATTGCATGTCACTTGAAGGAGTCTAATCATTTGTCTGTAACTTCTTCTTTTTCTGTTGACCTCAACAGCTTTTTGATGTGTACACTACAAAGGTTCCGCACTACTATGTTGTTACTATTCTTTTTTAAAAATTCAAGGGAGGAGGAGGAGCAGGAGAAAGACGCAATTTCTGAACTGTGCCCTGAAACTAATAATCCACACAAGTGTACCAGAGCCCTTGTTAGCATGATCCAAAGACTCCAAAGAGTGAACTGGAGTAATCTAACGTGGATGTAACTGGGGCACCGGTTGCTATAGACAGAATAGACTTCCTCAGGGATAGATGCAGCCGGTGCCCAACTAAACTGGGCAAAGGCAGAAGTCCCACTATGTGGGCAGGAACAAGGCTGGATGCAGAAGGAAGCCCAAATGGCAGGCCTGATTTTTCAATTAAATTGCCTTTCCACAAGGTAAGAAATTATCTGTTTCACAAAACGGCCTCCATTTAAGTCTTTCCCTTTCACACCTTGTTTTCTGTTTCTTGGGCGGGGGGGTCACTTAGATCCCAGAGTCTTAGCTGTGTGTTTTTTCCACTCAAAACTCTTCCAGTTGATAAAACTTTTATTGGTGGAACTCCTGAAACACAGCATGGACTGCAGCAAGGCTTCTCGGCTGCTTTTCAAGTCCCCTCCAAAATGTATGCATCGGAAACTGATTCTGCTTATCATCAGAAATATCAAAGCACATTTGGTTTCTAGTAACCCTAAGAAATAGCATCTATATTAAAGTCCACTGCAGCATGCCAAGCAAGTTAGCTCCTTAGCAGAACAGGAATGTTGTTTATCTCTCTCTGCCAATATGCATTACCAGATGTACAGTTTCATTTAACACTGAAAAGGAGCAAATCAATTTGAGGAACAAAAGCAGCAGGGTATGATTCAGAATTCATTCATCTTTAATTCCCATGCCACCCTTGTTTGTTTGCAATGAAAACACACACTATTTATTTAAAGTTTAGAAAAGCAATGCCCTATTCGTTTTTCAAAATAAACTAAATTTTCTGTGTCTTCCATTTCTCAGGTACATAATTCTGCACACCACATAACTTTACTGCAAGTTGGAAAATAACACATATAGAATCTGCTTTCCTTTGCGTATTGGGTCATCTGCATGATAGTCGTTTAAACCCTCAAAATGTAGACTTTAAATAGATAATTGATTTCCAGATAATTGATTAGAATGATGTCGATTAAAAGGGGGCAGTAAAATTGGTCTAGAGGACTGGCTATGTTATTGCCTGTGCAGGCTTTCTTCCCTACAGCTCCCCATTGAGTGTTCTTGCTCATGTTTGAGCATCCTGACAGGAGGACAACCCAGGACAGGATCACATGGTTCAGCTAAAGACCAGCCCCACACCAAGTCGCCCAAAAACTGTTAGGTGCTGCCAAACCAAGCCCATACACCCTGACCTTCCTCCCTTCCTAGATCATTCTAATCAATTACCAGTATCTGGAAATCAAATAAAACCATGGCCGGTATCCCAACAAAGAATGATTTCCCAGTACCTGCAAGTGGGAAGCAACTTGATTTTCAATAAACAAAATTATTTTCTGCATTTAACAATATGTCTTACGGCTATTTAAAGTCTTCATTTTGAGGGTTTAAACGACTATCATGCAGATGACCCAATACGCAAAGGAAAGCAGATTCTATATGTGTTATTTTCCAACTTGCAGTAAAGTTATGTGGTGTGCAGAATTATGTACCTGAGAAATGGAAGACACAGAAAATTTAGTTTATTTTGAAAAACGAATAGGGCATTGCTTTTCTAAACTTTAAATAAATAGTGTGTGTTTTTATTGCAAACAAACAAGGATGGTATGGGAATTAAAGATGAATGAATTCTGAATCACCCTGTCCATGTCTATCACCATCAAGAATTCCGGGCTTCCCATGAGTGGCTTTGCTCTCTCCACCTCCAACCATTTCCACCCACCTGTATGTCGTGAGAAAGAAATTAAATTTTAAAAAGCTGTTTCATACAAATGGATACCTGAAGGAAGACAAAGAAGCCTGACGACATGCAAGTCCTCAGACAATCCGGAATTATGGGATGCCACAGGGCACTCTCCTGTCTTAAATGCTATTTATCATCTATGTGAAGCAGTTGGAAGTGGCCATCAGGAGACACAGAGTGAGATGTCATTACAGTGGTACCTCGGTTTAAGAACAGTCCTGTTTAAGAAAGATTCGGTTTGCGAACTCCGCAAAACCGGAAGTAGTGTCCCGGTTTGCGAACTTTACCTCGAACTTTACCTCGAAATAGTGTCCCGGTTTGCGAACTTTACAGAATCTGAACAGTGGAAGGGCACCGGCAGTGGGAGGCCTCATTAGGGAAAGCGTGCCTTGCTTTAAGAACAGTTTCGGTTTAAGAACGGACTTCCAGAATGGATTAAGTTCGTAAACCAAGGTACCACTGTAGTACACTGATGATACTGTAGTACACTGATGATATAAGGCCAATTTACATGAGAGACTGCCTTATTACTTATGTACGTGGACTAGCCAGTTGGCCTTTCGACCCCCCCAGGTGCTGACATCGAGGTTATTGGCCCAGATCCGAGGCTTTACACCGGTGTAGGACTGCTGTTGGCTGCTGCAGCGTTCCGGGAAGGAATGAGGTATGTGGGTCGTACTTCGGCCGCGCCAGCAAGAGACTTTTGAAGTCCATGCCAGGCAATTAAAGGCGGCAGAAGCAGGCACTCCTGATTTACGAGCTGCCAGATAAGAGACTGTAATTGACTGTTTTCTGGGGGTCAAAAGAATGCAGCACTACAGCTGCACATATCACTGCTTGCAGGAGTAGCTGCAACTTCCTCTCCACCTAGAGCAGAGTTTAGCAATATCTTTGCAAGAGACTCCCTACCCCATGTCTACCATCCTTCCCAATCTCATTACAAGTGAAGCCAGCAAGAGTGTTCAGCCAAAGGATAAGGAACCTGTGGTCATCCATATGTTGCTAAATCCCAACTGCCCTCAGCCCCAGCCAATGTGGCCCAATGGGTTCTGGGAGCTGCACTCCAAAACATCTGGAGAACCACAGAATACCCATCCCTGAATTACCACAACGTTCTGGGATTTGCTTGTGAGCAAACATGTTCAAGACTCCGCTTTGTACATTTTGCCAGTACATCCTTGCAATTCTTCAGGGTTTACTTTCCACAAGACCACACTGGTGGGCTGTTCAACTTCATGTTCCACCTTCGAAAAGTTCGGCTCTGTGCTTCAAGGGGGTCTGAAGAGGACGCTGATAATTGAAGGAAGTTGATGTAAGCTTTTTTCCACTGGGGTTTAGAGTGCTCTAGCTAATGAAATACGGAAATGCATAGAATGAAAGAGGTTTGTTGATTTAACTAAGGTTGCCTGTTCGGCTGAATTATCCAGATTACCTGAAGTTCAAAGCAGATTCAAATTTTCAAGCAGGTACATAACACTGATAATGCTACTGTCTTAAAGGCAAAGGATCTTCTGAGTATGATGTATTTCCTTTCCCCACACAATTTTCTTTTCAACGTTGCTTTCATTAGGTGTGTCATCGCTTGGAGATGACCCTCTAATGGTTGCCGCCTCTTCATAAATGGATCTAGTTTCCTTCGTAGTTCAGTCTCTATTTAAAGCAGCCCGTACCAGCCATCCACAAAAGCACATTTTTTCTGTGCTTTACATTAACTGGACAAACACAATAAACTTAAACCAACCTCAACCACCCAGCTGTCAGAACAGATCAAAGTAACGCTACTTCTAAGATTACCCCCATCACTAACTAAGCCAACCTATGAGCAAGAACAGATGGACAGAGCCCTGAGAGCATCACCAAGCAGTAAGGCTGTTGGGATGCATCATGGCAACAGCAGCACCAGAGCAATCACCAGCGCAGGGGGCTACGTAGATTCAATCAGGATTGTTTAGATAAGAAATCCAAGTTTAGTAATCAAAATTTCCAAAAGGAGTTCATATTTGGGTTATCTACACATAAATTATTTTCTCACACAGGACCTTTGCTCTCTGAAATGCTACTTGGATTGTCAACAATCACCACCTTAACTCTTCGATTCCAAACACTCACTTTTGGGGTGGGGGATTGCACTGAAAACAATTTAATTTGTTGATGTTGATGCAAATGTTGTTCTATTTTACAATTGTTTCAATCCTAAAATAAAAACACAATGCAGACAACCTTATATCGCTAAATCAGTTACTATTCTTCAGTACTTCCCCTAGGGCCAGTGGCAATGTCATGGTCTCAACCCTTTAACCCGGGCTAAGGGAGAAGAAATGGGATGTAAGATTACTTGGTCCTTGATCCCAGGCCTCACCTTACATGAAAGTCACTCCTGCTAGACTTAACCAAGGTTAAGGGTTACATCAACGCTACCCATGACCATGGCTAATCCTAACCAAGGTGCACAATGTATTGGCTTAATTCCCACTCCCAACCTGCAGAGGCAGCCCAAGAGGACACCACGCTCCAGGGCTCATCGATGGAACAGCAGCAGGTGCACATCTACCTACTAATGTCTTCCATGAGGCTTCCAATAGGACCCCAGAGCTTCCCCCTTAAGCTGCAGCAGCATCCCTTTCCCAACTTCTGAAATTAGGCTAGGCAAAGGCCGCCTATTGTAGCCAACAGAATATTTTACGCAAGCCTAATTGAGGGGACGTGGGTGGCGCTGTGGGTAAAACCTCAGTGCCTAGGACTTGCTGATCATATGGTCGGCAGTTCGAATCCCCGCGAGAGGGTAAGCTCCCATTGCTCAGTCCCTGCTCCTGCCAACCTAGCAGTTTGAAAGCACGTCAAAGTGCAAGTAGATAAATAGGTACCACTCCGGCGGGAAGGTAAACGGTGTTTCTGTGCACTGCTCTGGTTTGCCAGAAGCGGCTTAGTCATGCTGGCCACATGACCCGGAAATGAGCGCCGCAACCCAGAGTCATCCGCAACTGGACCTAATGGTCAGGGGTCCCTTTACCTTTACCTAATTGCAGCATGGGGGCGTAGTGAGGAGAGATGCAACTGAGGGAGGCTTAAAATAAGGCTTTGATTGGCTCTAATAGGAGGTGAAGTGTCACTGAGTTCTCCATGTGCCCGCAAGCCCAGAAGAGCTGGCAATGCCTGCCAATGGTATCAAAAACTGTTGGCATATCAAATTGATTATTGATCAATCATATTACTGATCTTTGGGTGCAGTTTTCTAAACATCTGTGTATTCACACATTATCCAATGCATTAGCTAGCCCATTTTGTCCACTAAAAGGCAATGGTACTGTGCTAATAACCTCACCTAAGTCAAGTTAACGCAAGTCCACTATGCCTCATATTATAGGAACAGAACATTCTACCCAATATCATGTTAAAAGACACCCATGGTCTGTTTAAAAATAATACAGTGGTACCTCGTGTTAAGTACTTAATTCATTCTGGAGGTTTGTTCTTAACCTGAAACTGTTCTTAACCTGAAGCACCACTTTAGCTAATGGGGCCTCCTGCTGCCGCCGCACCGCCAGAGCACGATTTCTGTTCTCATCCTGAAGCAAAGTTCTTAACCCAAGGTACAATTTCTGGGTTAGCGGAGTCTGTAACCTGAAGCGTATGTAACCTGAAGCGTATGTAACCCGAGGTACCACTGTAGTAATAATAATAAGATCTAAGAGCAATGGGGGTACCTTATGCAAAAGTATCAATGTCTGAATTACATGTTAAATTTACATGGATCTCCAAAGCAGCTGTTACATCCGAAGAAGGCTCCTTATCACGGCTAAGACATTGGATCTAATGCTATATTTCCACACAGCATTTAATATAGTACTCTCTTCTCCATTTTTATCCCCCAGCTTCCGTCTGGATTCTTTCTAAGAATCAAATGAACAAATGTTGCTGCTAATGAAGAAAAGGCAAATGTGGTCGGGTCCATGCAGGGGCAGGAAGATGGGAATCAAACCACATGCCCAAACACCTTAATATTTTTATAAGTGTCCCTTTAAACATGTGTTAGTTCAAAGTGAAACACATACACGTTCCAAAGCTAAAGATAATAATTATGTCTCCTGACAATGTCACTACCTGCCTCATTCTAAAAGAAAAGTCTCCAAACAAGCAATTAGGCTGCCAGTGACTGAAATTTTGGCTTATTTTGTGTATATAAGTGAGTATGCGTGTTTTAAATCTTTACATGCCAAAAATATATCAAATTTTTCTCGCATTAAATGAGGAATCCTGTCCTTCTAACAGAAAGAATCCTTTTGGGCTGGCATAGTCTCTTGGGATAACCACAAACTTGGGAGGCATCAAAGCAGAAGTTGGACTAGACTTTTTGGCACCAACTATTCTCCCTACAGTGGCATCGCAGAGTCACAATGACGGCCCAATATGAGAAACCTTCAAAGCTGATGCAATGAACAACAGATATGTGACAACAACTGTCTATATGAATAGGAAAATATCCAGCCCAGAAGATATGTGTCAGAGAGGCTATATATTGCAAAGACTCAGGGAGCGAGGGGGAAACCTGTTTTCATACAGAGGAGCCCCTCTGGCTACCACAAACTTTTGTGAAGCAGCAACCAGACCACAAACTGAAACTGAAAGGTCAGAAACGGCACAAGGTTAAAGAGAATGCTCCATAACACCAAGGAGCCATGGACAAAAACAAGCGCTGTCCTGGCTTTGCTCACCTACAACAGTGCTGCGATATCACAATGCTTTGTGTAGATGAAACAAGACCTAGACTTGTTAAAGGGCTACTAAACCCAAAAGCACCATAGGAGAAGGAAGCAATAAACACTTACACATGTGCTTAGCATTAGCTGCCTGGAGCTTCCCATAGATCTGCAGGAGGCCCATAGGTAGACGTGGAAACTGAAAGAGGTACTTAAGCATCTGGACCAAAGATGACAATTTAGTTACCACTATTGTGCCATGTACACGAACTACTATTTTTAGTGGTTAACAAATGAAATGATTCATCATTTAATAACCAGCAGCTCCTTTGGAACAGCCAGGCTACTTCCTTGAGCTTTGTGAAATAGTTCACCAGCCCCAATAGTCTTTCTCAGGAAAGAGAGAGATCATTTACTCACGTGACAATGTTACAGGATCCAACCAAGGCCCTCACACAAGCACCTCTGCAGCACCATAACCATTCTTGCAATTGCAGCCTGATTGGTACCTCCAAGTTCACACACAGGTATTTGCATGTAAACCAGAGTTCAGCACAGTCTTTGCCAACCTGGTGCCCACCATAGGCTGTTGGACAACATCTTCCTTTTAGCCCCAGCCTATATGAGCATCCCTGCTAGGCTGGTGGCAGTTTCAATCTAACAATAATTGGGGGAGATCAGTTTGGGGGAAGGTTGGTTTAGTGGTTAGTGGTTTGAAGCTGGATTCTTTTGAAACCGACCAGTGTTTGTTTTAAACCGTGATCCACAGTTTAGATGTAAAATTAAGGTAACTTTTCTGAAGTCCTTTCCCCAGGCTACACAGGAGGGAAGGTTGGGATTGCAGAAGCTGCAGGCTTCAGGAAGACTTTTTGCTCATGTACATAGTGCTTAAACTATGTGTTAGCGTAACATGAAGAGATGGTCAGTGTGGTGATTTTGCATGATTAAAAGGTAAAGGTAAAGGTACCCCTGCCCGTACGGGCCAGTCTTGACAGACTCTAGGGTTGTGCGCCCATCTCACTCAAAGAGGCCGGGGACCAGACACTTCCGGGTCACGTGGCCAGCGTGACATCGCTGCTCTGGCAAGCCAGAGCCACACACGGAAACGCCGTTTACCTTCCCGCTAGTAAGCGGTCCCTATTTATCTACTTGCACCCGAGAGTGCTTTCGAACTGCTAGGTTGGCAGGCGCTGGGACTGAACAACGGGAGCGCACCCCGCCGCAGGGATTCGAACCGCCGACCTTTCGATCGGCAAGCCCTAGGCGCTGAGGCTGTTACCCACAGCGCCACCCGCGTCCCTTGCATGATTAGAGCGTCCCTTGCATGATTAGAGCAGCCCAAAAGCAGCCTGTCAGTGTTTCAGACAGCCCCAGCATGAAGAAAGAAGTTCTCAAAAAACGATGCCTCAATACAAAAGCTGTCAGGCTTGCAGCTTCATCAGACCCCTACAGAGGCCTGGATTGTACAAACCGAGTTTCCTACGTGGCATCAACAGTTTTACAAGCTGCATCATGAGGAAGGATAATCCAGTTGTTTCGTAAGAATCAAACATGGCGCTGGTAGACAGAACTAGCATTATGAGAAAAAAGCCAGATTCCAGCCTTGGCCTGAAAGCAGCGGGGGGAGTGGGGAATAAAATAAATTCCCCAGCCATTCTTCCAACTGGTTTTCAGGAAGGTGGGGCCGGAGAATGCTATGACTATTTCCACAACTAACACTCCACTAACCAGAATGTAAATGAAAAATAAAAAGCAGATTTAGAAAAAAAAATGCCTTTCTTTCATTTCAAAATACCAGAGAAAAGAAATAAAATTGCTGAATACTTTATCACTGAGGTGTAACGCAAGTTAAATACCTGTTATTGAACAGTAAACAATGTGAGGTGCAATCTTGTTAATGTCTTCATACCCCAGGCCCATTTCAGCCAGTTTCCCAGGGACATAATTCTCCACAAAAACATCACAAACAGCTGCAAGCTGGAAATAAAAAGGTGAGGATGAGTCAGACTCTTAATGAACTTCCAAAAGGTCAGCAACTTCACAATGTAATTTAATTTAAAATTTCAGTAAACAAGACAGTTCTAGCACTGCTGTGGTACCCAAGTCAAAAACCAAAAGAGCCTCGCTTAATTAAAATTTACAATCCTGCACGAATGCTTTTTACACCCTAGGCAATGACACAGCAGACATGATGTCTGCCTTAGAGGGGCAGATTCTCCAGTAAAATGTTCAATATTTCAGATGTATGTTGCCACCATGCGACTGTGGCAGTGAGTTGCCATAGGAGCTGTCTAGGCATAACAAGGGGCAAAACCTACATTGTAATTGTCAGTTACTGTTTCAGGAACAGGTGCAGAAGAAACAGAAACATCAATTTACTTTGTTTTGCTGATAAAGCTGGTGATATTGTCAAAACACTTCATATATAGGGTATCTTTTTCAATGGTGTGTTGGCTCTTGGAAATCTGAAATTCAAAGACCTGAAATAATCAGCTGAACCCTTAAACAAGACTGCCGTATGGGAGACCATTCTTCCCCGGATGGGGTGCAGACAAGAGGGACGGGGTGGAAGGGACAGGTAACAGCCTTGAGCAGGAGGTTACAAACACCTTCTGTTTCCATATGCAGCTCTGGGGTTATACAACAGGTGCAAAGGTTCTTGGTCATTGCTAAAAGCAGGGATCGGGATTTTCAAGTTTGTGTAACTCTTCTTGAGAGTGAAACTGAAGTTTCAGAGCATATATTCACAACTTCTGGAACGAAAACCTGTACCCAGGTGCCTTAGAGGGGCAATGGAAAATAATCCCATTGAGTTTGTTAGTTTAAAAATATATATATATTGAATGGGGAAATGGCAACTTTCAATGTGGCATGCTTTCTCAAAAGTGCAGCTTCGTGAGCTACATGAAACTTTATTCCCAAGTAAATAGGCACAGAATTCATGGGACTCTTGCCAGTAAATATGTGCAGGATTAGGCTGCACGGAAACAAATGGAACTGGATCTAGTCATGACTAACTTGCAATCCTAATGGTCAGTCTTAGCTTTTCTAGAATGTATACAGTCCTTTTGAACTCATGGTATCAAGATATCCTGCTTTTTCTTCCATGGCCCATAATATTCCATGCCTCTGATCACACATAATTCATTTTATTTGTAAACTCCTTTTCCATACTTCAAACCATACTCAAGGCAGCTTACAACATGAAAAAATACATAATTGCAACATAACAAAAGTAGTCATGAGCAACAAATAAAACATCAAAAAATACACAACCAAATTGAGCAATTTCCACATAGATCATAAGAATATCTAAAATAAGGATACGAAAGTTAATATCAATAACAGCAACAACACCCCCAACAAAAAACCCTAAGCAATGCCCCAGCCCAAGAATCATCAGCCCCATTCAAATATGTCCTTATAAAATAGCATTTATATCTACCCAGAGCACACATGTTAACAAAGAGTTTGTGGGTATTCATTTACTGGAAAGGATGTTTCTATACTTGAGTACTTTAAGTATGAAACATAAACATTAGCTATGCAGTACATGCCTTCCTCTGGTTTTGTACTATTTGGGCTGTGCAAAGTTCAGTTATTAACACATATTAACACCTGTGTCTCTACTTTTCTTCCACTCCCCACTAAATATATGCAGTGAAGCTATACATCTACAGTGGTGCCCCACAAGACGAATGCCTCGCAAGACGAAAAACTCGCTAGACGAAAGAGTTTTCCGTTTTTTGAGTCATTCCGCAAGACGAATTTCCCTAAGGGCTTGCTTCGCAAGTTCTCGCGAGTTTGCAAGTTGCTTTGCGAGTTTGTTTCCTTTTTCTTAAAGCCGCTAAGCCGCTAATAGCCGTGCTTCGCAAGACGAAAAAACCGCAAGACGAAGAGACTCGCGGAACGGATTAATTTCGTCTTGCGAGGCACCACTGTAGGTTGTAATGAATTTGGGTTAGACCAAATGGGTTTTTGGGATTTCCTCCTGTGGATTATACAGCTGCAAGATTGGATTCTGCGGAAGAAGAAACTGATAGCAAAGAAGCTAATTTCATCCTGTTACATAAACAGCCTAACCAGGTCTGTTAATTATCTAACTTGTAATGTAAACTAGGACAGTGAGTTGCCAGAGAGAGGAATAGCAGGATATCCTCCTGAAAGTAAGCAGAAAAGGGCAAGCCTCACTGGCTGGAAGAGGTGTCAGCAAGGCATTTGTGTCTGAAAGATGGAAAAGGACAAAACAGAATGAGAGACCTGACTCGCTTCTGTTCCGGATCCAGTGCTCAGGTTTTGGAAAGCAAGCCCATGGCCCCCAAGGCTAAGGGGGAAACAGATCCACAGAAGTGCTGATGCCGTGACCTTTCCTTCTTATGCTCAGCCTGCACATATGATTGTATAAATAAATATTATAGTGCTGAAAAAGCCAGCAGTCTCCGGTGACCTTCATTGCAAGGAAATGAAACTCAAGGCCCTGGGAGACTGAGACATTGAGATCTCTTACCACTCAGAAACTGGGGTGCACTTGACAATATTATTTAGGATCAGCACCAAATAAGTTTTGAAGCCTGGTTTTGCCCTGACTGTGCCTCCTTTGGCATCTGAGATAGATGCAACAGCCATGTGTGTTGTCCGTTGTAAGAATGGGACTCCATCTCTCAGGGCTAACACAACCGGTCCCACAAAAGCACTCTAGCACCCTACTCTTGCAGGAACACCCTCCTATTTCCCATGGCCCAAATGCACTCTCCCCTCCACATAAGTAAATGTACAAATATTAAGGTCAGATTTTGTTGAGAAGCGACCTGTTTTAGATTATTTTAAATTGGCCAAGAAATCATTTTCTGAAAAATATCATATATCTGGCTGATTAGTATGAATACACTGGAACTGGTTTCTGTAAACTGGTGTCATCATATCAGCAATCACAACCATTATTGCTCTAGCTTTTGTGATTGTTTAGCTACACTTAAGGCTAAAAAAGAACCCAGGCCAACAAATATGTTCTTCCATCAGAAGAACAGATGGGAACTTAAAACAACAACACTGTACACCACTTAGGCAAAGCTTTGTTGCTGAAAGAAAAAGAACACATCCTTATGAGCTTTGTGTAGCCAGAGAATATCTTATGGATGTGAATCATGCTTGAATGAACAGCATCGCATGCAAGCGTAGAATGCCTATCGTTTACAATTACTCCACGTTCTGATTTTTTTTTTATTTCATTCTTACATTTTGCAAGCTAGACTAAACTAATCAAATTACTGCAAAGCTAAGACAGTCGGAGAGAAAAATAGAATCGTAGGTCAAGGCAAGAATGGTCAGGGTCAAATGAGTATTTGGCTGCTATCTTAGAAGCTGATGAATTATTTTTTTAAAATATCTGTATTATTATCGCTTCCCAGAACATCTACAATTTAATGAGTTGATGGTGAATATATTTGACTGCTCCCATTTGGATTATTTCATCTGAATCTGTTGTGAAGGACAACTTGGATATATTTTGATACCGGTAGAAAAGTGATTTGTCCATTGGGGGCTTCTTGGGCTCTTCCCATATGTCTGTGTCAGACCAGCAGCCAAGATGAATCAACAACAGAGAAATACTATTTTGTGACAAGGTTCTGGAGCCTCCTTAATCATTTCAATCAAAATGGGGAAAGTTTCCCATAATTCAGAGACTGAAGAGTCTACAGATAAATAGGAAATTGACAAAAAGTGAAAAAAGAAACCAGATTATTTCTGTGGCTTCTGATCTATTTTCTTGCATGCCAAAGGCATTTTGTAATCTCTGCCAGAGCAAAAGAAAATGAAACTATCAGTTCTGCTTCCTTTCTTCCTAGTATTCAGCATTTTCACCAGTGAACAAGCTCTCTGAAGCAATCAATCATTCCTTTTCAGCAAACACAGCAACGCTGCAGTGCTCTGACATCAAGCAACTAAACTGATGCAAAAAATTATGTCATTCTGCTACATGTGTAGACTGACTTTCACATGTAGCTATGAAAAGCAGAAAAGACCGTGATGACTTTGAGAAACTGAATCAGAAACGGACACATAGGCCTCTTTCAACAATGACTGAGGAAGTCCTCCTGATCTTAATTATCAATTTTATTCATTCATTCATTCATTCATTCCCCACTGTTTTTCCTCGACAGGAGTCAAGGTACAGGATAGAACTAGCGCAATCTCTTTTCTCCTGCACCGCAAAACCCAGGAATGTTTGCCATCTCCTGGGACACAGACTTCCCATCTGCCTGCCAGGCCATGCTCCACAACCTGTTCCAGGTGGTGAGAGGGCAGCAGGTGGAGACTGGACAGGTATGTGGTGATTATAGTGCCTTGGAGCTTGGATGCTTCATACAAACAACATGACTAACAGCAACTGATAAGCCAATACCCCACCATGAATGTGTCTAATCTCTCTTTGTAGCCATCTTAGCCCAAATACATCAGTGTATTCCACAAATTTATTTTGTCTGTCTTGATTCAACTGCTAATTAACTTCACTGGATGATTTCCAAATCTACTATAGCAAGAGAAAAAGAAAAACACACTCTCTATTCACTTTCTCAATGCTATTAATAATTTTCTAACACCTATCATGTAGAGCATGATCCTTTGCAAGTACACTTGGGAGTAAGTCTCATTTAGTCAAGTGGGATTTGCTCCCAGGTAAATGGGTACAAGATTGCAGCTTGTGGGTATAAACTGCAATCTTGTACCCGTTTACCTGGGAGCAAATTCCACTTGACTAAACGAGACTTACTCCCAAGTATACTTGCAAAGGATCATGCTGTTAACCACTTTTTTTCCTAAACTAAATAGCCCCAAACAACAAGGCATTCTCTAATAAGAAGGTGTTCCAGTCCTCCAAAAATGCTGGTTGCCCTCTTCCAACTCTATAATATCCTTTTTTAATGGGGAGAGCAAAATACCTATACTTGTTCCAAGTGTTTTCCCTCTTTCCAGAGAGCCCCCTGGAAACCTAACGGGGCAGCAAGAGCTGTTGGGATCGTGAGCCCTTTCATCCTGTGCTCAGATTGTGTAAATAAAACCCTATATCCTAAGGACACCACAGTCTAATTTCATGTTCATTCTAAGGAAACTGAGCCCTGGTAAAGCGTGGGAACCCCTGGAGTCCCTTGCCGCACCAAGATCAGGGTGCACACAAAGATACCCAACAGTCCGTTTCCTTCACAGATGTGATATATTCAATAACAAAGGGTGAAATACAAAAACAACAGAACAATGGGTGAAATCCATTTGGGACAGTCTTCTAAAGCAAAAGACATTCTGCTAGTGGCAGCCTCATTCTTAATGCAGGGCAGGAGCCAAATCCAATGGAAGGCAGAATATGGCACAGTGCTACCATTTTATACTTCTGTTGTGTGCACAACATTAACTTTCCCACATCTTGCCCTAATGTTACGCTGGATCTCACCCAGCATTTGCATTCACATGTTATAAAAGCAATTTCCCTGGGAAGTGCTCTTAATCTACAGGCTGCATAAATGAATCAGGGGTTTTTTTGTATTTAAAACATACCTCTTTAATTATCTTCGCTCCCTTAGGATTCTTCATATTAACAGCTATGCTCTAGTAATGGAGAAAGAATGCAATATTCTTAATAAGATTATAACAAGTTCCCATTGAATTGTTTTTGCTAAAACAAATAAAATCAACTCTGGTGCTTGTTTAAAGTACTAAACAGTTGCACCCAACAATTAATTTCTAAAACTGACAGTGATATTTGGATATATGACAGGGATTACACAGATGGAAGAAAAATGTTTCTCCCTTTTAAAAATATTCAGCAGCAAGCGGCTGGATAACCTTCTTACCTTTTTGTTTCTGTTTACACTGAGAAAGTAAACGCTTTCCATCCCAAGGAAGGGGGGTCCCCAGGATCTTGTATCATCCCCTGCTCCTGAAAATGATAATGGCCGCGTGAGTAGGCTTCCAGAAGTTTCCTGCACCACAGTACAAATGCCGACTAACATACCCCATGTTCCTATTTCAAGTTCACCTTCAAATGTCTTCATCATCTGACAGCCATGGTTGCCCTTTAATCTACTACTGAAAAATGAGGACACCATTTTATTTCAGCAAAACAGAAGTATTACTTCTGGGCTTGAATACGGGTAACTTTGGGGAATGAAGACGAGCAGAAGGAAAAAGAGAAGAAACTCTGGCCCTGGCAGCTTTGGTTGCTAGATTACATCTGTGGTTTTAAAAAGCTCAAAAGGTTCTGTCTGCTGCACCTCTTGCCCCTTCGCTCACCTTCCTTTCCTGTGGGCAAAGTGGCAACAGAGCAAGAGGCAGAAAGGATCATAGAATCATAGAATAGAATCATAGAATCATAGAGTTGGAAGAGACCACAAGGGTCATCGAGTCCAACCCCCTGCCAAGCAGGAAACACCATCAGAGCACTCCTGACATATGGTTGTCAAGCCTCTGCTTAAAGACCTCCAAAGAAGGAGACTCCACCACACTCCTTGGCAACAAATTCCACTGTCGAACAGCTCTTACTGTCAGGAAGTTCTTCCTAATGTTTAGGTGGAATCTTCTTTCTTGTAGTTTGTATCCATTGCTCCGTGTCCGCTTCTCTGGAGCAGCAGAAAACAACCTTTCTCCCTCCTCTATGTGACATCCTTTTATATATTTGAACATGGCTATCATATCACCCCTTAACCTCCTCTTCTCCAGGCTAAACATGCCCAGCTCCCTTAGCCGATCCTCATAAGGCATTGTTTCCAGGCCTTTGACCATTTTTGTTGCCCTCCTCTGTACACGTTCTAGTTTGTCAGTGTCCTTCTTGAACTGTGGTGCCCAGAACTGGACACAGTACTCCAGGTGAGGTCTGACCAGAGCAGAATACAGTGGCACTATAACTTCCCTTGATCTAGATGCTATACTCCTATTGATGCAGCCCAGAATTGCATTGGCTTTTTTAGCTGCCGCGTCACACTGTTGGCTCATGTCAAGTTTGTGGTCAACCAAGACTCCTAGATCCTTTTTACATGTACTGCGCTCAAGCCATGTGTCACCCATCTTGTATTTGTGCCTCTCATTTTTTTTGCCCAAGTGCAATACTTTACATTTCTCCCTGTTAAAATTCATCTTGTTTGTTTTGGCCCAGTTCTCTAATCTGTCAAGGTCGTTTTGAAGTGTGATCCTGTCCTCTGGGGTGTTAGCCACCCCTCCCAGTTTGGTGTCATCTGCAAATTTGATCAGGATGCCCTTGAGTCCATCATCCAAGTCGTTGATAAAGATGTTGAATAAGACCGGGCCCAAGACAGAACCCTGTGGCACCCCACTAGTCACTCTTCTCCAGGATGAAGAGGAACCATTGATGAGCACCCTTTGGGTCCGGTCAGTCAGCCAGTTACAAATCCACTGAGTGGTAGCATAGTCAAGACCGCATTTTACCAGCTTCTTTACAAGAATATCATGGGGCACCTTGTCAAATGCCTTGCTGAAATCAAGGTAGACTACATCCACTGCGTTCCCTTCATCTACCAGGCTTGTAATTCTGTCAAAAAACGAGATCAGGTTAGTCTGACATGACTTATTTTTCAGAAATCCATGCTGACTATTGGTGATCACAGCATTCCTTTCTAGGTGCTCACAGATTGTTTGCTTAATGATCTGCTCCAGAATCTTCCCTGGTATTGATGTTAGACTGACTGGGCGGTAATTATTTGGGTCCTCTCTTTTCCCCTTTTTGAAAATAGGGACAACATTTGCCCTCCTCCAGTCTGCCGGGACTTCGCCTGTTCTCCAGGAATTCTCAAAGATGACTGCCAGTGGTTCTGAGATCACATCTGCCAGTTCTTTTAATACTCTTGGATGCAGTTCATCTGGCCCTGGAGACTTGAATACATCTAAACTAGCCAAGTATTCTTGTACTATCTCCTTAGTTATTCTGGGCTGTGTTTCCTCTGCTGAATCATTTCCTCCAAATTCTTCAGGTCGGGCATTGTTTTCTTTATCGGAGAAGACTGAGGCAAAGAAGGCATTGAGGAGTTCAGCCCTTTCTGTGTCCCCTGTTTGCATTTCACCATCTTCTCCTCTGAGTGACCCCACTGTTTCTTTGTTCTTCCTTTTGCTACGAACATACCCATAGAAGCCTTTTTTGTTGCTTTTAACCTCTCTAGCAAGCCTGAGTTCATTCTGTGCTTTAGCTTTTCTGACTTTGTGTCTACACGTGCTGGCTATATGTTTGAATTCCTCTTTGGTGGTTTCCCCCCTTTTCCATTTTTTGTACAAATCCTTTTTTAATCTTAACTCAGTTAAAAGTTCTTTAGATAGCCACCCTGGCTTCTTTAGGCACCTTCCATGTTTCCGTCTCATTGGTATTGCCTGAAGTTGTGCTTTTACTATCTCCCTCTTAACAAACTCCCAGCCATCATGAACTCCCTTTCCTTTTAGTATTACTGTCCATGGGATCTCACCCAGCACTTCCCTAAGTTTTATGAAGTCGGCTTTCTTAAAGTCAAGAAATTGAGTCCTAGTATGCTTGGCTGCTCCTTTCCGTTGTATAGTAAACTTCAGAAGAGCATGATCACTTGCGCCTAATGATCCTTCCACTTCTACCCCATTAACCAGGTCATCGACATTGGTTAGGACCAGATCTAAAATGGCTGTTCCTCTTGTTGCTTCTCCCACTTTCTGGACAATGAAGTTGTCTGCAAGGCCAGTGAGGAATCTGTTTGACCTTATGCTCTTGGCTGAGTTTGACATCCAACAAATATCTGGGTAATTGAAGTCCCCCATTACTACTATCTCCCTTCCTTTTGCATGCTTGGCCATCTGTTCCAGGAAGGCATCATCTATGTCCTCCGTTTGGCTTGGGGATCTATAGTAAACTCCCACAATGAGGTCACTATTATTCTTCTCTCCCTTAATTTTGACCCAAATGCTCTCACTTTGGCTTTGAGGTTCTAAATCTTGGATCTCTTCACAGGTATACACATCCCTGACATATAACGCCACTCCTCCTCCTTTCTTGTCTGGTCTGTTTCTCTGAAATAGATTGTATCCCTCCATTTTTACATTCCAATCGTGGGACTTATCCCACCAGGTTTCAGTGATGCCTATTATGTCATATTTAGTTTGCTGTACCAAGAGCTCAAGCTCATCTTGTTTATTTCCCATGCTTTGTGCATTAGTGTACAGACATTGAAGTCCATTAGTCATTCCCCCGTGTCTCTTATTTAAGGATTTTTTCCTCCCACCACTAGGTCTGCTTGCTGTTTGCTCCATTTGGTCTATGACATTTGGATGATCATCTTCATCAATTAATAGACTCCTTCCTTCAGGAGCACTGTCTCCCTCCCCCACATTAGTCAGTTTAAAGCCCTCCTGATGAGGTTTCTGAGTTTTTTGGCAAAAACATTCCTCCCAACCGTTGTGAGGTGCAGCCCATCGCTTGCCAGAAGTCCATCCTCAAGAAACTGCAGTCCGTGATCTAAGAATCCAAACCGTTCCTGTTTACACCATTTGCGAAGCCAGCTGTTTACTTCCACTATTTTCCTCTCTCTCCCTGGGCCACGTCGTTCAACTGGGAGGACAGATGAGATGACGATTTGTGCATTTAATTGCTTCAATTTCCTGCCCAGAGCCTCGTAGTCTCTTTTGATCTTCTGGAGGCTATTGCTTGCAGTGTCATTGGTTCCCACATGAACCAAGAGGAAGGGGTAATTGTCAGTGGGTTTTATGATTCCTTGCAGTCGTTCAGTTACATCTTGGATCTTAGCCCCGGGGAGACAGCACACTTCCCGAGACATCTTGTCAGGCCCACAGATCACTGCTTCTGTTCCCCTCAGTAGGGAATCCCCTATCACCACTACACGCCTTCTCTTAGGTTTGGTCAGGGTTCTTCCGTGAGCAGTCCGTTCCAAGGTCGCCTGCACATTCCCTGAGGACTGACTTTGCTGCTCATCTTCATATACGTGATCGACTGTAATGAGGGAGAGATCCTCAAATGGAGTCTGCTCTTCGTCTTCCATGCTAGGGGAGAGGACCTCAAAGCGATTGTGTATTTCTAGACAATCAGAGCGAACCCTGGGCCTCCTACTTCTTTGAGTCACGTTTCTCCACATATCGGGCTCCTGTGTTGGTGAACTAGCCTCCTTCTCAGGGGAGTCCCCTGTCTCCTCCTTGGTGGAGACGGTGTGCTCTGCTGCTTCCAAGAAGAGCTCCAGCTCTCTAATTCTTTGGAGCGTAGCTACACGTTCCTCCAGTTGCTGGATTTTGTCTTTTAGGAGGGCAATCAACATGCAATTGCTGCACGTAAAGCTGCCTGCAACCTTTGGCAAGATGGCAAACATTGCGCAGGAACCGCAGGCGACTGCAGCTGTTCCCTCCCCCTCCATCTTGAGAATGTGTCGTTGGGCTTGAGACTAGCTCCCCTAAATCTAAAAGATGGTTCAAACTGCCCTCTGACCTTTGACCAGGGAAAGCAGCTAATCAGCCACAAGAATCACACACACAAGAAAGAGGATACACGTCCTCTTCCACCACCACAAAATTTTTAAAGGTATAGGCATTATTACTTCCAGCAGGACTATTTCTCTCTGGCCACTTACTTGTGAGTAAGTCCCAATGAACAGTGCTTTATTTCTGAATAAATATGCTGAAGAATATGCTGCCAACTGTAGTGCTTGCATCTCATGCTAGGTGGGAGGGGGGAATAGTGGCCTGACTGTTGCTTTCTCAGGAGTAAGTCCCATAGACCTCAATAGGGTTTGAGAAGTCATGTGAAGGATTGCAATGCACGTATATGTTATGACCTGATTTGAAAACCTTTACCTGGGAAATTTGAAAACTTAGGAAGACCTTGGAAAAAAAACCCTCAGTATGTGTTATCTTAGAATTCATTAATTTCTCCTTTTTCCTTAACCCACTAGCAAGGTAAATTCAACAAATTCGTCAAATGGCAGAATGTAGAAAGAACTCAGAACAAGGAATTCCAATAGTGAGTATATTCAGACACCATGGTAAGCCACTGATAACTCTTTGCAATGAATGTGCAAATCACTGCCCCTTTCCTTCTCCCCACTACTGAGCAGCAGCAACAAATCGCAATCCATGGCTTAGTGGGTCAAATCTGGCCCTCAGGCCCTGGGACCATCAACAGTCCTCCAGAGCTCTCTATCTGACTTAAGCCCCATCTCTCGTCAGTCCTGCTTCCCACCCTCCTTGAATACTTTTGCCTCAACAGGCAAAAATATCCTTGAGCTCTTGTCTGGAGGGAGGATGACAAGAGGTGTGTGCACGGCATTTGTGTTTTCCTAAACAAACCACGAGACATTAGGCACAAACCTTGGCTTCAGACGGTGGTTTGCTTGAAATGAAACACAAGTGCTGGTTCAAACATAATACTAAGCCAGCTATTCCGTGATCTGCCTTCTCACTGGAGGAAGGGAACAGCAAAGCAGGAGCACTGATCCACAGCCTGATTTGCTTAACCATAGTCTACTGCTTAGCATTGTGTCAAACTGTGGCCAAGGTTGCTCTGGATTCCATAGTATCCAAGAACTGTTGGCCCTTAAATATGAAAAGCTTCCTCAACCCTTTGCTATGCCAGAAGGCTTTGTCTGCTAATTTCTGCAACTGAAGTAGGCCTTGTCGACAAAGGTCCGTATAGTTAAACCTATGGTTTTCCCAGTAGTGATGTATGGAAGTGAGAGTTGGACCATAAAGAAGGCTGACCGCCAAAGAATTGATGCTTTTGAATTCTGGTGCTGGAGGAGACTCTTGAGAGTCCCATGGACCGCAAGAAGATCCAACCTATCCATTCTGAAGGAAATCAGCCCTGAGTGCTCACTGGAAGGACAGATCCTGAAGCTGAGACTCCAATACTTTGGCCACCTCATGAGAAGAGAAGGCTCCCTGGTAAAGACCCTGATGTTGTGAAAGATTGAGGACACAAGAAGAAGGGGACGACAGAGGACGAGATGGTGGGACAGTGTTCTCGAAGCTACCAGCAAGAGTCTGCGGGAGGCAGTGGAAGACAGGAGTGCCTGGAGTGCTCTGGTCCATGGGGTCATGAAGAGTCGGACATGACTAAACGACTAAACAACAGCAACAGGCCTGGTTGGGTTTTGTTTCTGTTTTTTGGGTCAGTTCTCAACCCTACAAGAAAAGCCTTTGGGGGACGCAGGAACTGCAGAATACGTTTTCTCCTGGTTCATGGCCAATATTTAATGCTGTGATGAAAGCTCTGCAGTTCAATATGGTGGTAAACACAACACATTCATCTCTGGGACCAAGAACAGACCCAGTCTGATGCAGAAGATAGAAAATCAGAACTGATCTATATGATAGAGGTCTCCTTTGTCTGTAGTACTTGAGAAGGCAGGTTGGTGGTTACATATCAAGGATGAAACTCAACAGGAGGTTCTCTGATGTTGTAGCTTTCCAGCGCCAGTTGGGCTCTGGTGTGGGGAACTATTTATGCATCAGTATATTCCTTCTGAAATTGCACAGACTCAGAGGCCCCTACCACGTTTCCCCCGTCTCACATCGAATACCCTATGCAAGCATGCAGATCCTTAGCTCTGTGACTAGGAGACTGGGATTGCTTACTATATGATAACAATAGATATTTTGCACAAGAATTCTCCTGCAATAAGTGGAGCTACAAATGGATACACATGATATGAGGTAAGTTCTTACAGTGACCAGTTAGACATCTGGAGCTCCGATAAGCAACACATGTGCAATTAACATGCCAAAGCAAGAGGTTTCACTAAAGACAGATGTAAAACCAGGTGGTGTGTTTTCTTTTCAGAGGTCACAAGAGTGTTCCTGCAAGGCTCTCTTGCCTGGGAAGCAGGACTAGGAAATAAAGCACATACAAAAGATGTGTTTCTGGTGCAATAAAGCACAAATTAAGAACGATTAGCTTGTAAGGCCTAATAACAAAAGCAACATCCTTTATCAGCGACATCATCAGTTTAGCTAACGTATCTCTGAACCAAACATTTGTAACTAGTCTGGGGCCTGCAGTTACTTCAGTCAGATTAATGCAGCAATGCTAATAGCAATTAGATTCTAAATTGTGCCTTACAACACTTTGTCTTTGGCATGCTGTGCAGGATGCGTCTCAAAGACAAAAATTTAAAATTACAATGGTACCTCTGGTTGCAAACGAGATCCATGCCAGAGCCCCGTTCGCAACCTGAGCAAAACACAACCCACGTCTGCGCGGGTCGCGATTCGCCACTTCCGTGCATGCGCATGACCTCATTTTGAGCATCTGCGCATGTGCAAGCGTCAAAACCCGGAAGTAACCCATTCCGTTACTTCCGGGTCGCGGCAGGACGCAACCTGAAAATGCTCAATCTGAAGTGTCTTTAACCCGAGGTATGACTGTCTGCTCAAAATCAATTTAATATTTTTTTTGTACTAGAAACACGCATGCAACTTGCTGAGTTACACTTCAGTTCTTCAGCAGGCAGAACAGAGGGGGAGCCGTCTTCAGGCATTCAAGGACTGGGGGCTGCCATCCCCTCTTCCCTTGACCTTTGTGTCTAGGGCACGAGATTTGGAGCAAGATTCAAACCTGGAGGGAGGATTCCGTTAGTTGAACCTAGATAGAAACCTCGCTTCAGGCAGGAACTTTTTGTGCCTGCAGGTTCCTGAGGGTGGGGAGGGTTCTAGCTGCTTTCAACTGAATGCAGTCAGCATCCCCCTTCAGACCTTTGTGTACAAAGCGAGGAAGGGCGTGGGGCCAGCCCACACTCACAACCATGGTTGAGCCATCTTGCGTTCTTTGGGATGCATTTGTAAACGCATATTTTATTACATTTTTTAAAATCCCACCATCCTCGTAGGTTTGGGATTTTCACCTTCATAACAACCCGCCACCTTTCTCCTAATCGCAGTACCCTGCGAGGTGGATTAGGCTGAGAGTTGGTAGTTGTCCCCAACAGTTCAGCAGGAAACTGAAGCTGGGTCTCCCCAGTCCAACACTTCAACCACAATACCACCCTGGTACTCTTGCCAGGGTCTTGCAGAGCCAGGTAGAGCGGCTCCGGCCAGGTAGATAATGTGCCCCCCCCTTTTTTTTACCCTGGGAATAACTGAAGTCTTATGAATAAGTAAGTATATAAATAATTTTCACAAAATTTATGCTGACAAATAATTTTATTTGCGTTCGCCTCAGTGCATCCCCTGCAATTGTGAATATGCTGACCGAGGCCCCCCCTGGGCCAAGTGGACCATACTTGCGTTCGCCTCAGTGCGCCTCAATGCTGACCGAGGCCCCCCCCCCCCCGTCTGGGCCTGACTCTTTCTTCACTTCAGATAAGATCACCACTTTAAACCTCTTCGTAGTAAAGTAATGAGATGCTATGGTAACCTGCTACTGTAACCTGCCAGTCTTAGGACAAGCAGGGTTTCAAAATAAAATAAAATAAAATAATAATAATAATAATAATAGTACATTATTTGTGACAAGTCTACCATCTATCTACTCTACTGTGTAGTTTCAAGTTATGAAACTAAACATATTTGCTTCAAAACTGGGAACATAGAAACTGCCTTATGTCAAGTCAATGGTCCATCTAGCTCAGTATTGTATACACTGACTGGCAGCGGCTCTTCAGAGTTTCTGGCAGGAATCTGTTCCAGGCCTACATGGAGATGCAGGGGACTTGATCCTGGGATCTTCTACGTGCAAAGGCAGATGCTCTTCCAGTGAGTTACAGCCCTTCCCTGACTTTCCCCTTAATTTAGCTGATTTTAGAATGTTGGCTAATGCACCATCTTGAAAAAAAAGGTATTGGCTACCATCTAAATAGTTAAGCAATACCTAAATCCATTGAAATTAAAGGTCTTAAACACACTTAGCTCTCCGTGTTGGGACTGCGGCCATTACGTGTGTAATATCGCTGTTTCCCTGAGACGCCTACAGCAATGCCAAAAAAGATTTGGCACAGGAAAGCAGGAGATTAAGTAACTATACCTGGCTTTTCCACTTTAATAACTTCAGCTCCAAGGTCTCCCAGATTCATGGTGGCAAAAGGTCCCGCAAGTACTCTGCAGTGTTAAATTGTGATAATTGTTAGTCACTCCGCTGCGAAGCTTTAAGAATTGTTCTGAGCTGCAGACAGAAGAAACACAAACCTTGTTAGATCAAGAATTCTCACGCCATCCAGTGGCTTCACACTATCTGCACCTGATTTATAAACAGAGAAAAGAATCATTAGAACCATCAGTTATTTATAAAGCTGCTGTTCCATTATGGAAAACTTTGCACCTTCCTCAACATGGTTTTGCCATTCCTATGCACAGAACATGTGTGCCAACACCTCTGGCTTTTGAATGGCTGGAATGCAGCTGACTGTACAAAATTTCCCATCCCTGGTATAAGGATAGATATGTTTAAGATTTAAGAATTATCACTGGCTGCTCTTTGCATTTATTTTCCCTTTTAAACCCAACCCCAACCTGCCAACTGAGGATAACACGCATCGGATGAAGTGGACTAGATGAAGCAAGATGAGCCTTTGAGTGGATTTAACCGTTCAGGGGTCATTTACCTTTTACATTAGATGTTTTAGAAACTGCAAATCATCCTTTTGGCTTTTGGCTTCTTTTTAACTGAAGCTGAAACCCTCTGAAGCTGAAATAATCAATAATACAAGGGGAACTAATGGACAAAGAAGGAACATGGGGTGGGGTGGGGACAGATTTAACTTAATTCAAGATAATGGATTAGTAAATAAGACCAACAGACCAAAGGAAATGGGAGTGAAAGAAAATGGGAATACAGTGGTATCTCGGGTTACAGACGCTTCAGGTTACAGACTCCGCTAACCCAGAAATAGTACCTTGGGTTAAGAACTTTGCTTCAGGATGAGAACAGAAATCATGCGGCGGCGCAGCAGCAGCAGCGGGAGGCTCCATTAGCTAAAGTGGCGCTTCAGGTTAAGAACAGTTTCAGGTTAAGTACGGATCTCCAGAACGAATTAATTTCTTAACCCAAGGTACCACTGTAAAGGGACACGGGTGGCGCTGTGGGTTAAACCACAGAGCCTAGGACTTGCCAATCAGAAGGTCGGCAGTTCGGATCCCCGTGACAGGGTGAGCTCCCATTGCTCGGTCCCTGCTCCTGCCAACCTAGCAGTTCAAAAGCACGTCATGTGCAAGTAGATAAATAGGTACCGCTCCGGCGGGAAGGTAAACGGCGTTTCCGTGCGCTGCTCTGGTTCGCCAGAAGCGGCTTAGTCATGCTGGCCACATGACCCGGAAGCTGTACACTGGCTTCCTTGGCCAATAAAGCGAGATGAACGCCGCAACCCCAGAGTCAGTCACAACTGGACCTAATGGTCAGGGGTCCTTTTACCACTGTAAAAGAATCAGGCGCGCATTAAAGAAATAGAGAAGCAGCAGATCCTACTGACTTTGGGTCTGCAGTCACTACTTTCCTGTTGAGACTCTTTCCGGCACTGCTTCTGTGGCAGATGAAGACAGAAATGTGGCGAGTCTATAAAGCCAATGACAAAGGATGTGTTTTACTTGCATAAAGTTCAGTCTCTGGCCCCTGCAGTAGGAAGGACTAACTACAATTGTACCTTGGTTTACGAACTTAATCCGTTCTGGAAGTCCGTTCTTAAACCAAAGCGTTCTTAAACCAAGGTGTGCTTTCCCATAGCAGCAGGGGACTCAATTTACAAATGCAACACACTCAACAGGAAGCGAAACATGTTCTAATTCCAATGCAAAGTTCACAAACCAAAACACCTGCTTCCAGGTTTGAGGCGTTCTTAATCCAAGTTGTTCATAAACTAAGTTGTTCTTAAACCAAGGTACCACTGCATATCAGTGGGTCAAGAGTCCACAAAGATCAAGCCAATGAATAACATACTTGGAATCTACCCTTAAACTAGGGACGGTGACCCTGTGGCCATTTAGATGTTACAGGACTACAAGTGCCATCATCCTTGATGCTGGGCCATCTTGAGAGCTAAAGTCAAACAACATTGGGCAACATTGGGAGGGGGGTCGATTAACCATCCCTGCCTAAACCTTTAATGAATTCTCTGTCTGAGGGGTGGGCAAAGTGTTCTGATGGTCTGCATTATAAGAGATCTGCATCATAATTCTCTGTTAAGTTTGTGGCTTAACAAACATTATTCAATGCAATTTGTAGAGATAGCCCAGCAATGTCTGGCTGGAAGTAAACCCATGTGAATTCAGTGGGACTTCTTAGTAAGACTGGGATCTTACAAAGCTCAGCAGTAATTTACCTATGAGAAAACAATTATGGATGAAGTCTTTTTTTGTTGTTCCTACAGGCTTTTGGAAATTGACAGCTTTTAACGAAAGGGCTGGTGCATTGCTGCTTTTACTGTAATTTTTATATGGTTTTAATATATTTCCTAAGTGTATAGGGATTTACTTATATCCGTGCTTAGTTGCTTCTTAAATATTGCTTTTTTCTGTTCTAAACCATTTATGTTTTTTATATGCAAGCCGTCTTGAGTCCCTTAATCAAATAACTCTATTATTGTAAGGGGCAACAAGGGTCATCTAGTCCAACCCCCTGCATTGCAGGAATCTTTTTCCCATGTGGACCTCGAACCCATGACCTTGAGATTGAGTCTCCTGCTCTACCAAACTGAGCTATCCCAGACTCAATATATCTAACATGTAAGAGCGCAGAATGGGCTGCTTTCCAAGAAAGCCGTGACTGTGGCTGCAATCCTGTGCCCACTTACCCGCGTGTAATCCTCAACAAGTTCAACAGGGGGAGCTGCGTGCCGAGATTCCCGCAATTCAGGGGGTTGGACTAGATGACCCTCGGACTCCCTTCGAACTTTACCAGGCTGTGATTCTGCCATACTTCTGAGTAGACCTGGCCTCGCCTGTGTTTGTGTGCGCCACTCTCCTCAGCGAACTGCGTGAGCACCATCAGTGGCGTAGCGTGGGGGGTGCAGGGGGTGCCGGCCGCACCGGGCACAACATATGGGGGGCGCTCTCGCACTCGCAGCTCTCTGCCCCTACCTGGCTCCACGGGTTAGGGGGTGCAAATTACTTGCCTTGCCCCGGGTGCTGGCAACCCACGCTACGCCACTGAGCACCATCGCTGTCAACTTTCCCCTTTTCTTGCGAGGAATCCTATTCGAAATACAGTGAAGGGAATTTCCCTTTTAAAAAGCTATGGTGAGCCCACGCTTCCTCGGCTTGGACCGCGAGGGGGGGCAGCTGCTTCCCTCAAACTTGGAATCTCTCGCCCCCCCCCCCACTTTTCTCTCGCGGGGGCGCGCCCCCCGCAGCCCACCCCGCCCGCCGCGGCTCCGCTGCCTTTGAGAAGCGTAAAAGCGGCTACCTGGAGGGAGGGGGCAGCTTCCGCGCCGCTGCCCCCGGGAGGGGAGCCTGGCGGGCTGCGGGGGGCGCAACAGCCGAGCGAGGAGCGGCAGGCGCCGGCTCCCCCTGCCCAGAGCAGCGCCCAGCATCCCTGCGGAAGCAAGCCGGGCCAGCCAGGCTGCGAGGCCACTTGGGCAGAAGTTCTGGACTCTGGCCCCAAGTTCCCCGCCGCCCTGCGCGCTCCCGGCTCCGCTCGGCTGGGGAGGGAGAGGCGGAGGACGCAGGCGCAAAGGGACCCCCCCCCCCGCCCTTTTATAGCTGCGCTCCTGGCCCCCCTCGCCGTTGTTCTGCCTTTATACCCCGCCTCCCCCCCCCCCCAAGACGGCTTACAGATAACAAATCAGAACAGCTTAGCGACGCGGCGAGGGGGGGAACCAAACATTAAGACAGCAGTTAAACATTGATGGAATTAAAAGTATGTATCTGTTACTAGATACAATATAGCATGCACACACAAATCTAAAACTAGATCGGTATCTATTTATAGATGTACACTTCTTTTATCTAAAAAAATGTTTAGGGGTACTCTCATTTTGACTCGATAAAATCACCATTTTATACTTCAAATTGGGAAAAATAAATACAATGGACAAAAGTACAAATATTCGCAAAATGTGTAGGGGTATGTGTCCCCCCTCAGAAAAAAAGCACTAGATACACACACACACCTGAAAACATATATATAAATATGTATCTACAGACCCTCCAAGAGTCCCTATTTTCCAGGGACAGTTCTGGATTTACATAAGACAGGATTTACTGATTTGATCCCATAATGTCCCTCTATTCCTTAGGACATCCTTATTTTCCTCAGATAAATGCTGAAGGATATAATATCTATATAGATATCTACATATATATGTTTATACGCATCTATCTGTATACAGATACCTACACACATGACTCTATTGAAACATGGGCCTAGAAACAAGAACATTAGTAGCGGGCAAGAAAGAAAATACATTTAATCCTTGCTAAGGGCCCCCCCTCCAAGGTCTCACCTGCTTGGATGGGCAAACTTAGGAGTAGGAGAGGAGTAGGTAAAATATACTCAGAGTTGAGTGTGAATTTCATGCTCTTTATTGCTCTTTGGATCTTTCTGCCCAGTAGCCAGCCAACATTTATACATATATTTATAAAGCTGGCGTCAACTATTTTGCTTTTTTATTTTTTAACCTAGGACAAAGGCTTTGTGCCTTTCATCAAATGCCTGACAAAGCAAAAATTAACAGACGGCCCTCTATGTATCCTCTCTACATGCTGGCGAAATATCCACCTGTTTCCCCTCCAGATTGTCACAACTCTGTGTTGTTTTTGGGTGCCAGAGCTTCTGGGCGCAAGGCACCCATAATTTCAAGATAATGTAAGTGTTCAAATTTAATCAAGGTTTAGGGAGCTTCACCTCAGCCCTATGCCATCCTCTGTTTCACCTCAGTCTAGTGGGGAAGGTAAACTCCTGAGTTCAATGGCATTTACTTCTTAAAATGTCCTAACAAGTACAAACAAATCTGAGGCTGCCATCCTTTGCATGCTCAGTTGAGAGCTAAATGGAGTCAACAAGAACAACAACCCTTTAGGCTGAAGTTATACCCTATGAGTGTGAGCTGAATTGGCCACATAAAAGATTTCCACGTTTGTTTTCAGTGTCATGTGGATGACTCCTTGCACGGTCAAATGCCCCGCAAAACCAGCTGAGCAAATAAGCTCTGTGCAGGGCCGGATTTAGGTTTGATGAGGCCCTAAACTACTGAAGGTAATGGGGCCCTTTATACGTCCAGCTGTCCTTTGTCAACAACAAATTGTCGCTGTTTTCTGTGTTGAATATAAGCTACACGGTAATTTATGAACCTAATAGGTATCTAAAGCCATTTGCACATGCAGAATGTAGGCACTCTATATATAGAGAGAGCAAACCGGTGATATTTTAGGGAGCAGGCTAGCAGGCGGGGCCCATTACTTATCAGGCTTCCTCACCCTCGGCCCTCCAGATGTTTCGGGACTACAACTCCCATGATCCCTAGCTAGCAGGACCAGTGGTCAGGGATGATGGGAATTGTAGTCTCAAAAACATGTGGAGGGCCGAGCTTGAGAAAGCCTGGCTTCCATCATAGGAGCCTAAACAACACAAAACTGTTGTGTAGGTTTTATTTTGTTTTTTATCTTATATTTTGGAAATGTACATCCATTTTTTTCCCCTTTGATTTTTTTTTGGGGGGGCCCAAAAGAGTGGGGCCCTAAGCTTATACGTAAACCAGGCACTGCCTCTGTCCATAGCTAAGCCGCATGTTTGGGGCCAGGTACGGGAGCCGGAACCATGTTTCTCGCGGAACGTTGGGCGCGGGGCGCGGTTGCGGGCGGGGCTGGCGGGGGCGGCGGACCTTCCTGCGGCCGCTTCGCGGGAGCCCCGCCCCCCGGAAGCTCTCCCGCGGGTCGTCCGCCGCCGGCTGCCGCCATGTACCGGCCGGGCTTCCGGCCCCCCACGCCCCCTTGCTCCGGCTTCCGCGGCCCCCACCCGGACAGAGGAGGCGGCGGCCCCCCCTTCGCGGGCTCCCCTCAGGGCTACGGGAGCCCCCGGCACACGCCCCCCTACGGCCACCGCCCGCGGCCCTACGACTTCGGGGGGCCCTCGCCGCGCAGGCCCCGCAGCGCCAGCCCCGCCGGCGGAGGCTACGCTGCCTACGGCGGGGGCGGCAGGTCCCCCGGAGGAGGAGCCTTCCAGCAGCAGCAGCAGCAGCAGCCGCCTTTCAAGCAGCCGCACTCCGGGGGCTTCCGGAGATTCAGCCAGGTAGGGAAGCAGCCGGGTCCCATCCCATGGCTGCGGGGGGGGGGGTGGACTGGATGACCCTCGGGAACCCTTTCCAACTCTGCCATCGGAATGATAGAACTGTAGAAAGGGGTCCCGATTTACGTATAAGCTAAATAAACCTATTGCTTGGGGCCCCACTCTCTTGCTCCCCCCCCCAAAAAAATCACTATTAATATGCTTCCTATTTCAGTTCAACAATTGCTTTGATAAAATACATACTTTGTTATGCGCAAATGGCTTTAGATACCTATTAGGTCCATAAATTTAGACCTAAAACAGTGGACCCTCCAGTTTCGTACCCCTCTGGTTTTGTTACTTTCAGGTTATGAACCCAGAAAACGTTCACAGAAGCGGCACCTCTAGTTACATTTTTTTGGGGGGGTGCACAGACCCCCCGGAACGAATTCAGTTCATATCCGGAGGGTCCACTGTATATTCGACACAAAAAACAACAACAATTTGTTGTTGACAAAGGACAGCTGGATATATAAAGGGCCCTATTACCTTCAGTAGTTTAGGGCCTCATCAAACCTGAATCTGGCCCTGCCGAGGTCATCTAGTCCAACCCCCTGCCATGCAGGAAAATCTCAGCTGAGGCATCCATGACCAATGGCACTCACCCAACCTCTTCCTAAATACCTCCAAGGAAGGAGAGTCCGCCACCTCCTGAGGGAGACGGTTTTGCAAATTGGTGACAAATTATCTGCAGCCTGGTCACTAGAGAGGAGAAACTGAATGCAGTACAATATCTGGCAAGCTGGTCAATTCCAAAGTTTTGCGTTGTTTTCTAAATGCAAGTAAAATAAATGTGTTGAATTTGATCCTTCTCTTGGTGGCTATCGCGTGGCCATCCAGATGTGGAGTACAGCTCCTATCATTCCTGGGAGTTAGAGTTCCAACCGCACTCCTGTGCTGAGACATCAGAAAGTTTTCTGAAACAAACAGAAAGTTTTCCAGTTAAAGGTTTTAAGAAAAATATGTGTTACTGGCCATTGCAGGCCCAGGTTGCCACAAAAGTCTTGGAGGCAAGTGTTGGCTCTTTACACCAATTAGCAAAGAGCCAAGTAAGAAAAATCATTTTATTAGACCAACTGATAAATGCAAGTTCTAAATTTTAGGAAATACTAAATAGGTTTGAAATCAAACCTAAACAGTGGTGTTTAGTAATATATTAACAAAACAAAAATGAACTCATAAGCTGGAGCTGCTATAATTGGATTAAAACATGCGCTTGTTTTCCAAACCAGCCAAATTAAGACACTGTTAATTTAGCAAGACTGGGAAGAAAATTGATGAACTGGTGAAAGTTTGTTGTTTGAAAATTAAGTGCTCCTGTTTTAAATTGGGAAACGTAGCTTCTGAGACTAAACAGCTATGTTCCACTGATTTATATGGAACGTAATCCGCCCCCGTAGGTGTGGTTCATAGAATCTAAAATGGATACTTATGTTGTGAGCTTTCTACCTAGAATATATCTAACTTGTATAATAACAGTCATACCTTGGAAGTCAAATGGAATCAGTTCCGGAAGGCTGTTCGACTTCCAAAACATTCAGAAACCAAAGCATGGCTTCTGATTGGCTGCAGGAAGCTCTTGCACCTGAGAGAGCATATGTGTGGGTCTTTCCAAACCTGAATTACACAAATGTTGCATTGAAAGCCCAGTTGGCTGCTTGCTGTCATTCCCATAAATTGTATCCAACAGAGTTTACAAGGCTTACACCACACACAGGGATTTATCAGCCTTCCCTCCCGCTGCAGCCTCTTGTGCCTCCATCGGAATCAGGGTACCCTTGAAGCAATATGAGATTGTCACAAGCGGCACCTGGAAATGGAAATCTGAGAAATGCCACGACACTGAAAGCCCTTGAGTATCTTTGAAGACTAGCCAATTGGTTTTGAACGTTAAAAGATGCAGCTGTTTATAATCTTCTGTACTTGCTTTAATACAGACCTACTATTTGCACCTTTTGTAGTCACAGAATTTGCACTATATTATGTTCTAAGACAAAATACAAATTACCACAGCACTTTAAAACATCTGTTTACATGGACAGCTACTGATTAATCTATACAAAATAAACTTGTTTTAAAAGAAAAGCAATAACTTATAGCATTTAGCTGGTCTTGAACACCTTCTGAAAGCTCGGCATCTAATTAGACTGTTTACTCCTTTTCCTCATGGCTTTTCTCTCAAAGGGATCACCCAGGACATCTACCCCATTGGGAACACCACATGGTAGAGAGAAAAGAGTGTCTAATGATGATGTGGAAAACTATTACAAACCTTCAATGCTTGAAGACCCCTGGGCTGGCCTAGAGCCCATATCCGTTACGGATGTTAACCAGCAGTACAGCAGTGATCAAACCACATACACTGGCAAAAAGGGGAGGTATTTCAGTTAACATTTCTGCCAGTGAAAATACAACTGTGAGAAAACTGGGCCAACCTTCATACGTAAGATGGCAAGTAATAAAGAACTTAGAAAATGCTTTTATTTGAACTGACCATATGGAAGTGGGACATCTGCCTATGGAGAGCAAAGTATTCTTTAGTCACCAGCAAATCAGTCTGTGTCAGTTTCTTATATTCATCTCTTCCATTTGAACATTTTTAGAACAAAGTTTTAAAATAAAGTAAATGTTTTGTAAAACTCACAAATGCTTACTGCTTTTTGTTAAGTCATACTAGAGGTAATGCTACTGAAATTTCTTGCAGCCTGTAAATACATGCAGGTTATAGAAATCTATTATACCATATATGCTAAAATTGTTTAACATTAGAATTGCAAATCTTGCAACTTCTTCTGTTCAGAAAGTCACCTATACCGATATATTTTCGTATTTGAAAAATTCTATTTGGGAACAAAACTTTACTAATTTGTAACAAAAGACCACCTTATAAAAATCCATGTTGAACCTGCATACAAAAATTACCTTATTTAAATAAGCCACTAAGTAGAACTGGGTAAACCTAGGGGCAAGTAAGTTTTGTGCACCTGATAAATACACTGCTTATGTCAGTTTTTCAAATGTTACCTTCCAGTAGGACTTTTATTTAGGAGTACAAGATGACTGGGCTTTGCTAGTTTGGTTTTTGCTCTACATTTCAAAAGCAGATTAATAGAGAATGAAATAAGTTAGTGCAAAATCTTTAACTAACTTGAGTCTGATTATTTTTTGAAACCTCACAAGAATACATTTTGTGCTACTTGGCTTTGTAGACACTTGAGTAACTGGACTTGCTTCAGTTAGATAAAATGCAGCTTTTCATGACTTTATTTCTGTAGCCTTCATGGTGGATTTATTCACCAGCTGTGCTTATAACTTCTGGACTACTTATTTTATATTACTGCTGCTATACCAGCAGGAATGGGAAGTATAAACATTCACATTTTTCCTAATTTAAATCTAATGGAGGAATTAAATATTTTAATAAGGAAAGGAAATCTAGCAATGAGTTGGTTATACATATAATTTAGAGGTGCATTCAGACAACACTTTTTTTTTTAGCTCACCCCCAAATAAATTTACTTCTAAAAAAGGATTTAGAGGTTTGCGTACAGAGCTGTTGGACAATGTCCAATGCCTATGATGCAGCTTTCTCTGTGTAGCAGGCTAAATTGTGAACTTCAAAAGCTACAGGGGGCATGTATGTAAAAGTGTATCAGCACAGTTTAAGGTTTAGTACTTTTTAGAAATCAAATAACCAACTGTTTTGGATTTCTATAATACAAAATGTTCCCAAAGGGTATGGATTTGATTTGATTTGATTTTTATTTTTTAAATAAAGATGCTGTTGAAATCGAAGCATCAGTTCTACATTGTTTTGGGACAAGTCTTTTCACAATAAACACATCCCATTTCCCGGTATGATTACTCATGAGTCACGTGCATTTGCTAGTCATTGAAACCAGATTAGCCTTCTGAAATTTGAGTAAGCAATTAGTAGTGCCAAGAACCTGCATTCACAACATATAATCTTAAACTACTAAAGCTTGTGTTTATATGCAATATAAGGCTGTGGAAATTGCTGACCAGCAGCTCATCACATGGGAGCTGTAACATTTGAAGAGCTGCCATCTATGTTACTGGTGGATTTTAAGTGTTCCAATGAACCTGTAGCCCCCTTCTATTTGTTTAGCCAATTCATGTGAGTAATCTCTCCTTTTAAGCCAAATTATTCTTAAATAAACTGAATTTAATACAACTGTATCATTTGAGAAGCAATTAAAAATGATTTACAATTGAGCTTAGTGCAAGGTAACTTGATTTACAGGAAATAACTAATGCAAATAGTAGGTGCTATATGGCAGTGTGGTTAGCAGCTACCACACTATTGAATAAGGTATGCCTTAAACACTTGGCTTATTAAAGGTAAAGGTACCCCTGCCCGTACGGGCCAGTCTTGACAGACTCTAGGGTTGTGTGCCCATCTCACTCAAAGAGGCCGGGGGCCAGCGCTGTCCGAAGACACTTCCGGGTCACGTGGCCAGCGTGACATCGCTGCTCTGGCGAGCCAGAGCCGCACACGGAAACGCCGTTTACCTTCCCGCTAGTAAGCGGTCCCTATTTATCTACTTGCACCCGAGAGTGCTTTCGAACTGCTAGGTTGGCAGGCGCTGGGACCGAACAACGGGAGCGCACCCCGCCACGGGGATTCGAACTGCCGACCTTTCAATCGGCAAGCCCTAGGCGCTGAGGCTTTTACCCACAGCGCCACCCGCGTCCCGTTGGCTTATTAAACTAACCCATTTTCAACGTCTCATAGAAATGTAGGTTTGGAAGTCCAACCTCCTGCAATGCAGAAATCTCAATTAGATCACACACGGCAGATGGCCATCCAACCTCTGCTTAAAATCCTCCAAGGAAGGAGAATCCTCCAGCAAACATCCACTAGAAGAGAATTAGGGTGGAAAGGCTAAGATAAACTGAGGGTGTGTGGAGGCTAAAGTGCATTATGAAGATGTTCAACATGTTTACTGTTTATGTCAAGGGTTGTAAACAACCCATGTTTTTTGCCCAGAGGCCTGCATTCAGTTTTGGCCAGCCCTCGAGGGACTGCATGCCAACAACTGCTGTGACTACACACACACACAGACACACAGGTCCCCTTCTTGAACTAATCCATGCAGATCAGATGAGAAGGGAAGATTATCACCAATCTGATGACAAATTGCAACTTTATACAATCTCCACCAATCACAGTGCTGTCTCTACTTAAAAGCAAGCTTTTGCCAGCTCCAGAAGGGGTGAGGTGGCATAAGCAGAGGTTTCTGTACGGAATATTTATCCCCAAATATTTAACCTTAAGTGTAATTCAGCAATAATAAAGACATTTTTCCTAGGCGTAATGCCTCTCAGCCTAGCACTAAGGAGGCAGGATGGAGGGTCCCATAGTGTCATTAAGGAACAAAGAACGTAGAAGAAACCTTGGAAAGAGAAAAAAAGCACTGCATCCTTTTCAACTTGGGTTGAGACACAGGTAAAAGGTAATAAATTTCAGGGTGACATTACTTCTGTCAAGCCTTATTACTAATTTATAAAAATCTAGTGTGGAACATATAATCTTAAGCATAGCTCATTTGTATGTCATTCATGTGTTTCCCAAGTCTGTACTTCTTATATTTAGGCTATAGTTTTTAATAGTGAAGAATCTGAATTCTACCAGTCCTCAAAATTACATCAAAAATGCTCCCTAGTAATTTCTTACACAGAGGAATGCCTCCTTCCAGGTGCCAATGGATGTCTTGAATACTTACCTTCTGCACAGAGAAAGATGGCTTCCTTGTATTGAAGGGTTTGCCACTTGCTTTTGTTAGCAAGTGTGCTACAGAGTGCCATTTCACTTATCTTCTCTTAAGGTTTAGAAAATTGAAGAACACTGAAAAAGGCAGTTGACCAGGTAGTTTACCACCCTCTTAGGTCAATCTATAAAGCTTCCCTTGTATGAAATTATATTTGACTTATTCCTGAAAACATATTGATGTATGTCAGAACTGGAATCCCCAAAGCACCTCTCTCTAGATCAGGGTTTCCCAAACTTGGGTCTCCAACTGTTTTTGGAATACATTCCCACTGATCCTGCTAGCTAGGGATGATGGGATTTGTAGTCTGACAACAGTTGGGAGACCCAAGTTTGGGAAACCCTGCTCTAGATTTTGTTTCCTTAGTGAAGCAGATTCCATCAGATTTATGGAATATTCAAAAGAGCATGCCAACATCAAGAAGCCGTTGAACCCTTGACTTGGAGAGGCTGGCCTTTGTCCATGTTTGCAGGATTTTGGGAACATCAGAACAGTTTGATTCAAACATGTATTTATAACAGGGTGTGGGAACCTATAGCCTTCCAAATGTTGAACTCCAATTCCCATTACCTCAAGCCATTATGGCTTGTGGTTACAGATGATGGAAGTTGTAGTCCAGCAACATCCACAAGTCCAAGTATTACCCAAGTTTTGTAACTGCCAATATAGATTCCCCTTTGGCTCTGTAGCATTAAGTGGGGTGGACAACATGTTCTAGGGAGCTTAAAAAGCCATGAGTTCTGCCTAGACTGGAGCCCCTTCTTTCTTCCACATGCCCAAAGGAAAGTATTGTCCAAGGCAGGAAGCCACTTGGAATGGGCGCCAGAAATTACAATCAGAAAATGAAATCCAGAGAACTGGACCTGAACCAATCTTTATTTTCCTAGATTGTGCATGAATGGAAACTGTGGGAGGTAGGATACTAACTAATTAAAAGTTTTAGCATAGCGCTATTGCTGTTTTTACTCACTTTTGAGCAGGCCTTTACTAAACTGAATTATTGAGGAAGATGTGTTCCAAACCCAGCATCTTCTATATGAAATGCGTCAACACAAGCTGCTAAGCTTAAGTATTTTCTTCCAGTTTAGCTGCTTTTATTTTCAGTCAGGATTCTCTAAACGATACTGCAGATGACCAATGTCATATTTACAGGGGAGTTCCAACAAATTTGACACCCTACAATGCAATATTCACTTAAGTCAAAAATTTGAAGCAGACAATGTTAGGTTTGCTTCTAAAAGATTCAAGTCACAGCTGACAAGACTACATTTGTAATTTTGTTCATAGAAACATTACATATTTAGAAAATAGCTACATGTGCACTAACTTATCAACTGGATAATCAGTTGGGAACTGTTTTTCCAATATGGTCATTTAAAAACATTTCAGTACACAGAAAGCCTAGCCAGTCTCCTGGCTGAGTCTCATTCTCACAGAACAATTTTATATTGCTGGAAATCATCATCTTTGGAGCCAGAGTGGTACTTCCTTGAACCATCTTTTGCTTTTAGACTGAACATGTGATGAAATTTCAAAACAGATTCAAATCAAGTAGCAAGTTAGTGGAAGAGTTTAATACAGAATTGGTTGGCACAGTCCCAGTTTTCATAAGTCTTAACTGCCTATTAATTTCATTGCATTAAATGCTGGTTATGTAACTTTGGTTACATTCTGCAGCAAATTATGTGGAAAAAAGCAGGTGTCAGTTTTCCAACACAAAACTAGTTATTGTTAATTTGATATAACAATATGCTATTCTGTTGTTGTTTTTTAATAAAAAGACTATTTTGAATAAAACAGGACACTAACTTTTATTTGGTAAAGGAATTAGAATAAGAGCTCTTACAGAAAATGGAAGGAAACCTACCTTTCTTCATTACTGTCCATACATTCTCAATTTTCTTCACTTAATTCATTAAGGGGATAGTTGTAATTTGGGAAAGAGAAAGTTTTTCTAATTTGACTTTTCTAACTGCTTGTAAGAATCCCATAAAGAATGCCATCTATTCCCCTTGTCCACAATTTACTCTGAATGTAGTGTAAATATTAAATATTTGTATCAAACTACAAAGTACCTTCCAACAGCCTTTTGAATTTAATGAAATGTTCTTCAGACCTTAAGCTTACATTGTTAAGGCACTTACCATTCAAGTAAAACAGTTTTTATACAAACGCTGGGAAGATGGACAGGATATTTTACTGGACGAATGACTTTGAAAGTAAATCAAATCGATGCCCAAATATGTATAAAACTGTTATATCAAGAAAGACTGTGTTTTATTGTCTGAAATGAGCACAAAGAACTCCTTCCACAGATAACACTGAAAGCAGTGCAAAGACTGACAGTGACTTTTTGACTAAAAGGTAGTTTTGTAAAAAGAAATACCAAATAAATCAGTGCCCTGCTTTGATTGTTGTAAAATTTTTACATAAAAGTTGGTCCAAACTTACAAAAAAAAGCACAAGTGTGTGCATAGTTCAGATCTGACAATGTGCCATAAAAAGCTGATGTCCCTAAATTTAGCATCGACTTAACTGCCAAAATATAAAATTTATAGCTAGAATTTGCAAAGATGTACAATCAATTATCTGGTTCTCAGAACAGCATGAATTGTAAGCAATTTCTTATTGTATGCAAGACCCTTTTCCACATAAAAATAAAGCTGTTGAATTAACATTATTCAAGTCTATTGGATTGCTGCTTTGAAATCACAGCTACGAAGTCTTTCCAGGTAAAAACGATGTGCCTGAGGGAAAAAGAAAGAAACAGATGCTCAATATGGCAATCCTCTGCCTCGTCCTCTGACACTGGATGTGCTAATGTGTCCCCTGTATCCTTGTGAATATCCGGGTCCTTGGGCAGGAGAAGTCCACGTTTGTCCATGCATGTGGCTAACACTGCCAGGGGGTTCCTGTAAATTACTTCCATAGCTATAGTTCTGTGTCTTTGAGGACAAGGAATGAGTACTTTCAGACCCTGTGCATGTGTCACCACTGTTACCCAGAACTGTGATGGGACCATGGCTATATTCAAATCTATGGTCCTTATCACCACTAAATAGCATGGGACCAGTGTTGAGGTAAATGTCTCCATAACCAGTTACTGAGCTATGAAATGGTTCTGAAAAGGCAGGAGGCGGAGGGGCACCACTAGAGTGAGATGAAGCAGTACTGTAGGTCTCCAAGGGTTGAACATCTGAATTTCCAATGAAGTTTCCCCTTTCTAGTGTCCCAGATGATCCACTTCCTATTCCATCACTACTGCTGTAATGAGCAGAGGAGAATGTAGATGACCCAAAACTATCCTTATAATCTGGACCTGCTACAAAAGAGTCTCTTGATTGGAAATCCATACTAGATGTTGCTGGTTCCTCCGTTGTTTGAGCCTGATGGTGAGCAAGCAGCTGTAGAAGAGCTGCTTTCACTCCAGCATGAGGATCCATCCCTGAAGAGCTACTAAGTGAAGACAGGTTTTCGTTCGCTGTCCGATAATCAAGATCTTCTTCAGTGACAGGTGGTGGTTCTGGTGGCTCAGGGGGGCGCTGGTCTGGGGGCAAGATGCGAGGTCGTTCCTCTGGCGTCTGGGGTCTCATCTCAGGTTGCCTGACCAAGTCCTCTTGTCCTAAATGGATTTTTAAAGAATTCAGAATGAGATCTGTAGCCACGTATCGGTTCATCAAACAACAAATTAAGAGTACGTTGTTGAATGTCTTCACGTGGCAGTGAATTTTGACTACACTGAGTGGAACAGAACCAACTACACCCAGGCTAGTATCAAAAGATATTTGCAGGCCAAAGGTTTGTCAGGACATGAGCCACAGGCCCCCCCTCCCCCCCATGCTGCATGCCAAACCATTTTTGAAAGTGAGAAGTGTGTCAAAAGCTTATGGAATAAGCCCCTATGCCATATTGCAAAGTAAAAAAAAAAAACCCACTGTAAAAGTACAACTCCCTGGATTCCAGCCTCCGTTTGTAAAGGTTACATTGCCAGGTCCCAATTTTATGCTGTTATACTGCAATAATGAGCTTCTACTACAAGGGCCTATTTCAGACCATTTTCATTATAGAATACAGTGGTGCCCCGCAAGACAAAATTAATTCGTTCTGTGAGTTTTTTCGTTCTACGAGTTTTTTCATCTTGCGAAGCACCAATGTGTATTGACGGTTTCCCATAGGAATGCATTGGCGGTTTAAAAAAAAAAGGCGCAAGACGTTTCGTCTTGCGAAGCAAGCCCATAGGGAAATCCGTCTTGCGAAGCAACTCAGAAAACTCTTTTGTCTTGCGAGTTTTTCGTCTTCCGAGGCATTCGTCTTGCGGGGCACCACTGTACTGTACTATTTACCCACTTTTGACAGGAGTAGCAGCAGAAAAAACACCTAACAAGTAAAGACATTCTCTCCTACCTGCATGTGCATATAATGATTTGATAAGATGGGGATAAATGGATACTGGCGATTCTGCATCTTCCCAGGTGCCACCAGACGCAGGCGTACTTGGTTCTGGAGGTTGCCTGGGATGTAATAGCATCTCATTTCCTGATCCATTCTCCTTTTCTTCTAACAAGTTTTCTTTTTGCTTCACTTGCTGAGTCTTTAGTAGCTGAGATAGCAAAACTGTGAACGCACTCTGCACAGCTGCTTGAGTGACCTCAGTGTCAACCTTTGCTTGGGTCAGTTGAGCTGGCTGCGCAGGAGGCAAAGAGGCTGCAGTTTGTTTTAAAGGCTCCTGGTCCGGTGAGAGAGGCAGTGGGAGCTGCTGCTGCTGTGGCGGCGGCGGCGGCGGCTGCTGCTGCTCCTGCTCAGTCTGTTTTTCTCCTGCTTCCAAAATGCCAGCTGGAAGGCTTATTTTATTCAGCTGTTGCTCAGTCTCAGGATTCACCTTAATATTCAGCACTTGAGCAAATTGTGCCATGTTAATACTGGATTTAGACTGAAGCAGGTTTAGGAGAATGGCCACTTCATTTTGATTTAGTGGCTGTCCACTGCCTCCTTTCACTGAAAACAAAACAAAAACAGGTGTTTAATATGACCATAGGTAAGGAACAAAGCAAAATTAATTGACAATGACTGTTCAGATGTTTACCTAAGCCTTGGCTTAGAATATCATAATGAGCTTCCTACACACTCTAGAGAGGAAGAGAATGAAAGTTTCTGTTTTCCTTTTATATCCAAAATCACAGAACAGTAATTGTTCTAAGTTTTCACTCTCTTCCTATTATACCTGAAGCTCATAAGTCAGGTGTATATTTGCATTCACCAGCACAGATGGGTTTTTCAACAAGAAAAATTAAATGAATTTGTACATTACACTTGGGAAAAGGTACTATCTCAGCAAAATGACCACATAATCTGAAAATAAATTTTGACATACAAAGGAAAACATGCTTGAATGGTTTTCTCTCACCATTTCCTAAACATTCCTAGTTGTCTGGTTGCAAAACCACACTTCCCTATCCTTAATGACCTTACCTCTTGTTCAGCTTGCTGCGTCTACCTGTCACTGAACATAAAGGACATGAGGGCAAGAAATCATGGAATAGCCCAGAAAGGCTATGGTGGGTGGTTGAATGTGCACACACAAACACATTCTCAAGATAGAAGCTAAAAAAATTACTTGTTGCCACCAGGTGACTATGCAGAGCCAACCACCATTTTGTGTAAGCCCTCTTCTCTGCTAGAAGATAATATGCATATTCAGCATGATCTACACTCTGAGCCAGCGTGGAGTAATGGTTAGTGTTGGACCATGACCAGTGAGACCAGGGTCTGAAACTACTCAGCCATGAAGCTCCCTTGGGCCTGTCAACATCTCTTAGGCTAAGCTACCTCACAGGGTTGTTGTGGGGATGAAATGAGGACCATGTACACCATCTTGAGCTCCTTGGAAGAAAAAGGTAGTATATAAATGCAATAGATAAATAAAATGGATAAATACTCCAGTGGCAAAGAAGAGGGACAATGAATTCCTAAGGGATCAGCTCTCTGTGTCTGACAAAAAAAATAAATGTCAATTATTGTTCTCCTTTATGGGCTGCAACAATAAAAGGTAAGGCGAACAATCTTCCTTTCCTCTTGATTATTTTCAAGGCTGACTGGGCAAATCTGATAATGAAGCTAAGACATTAGATCAGGGGTTGCCAACCTGCAGCCCATGGGCCACAAGCGGCCTATGAGGATCGTTTAAACGGCCCACGAGCCACCTCCAAACTGAGCCGCAGACTTGGCAAGCCCCCACCCGCTGCGCTAAACCGGCACAGCATGGAGCAGGGACTGGCTTCTGCGGTGCCAGAAATCGCATCTGTGCAGACGCGATCCGGCCCATGGAGCGATCTCCGCAAGAGATAAACCTTGCCGACCCCTGCATTAGATGCAGACACATTAAAGGTATCTGGTGACAAGCAGCTTCTTTACAAAGGTGTCAGTTCCTGCAACATGTTCACATGAAGTCAATGGGACATACCCACATTTGTCTTACAACAGAAATATACTAAGCTGAACGTGGCTGCACATACACAGGTTGCCTGTAGAAAAACTGTTACAAAACCCTAAGTTAAATTTCATTGCCCTGCAGATCTGTTTGGGAAGCTGTACATGAATTTAAACAATAAGAAATGACTGACCAAGTGCTATGTTAGAACTGCCCTGCATTTTCAGTTGAGAAGAGGTCTGCAGGCCTTGGGGTGTGTTGGCTCTGCTGTCATCCATTCCCAAGGACAAATCCTTCCTTGGAATTTTAGTTGCATCATCCGTCATGCCCATCTGCTTTTGCCTTCTGCGTTTCTTACTCCATAGCTCATGGCAATCCTGCCATAAAGGAAGGCTGTAAAAAACAACAACCATCACTTCAGAATGCATCATAATGTCTGAGATTTAGTGATGATTCAATAAGACCTCATAACTGAAACAAAAACATCCAAGGGCTCTTGAACCTGTGGCACTGCTTTGCAGTGTCCTTCGTTTCTTAACAAAAACCAGGAATAAAACTGTTCAACACAGGATAATACTTGCTGTTAAGGAGCTTTGCAGCAATAAGATACGAGGTATGAATTCCACCACTCAATAGCTATGTAAGGTATCTTGGTGCCAAGCTCAGCTGACCTTTCTCATTTAGGCAAATGTTTATGGTCATGTTCCTCATACATCAGATGTAGCCAAAATTATTTTAAGTTAACAAAAGGGGGGGGGGTTCCTGTACATTATCTTTTCAAGTTTGTTCTTTTCTCCATCATGTGTGCAAAAGAAGCACACGGCCCCATTCACATGTAACAGTAAGCCATAGTCTGAATCTACTATGGCTTTCCTTGTACATATGAAGCATACTCATGTCAACTGCTCAAATCAAGCTCTCTCCACTCTACCTCAACGGAAACTGAGAAACAAACCACAGAGCAACAGGCTTTGTGTTACATACAAACGAACACTTATAGTTTATTTCTACAAGGACTAAGCCAAGAACAAACCTTTGCTTCAAGAATGAACCTGCTTGTTCAAAGGAAGTCCCTCCCCCCGCAGAATAAAACGCAGGATTTAAACAAGTAAAACAGCAAACCAATAACTCTCCTTTCCCACAGAGACATTTATAAGTCTGTAGAATATTAATTAGCAGAATTCCTGATTGAAGAGGAAATTATTCACCTGGCATCTAAAAATATACAATGAAGGCGTCAGGCAAACCCCCCTGGGGAGAGCATTCCACAAACAGGGAGCCACTACAGAAAAGGCCCATTCTCTTGTTGCCACCCTCCAGACCTCACGTGGAGGCAGCACAAGAAGAAGGGCCTCAGGTGATGAACACAGAGTCACGGTTTGCATGGGCAGAGGTGGTCCTTCAGGTATTGCTGTCTCAATTTATACGGGAGTTATGTTCTAGGGACAGTGCCGAAGACCAAAATGACATATAGTCGAAACATACTCTCCCTGCACCTCCAAATGCTTGCCCAAAGTGTGTACAATGGCAGGCGAGATTGCCACTATTTCTCCCCCCCACACACACACCAATACACACACCTTTGTTTTATTTTGATCAGCCAAGAGTGTTAACAAGTGAACTTGCACAAGTTAGATGCAGGTAAGTTGTGAGTCAACTGTATACCAAAGCTACCCTCCTTACTTGAAGAGCCATTAAATGCTGGAAGTTTTATGAAGTTTACAAGCATCATTCCAACAGTATGCTCATAATGTATTTTATACACACACCCAGTTGCAGAAAAACTGAAAACGTGCATCACAGGACACCTGCTAGTAGAACTGAAGTATTAAAATCTTGTTTCTGTAGCAAGTGAACTCTAGAGAGGGGTACTTACTCTGGTGGAGGCATCTTTGAAGGGTCCACATCTCTCAGAAATTCACACTGAAGTGCCTGTTCAGCTGTGCAGCGCTTGCTGGGATCCAAAGCAAGCATGTAATCAAAGAGATCTAGTGCAGCTGCGGGAATACTGTCAAGAAGATGAATAAAGTGATGTAATTTCTCATCAGAGTTCAATTTTGTGTGTTATCAACCACCTCTTCTAACTTGCTGCCTTGGTGAACTTAGTTTTATAATTTACTGTACAATTAGGACTCCATGCTATAGACTTCAGGGCAAATTCAAGGCAATTTCCTTTGACAGCATAGGCTTATAATTTATTTCCATTTATATGCTGCTTTTCAGTGGCAGTTCCCAGATTTACAGAAAAACAAAGAATGCAACTACAAAAACAGGATATTTCAAAGTTAACTGGGTTCAGTAGAGCAAATTCAAAGCACCTTAGAAATTTAACAAACTTAGGCACAACTGCAATTTACAGCACATAAGGTATAAGCACATGACCATATTTCATAAACATCAAAGCGGTTTACAAAAATAATTCCCGTGTCTTCAATAGCATCAGGAGAGGCAGGTATTAAAACAGGTGTCACATTTCCAAACATGGAGATTGCAAAGAATTGGGACCACTAGAAAAAATGAATAAGCCTTAGCTAGCATGTGAGGGTTCTCATGATTGTTTTCCACAATATAAACTAGATGTTGGGGATAAATGTTTTTGCCTAATTTTCTTAATATGTTAGGACCATTTTAAGCAGCGTGCCAATGGAGCCCACCTGTAGCATTCTAATTCTATGTGCTTGCCACACCTCACCTTTGTCTGCTGTGTCAGCATGGAAGAGCTGGATAGCCCTGCTGGCTTATCCATTCAGCTGACACACTAAAAGAACAGTTCAAAATTGAAGCCAGCTGAATGGAAAACTCTTTCTATAATATCCTTGCTTTGGAAGTTACAGGGACTTCCAAAGTAACTGAATAAAATGAAATTTTAAGAATCTTTTCATAAGTTTTAAAAGCATGCACATAATTTTTAAAAATCTCCCCTTGAGGAAAGGGGCACGAGTACCAGCTCCCTGGCTAGAGTTAATGGATATATAGATTGATGGATCTGCACAGGCACACACTCCATATACTGGAAGGTAGAAACCATGAAAAAGAACAGACCAGCCTTAACGATATTATGAACTGTACCAATTGCAGATGCATCAAGGGAATATTAAGAGCATAGTTTTAATAGCTTGACAAAACAGAAGCCAAATTCTGACTCAACAAAATCAATGAAGGAAAAAACCAGAATTGGTAGCTCATTCCTTACAAAGCAAATTCTTCTCTTAGTCTTCTACGATACTGCTTCTTTGGTTTCATGGTGTTGAAATATGCCAGTTTTATCACATCAGGCCATACCGCAGGACAAGGACTCCCACATATGCGGCTGTATGAAAAACATTGAATGAATGCATGTCGATATTAAGGTTAAAAGGTACGAGTAAAAAATACTGAATCAAAATGAGAATGTGATGACTATTTCCCTTAGCCTGGAACCTTATAAACTTAAATAAAGCAACTGAAGAGAAATACAAAGATAATGAACTTGGCAGATATGAACATCCCATGACGAAGAGACCATTTGGTTTTAGGCCTATTAAGGTGATGTGGAGAAGAGACTTGATGAAACTCAAAACATTGGTTATTATTAGCTAATGTTAACTGTACAGTTAAGTTATCCAAGTTGGAAACTGGTGAAATGGCAACTCTGGTTACTCTCTGACTTTACATCAAGCTACTGCATTTTAAAAGATAAAGAGAGGAGCTGTTCTCTTCTACATATTTTCCCACTAGGCAAGTCAGTGAGGTTTCGTTCCAAGGTATGCATGCTTAGGATCAAGGTACAAGAAGAAATACTTGGACACAGACTGATCTGTGCCATGCCCAATATATTTTGATGGAACAGAAGGTAAACATAATGAGTGATAGGCTCATTCTTCCATAGCACAGAAGAAAAAGGGAAATTTTATAATAACCTAAATCATCTCAAGTATTCTTGCCCAGTTTTAGTACTACGAGATCTGCTAGCATAAGAGGAGCCAGTGGCCCACCTAGTCCAACTGTTCTCGCAGTTGGTCAGCCTGATGCCTCTGGAAGCCCAAGTGTGATGACTATTGTAAGTTATCACACTGTAGGTGGTTCAGGTATTCATCATCATATTAATGAAATGAATCAAATCCATTCTCAATGTTCAACAAAAGAGACAAGCAGCTATTTTAGGCTAGATAAAACAACAACAACAAAACATTATTTCATCTCTCACTTTTGGAACATCCTCTAGTGACATCTAGTGGCTCATTCTTTGGAGCACAACCTTTATTTTATGAGTACTGTATCAAGAGGAAAAAGACAATTGTCCTCTTACACAGAGAGATCAATGTTCTTCCATATTTCGTAGTATTAGAAGTCAAGATTGAGACCTCCTATGACTTGGGGACTCTAGGAAGGCCTAACGTAAGATGTTCTGTGGATAATAATTCATTTCACTATTCAAAATGCAGCAAAGGCTAATATGACTACTGCTGCCACCACAAAAAGCTAATTAACTCAGAAGATGCAACAACAACAACAAAAAAGGACATGGGAAGGAAAAACAAATGTTACTTCTTCCTAAGTATGCATCAGCCTGTGTAAGGGGAAAAAAGCCCTCCCTCCCTTCGAAAGGACTTCAGTTTCACTATTTTAAACACTACCAAGCTGCACATTTCACTGTGGGCTTCTGAGGGACTGTTACAGACCCAACATTATAAATGACAACTGACCTTATCAGCTCCAGCTGAGCAAGTTCCTGATTTGCTTGAAATATTGGTTTTTTAGTAAAAAGTTCACCCAGGATACATCTGGAGGAGAGGAGAAACAGACAGAACATTTTCATCAATAGCATTTTAACAACTTTGCTGTTGCAAAATATTCTGCTTTTATTAAAAGCCTCACCCGCAGCTCCAGACATCAATGGCAGGTGTGTATCGTTCTTCTCCCAATAAAAGTTCAGGAGGACGGTACCATAAAGTGATAACTTTGTTGGTATATGGTCGACTGGGAAAGAAAACAAATTTGAATTTTCTCAAAAAATGAATTACTATGAGTAACTCAAAATACTGGGGTGGGGTGGGGTGGGGTGGGGGGGATAAAACATCTCACAGTTCTCCTGATCCCACTCAGAAGTAGAAAAAAACCCTTAAAAAACAATGTGCTCATTTGTCTGCCTCAAAATAACCACAATTATTTTATTATCTTCTCAGTTCAGTTACGAACTATACAAGTCTTAATTCCCAAGCAATTCAAAACACAGAAGGAAACCTATCTAGAACTGGCTTGAAACCAAAACATTTTGAAGTTCACTGGCTCTGAACGGACTTTATAAGCACCCACCACCAGGTTAAGACCTCCATTTTATATCTATAAAAACTATATGTCTACAGAAAACGGAGATTTCTTAATAAGATCCCTTATGCCCTTGCTACTTATTTGAAGAAAGCAATTTTAAAAGCATAGGTCCAATTCTCTCAGAGGCAGTAGTTATCTATCTCTATCTAAATATTCCACTTCAAGGTAGAATAGGGGGCTCACAGAATAGGTCTTCATGAAACATTCATAAGAACTAAGCCTATTAAAAAGATTTAGCTGGAACCCTTCACTCAAACACTGTGTTGTGCACACTGCTGCAGGGCTGCTTGTTTTGTGTGGAGGATCATACAATTGCATGAGCACCCCACCCCACCCGCAGTCTAAATCAGGCTTGCTCAAGCTCGGCCCTCCAGATGTTTTTTTTTTTGGCCTACAACTCCCACGATCCCTATCTAGCAGGACCAGTGGTCAGGGATGATGGGAATTGTAGTCTCAAAACATCTGGAGGGCCGAGGTTGAGGAAGCCTGGTCTAAATGGTTACAGCACAGGTGAGGCTTTACTATGGTCATGAAGTTAAGGCCACTGAACTAATACAGTTACAGGCTTGAGAATCAGTAAACAGCATTATGGAACAACTCTCTCCATTAAGATTAAATAGGAATATATAATTTGCATTTTATTTTTCTCTTGAAGTGGTATTCTGAAAAGCTATAAAATAATATTTTAAAGAAGCCAAAATTAACAATAAGTAACATAATTGTGTGATGTAATTTAAATACGAGTGGAATAATATAATATATATTCCAAACATAAGTATATAAATTTTAAAAAGGTATACACAGCAAATCAGACCTAAACTAACAAACTGAGGTTTTTATAGACTATTAAAAAGCTTAAGAATTTAATTCAAGAGTCATTAATTCACATGATATAAAACCACATAAATAAGCAAAATGGGTTAAAGCCATGGAAAATAACTAGGGCTGCCATATTTTGAAGAGCAAAAAAGAGAACATATTTGCCAACCTCTACTTTTAACTATGGTTCGCTATTAGGACTCTACTCGTGAAAAAGAGGACGTGTCCTGGAAAAAGAGGACACATTTCAACCCTATAACTATTTTCTGCTACTTTTATTACAGAACTTTTTGAAATGCTTCACCTGGCTTTTAAAATTTACTTATGAGGAATTTCTCAGAACACTGTCAAGAGGAACTGACATGTAGCTTTGGACTTAGTATTAGACTTACCTCTCCTCAGAGCTATACAGCCGAGCAAGCCCAAAATCTGCAAGCTTGATCTGCCCTCTAGTGGAAAGAATAAAGATTTTACGCAATTTTTAAATATCTAAACAAAGGCTGTGAGGAAATGAAATCAGAAAAAAATATAAATCCCTGCATGAAAAAAAGAATTTGTAGCGGATGTTAATGCTTATGAACTAAAACTTAGCGTATGTATCACAATAGATAGAAATACTTAAAGAACCTACTTAAAGTTCTAAATGCCTAAGTTGGTTAGTTTTCCATACAATATTATTAATATTATGAAACAACTTTCATGTTATGACAGCAAGACCTTTGGTAAAAACCCTCAGATGGGTCATTTTAAGTTTTATAACATGGTGGGTTGCTTACATACCACTTTCAAACTTGCATACCCAAAGTGGTATACTGTATAGTTAAAACAATATATAATACAGGTAAATGATGTAACAGAAACAAAAAAGTACAGAACAACAGTGCAGCAGTAACAGAGATAAACCCCAACTCAGCCACCTTTACTTCCTTACCAATTGCAACAGCAACCCTCTGAGGTCTTATAAGCAGTGGGTCCTGTTCCTGCCCCCTCCACTTCACATAATAATAATAATAATAATAATAATAATAATAATAATAATAATTTTTATTTGTACCCCGCCCTCCCCAGCCAAGGCCGGGCTCAGAGCGGCTTACAAGCAATAATAAAAACAAGATGAATGATTACAACTTAAAAACAAAAATAAAATACAACATTAAAATAATGGAACATTAAAATATTAAAATGTAGCCTCATCGCAGGAGGAGAAGGAAAAGAAAAAAGAAAGAGAGGGAGGGAGGGAATCAAATTGGCTCCAAGCCAAAGGCCAGGCGGAACAACTCTGTCTTGCAGGCCCTGTGGAAAGAAATCAGATCCTGCAGGGCCCTGGTCTCATGAGGCAGAGCGTTCCACCAGACCGGAGCCAGAGTTGAAAAGGCCCTGGCTCTGGTTGAAGCCAATCTAACTTCCTTAGGGCCTGGGACCACTAGGGTGTTGTTATTTATGGACCTTGAGGCTCTCCGTGGGGCATACCGGGAGAGGCGGTCCCGTAGGTACGAGGGTCCTAGGCCGTGAAGGGCTTTAAAGGTCAAAAACAGCACCTTAAATCTGACCCTGTACTCCACTGGGAGCCAGTGCAGCTTGAAAAGCACTGGGTGAATATGCTCCCATGGCAGAGACCCCGTGAGGAGCCTCGCTGCAGCATTCTGTACCCGCTGGAGTTTCTGGGACAGCTTCAAGGGCAGCCCCGCGTAGAGCGAATTACAGTAGAGACTCTCACATGCAGCAAGACTGATATTACTTTATGTATATACTGTACCTACCACTTAAGACATGTTTTAAAATTAAGCTATAAAACTTTTCTAAATAAATAAAAATAAACTTTGCAAACAAAGAAGACCCACTGACCTAGCTCTATGGGCATATCCCATTATGTGCAGAAATGGTGCTTTGTGTGAACAGAGAACATACAGTGGTACCTCGGGTTAAGAACTTAATTCGTTCTGGAGGTCCATTCTTAACCTGAAACTGTTCTTAACCTGAGGTACCACTGTAGCTAATGGGGCCTCCTGCTGATGCCGCCACGCGATTTCTGTTCTCATCCTGAAGCAAAGTTCTTAATCCAAGGTACTATTTCTGGGTGAGCGGAGTCTGTAACCTGAAGCGTCTGTAACCCGAGGTACCACTGTAGTTCCACTCTTCTGCATTCCAATGCTTAAGATTGCGCACATGCAGAAACATGCCTCTATTACTGTAGTGGACTGATAGCATGTCAGGTATTATGCGCATAGAGCATTCCACAAATGGGGAGCCACTACAGAAAAGGCCCATTCTCGTGTTGCCACTCTCTGGACCTCACGTGGAGGCAGCACGTGAAGAAGGGCCTCAGGTGATGAACACAGAGTCCAGGATGGTTTATATGGGAAGAGACGGTCCTTCAGGTATTGCGGTCCTAAGCCATTGAAGGCTTTATAGGTCAAAACCCGCACTCTGAATTGGGCCTGGAAGCTAACTGGCAGCCAGTGCAGTCAGGTCCACATTTCCTGTTTCACGAGGTCTTGCAGATGCCTGCAGCTGGGAAGCCTGCACACATGGCCTCTTTTATTGACCATTCTGGGTCGCACAACCACTGCCACAGTGTCGTTTCTCCTGGCAGATCAAGAGGCGCAGATGACTGCAAAGGTTGCAAGGTTTCTAGCTGGGGCAATCAGAATAAGGTCCACTATTTGACTGCTGATTCAGAACCCTAAACCATGTTTTATATAACTGACTTTTATTTTGTTCTGTGCATATCGCAATGCTTTTTGTTGCTATGGCCGACGGCTGATGCAAATAAAGTTTCATTCATTCATTCATTCATGGCACCAAGGCAATATCACTATTTGTTCCCAGCAATCATATTGTACATGGAATTCACTATATAGTTGAGGAAACAACTGTAAAACTCTTTGAATTAATTGACTTGAGGGAGTAAGGAAGAGAAATATCTAAGCAACCACTGCATGTATAGCTCACTGCTTTAATCCAGGAGTGGGGAACCTCCAGCCTGCAGGTCCAATTTGGCGCAGCGCAAGTTCCCATTTAGTGCACAGGGCTGTTTTCCCCAAACCATACCCACTTGCCCAACCCCCCACATCAGATGGTTCCAGTTTCCCCATGGGAAATTTGATCCCACAGCCAATCCCTGCAGAAAGAAGGTTCGAGATTACCTCCCACAAGCACCATTAAAGACTCTTTTCAAGACCTGTTTGATGCTTTGAAGTCCTGAAGATAATCGCCTGATAGCACTGTGATGCCAGGCAATTGGTCAACCAGTTAAATTTGGCCAGCGGGAAAGGGAAAGTAAATATTCCATATCAGATTCCTTGCCCCAGGTTTAATCCATAGAACTATGTATCTTGTTTGAATACCCAAAGGTATCCATCCAACTTACTACTAAAATATTCATCTGCCAAAAAAAGTTTATTCACCACTGCCTGTCCTACTGTCTTTCCAGATCCATTCTGCAGAAACTCAAGCTTAAAGACGAACCAGCTCATTTGAAATGCCTTACAGCTAATGATAATTACAAAATACCTAAAAACATAATCCTGCCAAGACTTCCTAGTCTTATAATAATTTCATTTTTATATACCCAATACAATTTAAAATGCCCGAACATGGCAAGACAATAACTTCATCTGCCAATACGTAATACCGCAACAGTAAAATGTATTAGTCAGGGGAGATTAATTGGGAAATAGTTGACTTGATGGCAACTATACAGTGAGTAAAGGGCTCCATCAATATTTTCAGTTTATTTTTGGTATATTGATTTCCTTGTCATTGTCCATTCGTTTGTAAATTTTCCTGATGCATTAAGTATTGGCATCCAATGAAATTGTTTTGCCATTACTAGGGCATGTATAAATTGAAGTCAAAGGAATAATAAGCCTTTGGAAGATTCTGCTTTTAGGTATTTTGTAATTTTATATTTGCTTTTAAGGAACTTTAGCTCTCCAAATTAAAGCCCATTTTCTTACAGACTTGAGCGGCAAGCCTTTCCAGGTGAACCAATGATTCAGTCTTTCTATAAGCCAGATACCTGTGAGTATTCTAACAAGATAAGCAGTTGCATTTATTTATTTCATAAAATTTATACACAGTTTGACTGTAAAAAAAAACAAACCAACCTCAAAGTGCTTTACCAAAAAGATAAAAACAATCAAATTATCAATAAGAACAACAACAATTTAACATTTTCAAGAAAGTAAAGTAACAATAGACTAAAACTCAGATTAACTTTCTAAACATTTAGGTAGGCTTGTCTAAACAAATATGTTTTTAGTAGCAGCCAAAAAGGGCACACTTAAATGTGGATTAAACTATATGGATTCAACTATGAAGTTCATACAATTAAAAGTGCTATTAAAATGCAACAACATTTCTTATAATAACCTGAGTCTAGACTGAATTGTTTGTTGTTAGGTGTCTTTGGAGAAAGTGTGTATCGTAGTGCCTGAAGTAGCTCTCAGCAGCTTTAAAAGAAGTGTATCACCAGTGCAAATAAAATCCAATTGCAGCATAAACCATGTATTAGCAAAAACAAAAGTCTTGAAGCACCATATGTCAGGGATGTTTTAGTTGCAATTCTTGCACTACAGGGGGTTGAACCTTACAACTCTACTATTCTATTATTCTACCTTGAAGACAAACACATTTATTATGACATAAACTTTGGTGGATGACTGTCACCAGCCTATTCATCATCAGACTATTAGCAAGCTCTTTATCAACCTGTTAATGCAAGTTATGATTTATCAAGACATTTTTGCATTTCTAATATCTGTGTATACAGAACTGAATGAATACCTGTTGTTTAGTAAGATGTTGGAGCATTTAATATCTCTGTGCAAGAAATTCTTCTTGTGACAATAATCCAAGCCTTCCATCAACTGCCTCATGAATGATTTAATATGACTCTCATCAAAATGAACCAAGCCAGATTCTAGGAGCCCCATCAGGTCATGATCCATATATTCAAACACAAGGTAAAAAGCACCTGCAGGGAAATTTAATTTTTTTTCATGTTTAGTTTAATTTTTGAAGACAACTGTTAATTCCATGCACTAAAATGAGATTTGTTCAGTTCACTACTTTAACATGTGTTGCCAAAATGCTGTAACGTAAGTAAGCATATTTTTCTTAAACATATTTCTGGAGAGGGAGGGATTTTACAAACCTATTCAGGACACTATTCTACATTTCAAGTTGGAATACCAATCTTTACCTCTGCACCTATTTTCATGGGAGTTGGAGGAGAGAAATTGCAAAGATATATTGTATACAAAATTGTTATCTGCTTTGATAATGGATATTACAGGCATGGATGTTAGAACGACACCCACAACAAAATTCTACATTTTGAGTCTGGTCCCATCTAAACTCCTGTGCCCATTTCCAGGGGACCCATGGTTTGATATCCTGATTTGTTTCCACACACAAAAATTGTTAGAATAAATCACAGTTCTCCAGGTTCACCCATCATAGAAAACCGGTTAGTTCTAAAGAAAGGTTTTTATCTCCTCATCACGTATGCAAAAGCTCATACAGGTCTTTTTCCACAATGGTAAGCTATCTTCTATTTCAACAAGGCCATATTATAAGCCATACTGAGGGCTCCATCAGCGTTGTGGCAAGATAAAATCTTCCTGAGATACTGGAAAATTCTGCCAGTCAGTGTAGACAATACTGAGGTAGTTGAGTCAATGGTCTCTCTATAAGGCAGTTTCCTATGTTCCTAGATATTGTGTTGTATCTTTATAGGACACTTTCCATCTTGCTGGAAATGCAATGGGAAACTGCAAAAACACTCCGAGGTCTAGTATCATTGCAAGTCAGCTAACATTCAAATATATTCTTTTTTTCCATTGTAAAATGAATCAAGATCCAACCAATAAAAACATAGTTAAACTGAATATAAATCCCAAAAACCTTTACTGAAATATGTTTTTTCCCCAAGAATCTCAATATACGTTTGATTTGCTTCCACAACTATTTAACAGCGTGTATATAACCTCATGGACTCACTGCTTAAGGTTATCCAACTGCTAAAATAAAAGATGAAGCCATTTCATAATTACTGTACTTCGTCTACTCCAGTCACTTATATTCACAGTTCTACAGAATAAAAGCTGAAGAAATGCCTCTTAATGACCAGTCAGTTACACTGAATTCTCCAATCCCTATTAGTTCTGAGAGAGCCAAGTAAAGCAACTCCTGTACAATGAGAACAGAGAAGGAACTCTGCAGTGAAGCATCCTCTGATAGCTGCATGACTGCTGTCAGTGAAACCTTCCAAGCTTCAGGCTTGCGCTAATATCGGCTTGCTAGCACTCAAACAAACAAAAAAGTTCATGAACACTACATTTGATTCACAGGACAAAGACTGTAAATCCTTTCAAGAACAAACCTGCAGGATACGGTAACCTTTGCCTTTAGCCTTATGGTTTCACATGACTGCAAACTGATTAGACTAACGTGAATCCATACTTTTTAAAGTCGTTATCTCTTCAATGCTTTCTGAATTGTGTTTCTGAAGCAGCTTTTTACCATTTTGACAAATCTTTCATTAAAATAAAAGCTCAAGTACTACATATTTTCCCAACCTGAACAAACTAATTGTTACATAAACAAAATAAAGTGCTTCCACTTAGCCTACTTTACCTAACCATTATCTGCACAAGAGGGGGTGGCTACAGAAACCCTCTTACCAAAGCCCAGACCATTAAAAGCCATTGAAACTTTTCAGGCCAAATCACAAAGTCAAAGATTAAGAGAAGATCAAATTTACCTAGTGCAACTCTCCATTGCAACCATCTGTCTGCCACATGCCACTGCCACCCTAACTGAGATAGACTAGTGTGCCCTGAGCAAAGAGCAAGTGCGCTGCAGACAGAGGATTGAATGCCAAAGAACTGACCCAGCCAAGTTCTAGCCAAATGCTTAAGGGAAATTCACAGAAAATTTCTCAACATCCCTCTAACTCCCAAAATAACAATCAAACAAGGAACCATTTCAAAGATTTACTAGACACAAGAATAGCTTTTTAAAACAAAAGAGGAACCAAAGTAATGATCTGAGTGAGTTCAGATCACAACTTGGCTAAAAGGTTGACCCTCCTTGCTAATCCTCTAATACAGCTTTCTCTAACCATGTGTCCTCCATGTGGTCTGGACTACACTTCCTAACAACCCCAGCCAGCAGGGTCAAGGGTCAGAGATGACAGGAAGTGTAGTCCAAGACATGTGAAGGGCACCAGGTTGGAGAAAGCTGTTCTAATGGTATTTTCCCAAGAGGAAAGCAAATTGGCAGTGGAGCACAGAATGGGAGGGAAGGGGAGGTATAGAAATGGGGGTTATAAAAAAGGAGGGAAGTGGCATGGGAATGAGGGTGGAGGTGAAAACAGGGCTACTAAAGCGGCTGCAGAATAGGAGGAAGTGGCTTCCTAATTGGGTGGAAGGTGCAAAGAGGGCTTAGTAGTTCCAATGTGTGTGAATATGCAAGAAGTTACCATGGGGTGGATGGTGTACAAGGAGGAGGAGACGTGAATATGGGAGTGAAGGTGCAAAGCTGGCGCAAAGTGGGCCTGCAGAACAGAAGAAAGACTCGGCTTAAAAATGGCATTGGGAAGGTGAAAAGGGAGCTTCGGAGTTGTGTGGCGTGGGAAGGGAAAGCTCTAGTGGGTTAACATGGGGGATCACTTAAGTGAGAAAAGTTTCTACACCCCTTCAAAAAAATGTCCTTGGTGATTTTCGTTTAGTGCTGGGATTTTGTTTTGCCACACGTCCCAGAAGTTATTATATAGGGCTGCCATGTGTCTGGGATTTCAAAGGCAGAACTGACCTCTGGGGGGTGTTTCCAAAAGGCGGTGCTTTGTCCTGGATCTTAGAGAAGTCAACCGAAAAATCGCAACAACTTTCAGGGTTTCTCCTTTTTGAAATATGGCAATCCTATACTATAGTAATTGCATTACTTGTGATTTTGTTGTATTTGTGGGTATTCACTTTCCTAGAAATCTTTACAGCTCAGAAAAGGGGGATAAATATATTTTAGCAAGGCATATATTTTTATAATGCCAATTCAATGAGAAAAATTACCTTGCTCATATTAATGTGGGCAAAGGCTTATAGCATGTCTCTTCAAAAGAAACCAGGTATACATATGAAGAAGTGTGCAAGTTACATTACAGCTCAATAAATGCTCATGCTACTCTCAAATAAGGTGCATTCAAATCAGGACTGTTAACACAACAGTAGTCTACATACCTTTGTCTTTCTTAAAATCCAAAGCATCTTCCTTATCTGTTACTATTTCCTTCATGTTGATTATGCTTTGGTGAGTAAGTTGTCGAAGAATCTTAATTTCTCGAATAGCTGTAATTGGAAAGCCTTCCTTCTCATTATCCAACCGTACCTTCTTCAGTGCCACCATTTCCCCTATAAAATAATGTTTTTATTCTATAATGATGTAATTGCATTCAATTCAGAATTTCCTGTGGCTATTTGTATAATTTGAGACTACCAGGTATCTTATAAAACTGAAACAGAAATTTACTGCATAGAAAATGAAAAGGAGTATATTTAAGCAGTTTCAGTATGCAAATCTCTATGCAAATAAAACAAGTTAAAATTGCTTCTACTACCACAATGTCACTTTCTCATTTCCTTTTAACATGCATGACAGCAATCTCTGCTGCAAACCACTATGCAAGTCATCACTCAGAGAAGATGTTCTGCATATGCTTTTCTGTATGGATGTGATCCCCCAAATCCTATTTCAAAAACCATTTCATTTTGCCCACTTAAGTTGATCCAGCAGTCGGAAGAATCTGTTTGTGGCTATGGAGCACAAGGCCCATTACAAAAGCTTAGAATGAAAGGTCTGTGCAAAAACTATGGTGTAAATTCAAATTTCACCTCCAGATCACATGTGGCCCATCAACTCCAGCATTCTGCAACTCCACAGCAAGGTAGCAATACATTTATTCCACAAATATCAGAGATTGGGAGACACTCAATGTTTGTGTGGGAACTTCACCTCACATAATAAGTCTCCCCTTACTCTATTCATCCCTTTGTCCCCCCAACCCCAGCTGCGCTGGACTGTTCCCCAACCCTTCAGAGAACATTTGGACACAGCTGGATGTCACACGTTTATTTTAGCACTAGTATTATTTACCCAACTTTCTATTCCTCCTCCTGTCTCAATAAGCACTTGAAGTCCATAACTGACCCTTTTCCCATTCAATACTTCTGCACTGAATATTTGCACTTGGGTGCCACAGTCTGACGGTGCACATGCTCAATTCCACACATTTTACTATATCCATGGACTAAGCCGCACACTGGAAGAAGTGTGAAGAGTCACAGCTTCTTGAACTTTCCTTAAGGGCTTGTAGCCTGAACACACAATCATCTCAAGTACTGTCTTGCAGCTGGGGAGAATAATTGCATAATATATGCTCAGGAACTTGACAAAAACACAAAACATGCTGTGGTGATCACACTCAAGGTCAGCTACTTCTATGTGAATTGATTTTGAAAGCTTACCTGTATCTTTATCTCTTGCTTTGTAAACTTGCCCGTAAGTTCCTTCTCCAATAATGCCAATGATATCAAATTTATCAACACAGCGTTTCCCCCAGTCAATTTCTTTTTGCTTTGTTTCACCATGGCGTGGTCCACATATCCTAGCAGACAGTAAAATGCAATTTGAGTGCATTTCCATATCTATATAATAATATTGTATAGATGTATTTTGGGGTTTTTAAAAAGATTTTACTGATTGTGTTTATTGTTATGTTTATAAGTCACTTTGAGCCATTTCCATGAGTAATATGTATAATAATTATAAAAAAGAAAATATTAATAAAAATTCTCCTTAGAGTATCTGCTCTTTTGTATCTGCATACTCTGACTTCAGCATTTATTTTCAGTCTAAACAAAGGCTGCCATTAACCACAACTGTCATTTGCAATTTCTTTTAAACCCCTATGACTGTTGCATGCATCCCTGGGGGTGTTGGTTTGCATTTACTGCTGATACTGAGCAGATTTTCAAAAACATTCTAATACAAAACAAGGATCATCTGTTTTGTGGGAAAACTAAAAAGAAACTCAGGATGCAATATCTTTCTTTCCTTAGAAAAACGGAGAAATGAAAGGATACATTATCTCAAACGGTACCAGTCAAATGCAGGTGTGGGTGGGTGTTTTAAATCCCAATATGACTTGTTAAATTGTTTCATTACCCATTTCAGATATTTCACTCTTTATTCCTACATGTAGGTCCTGCTATCCATCTGCTTGTTATCCTTAAATTTACTTGTCCAAATACAAAGAATTGTGCCCGAACCTCAGTACACACACGGCTCATTCAGATATCCAAACAGCCAGAGTTTGCCTACTTCCTTATTGTTCATGCTTTGCTGGTCAGCAGCTGCCATTTTCAGGCAGAAACCATGGGGGGGGGGGGGATAGAGCTTGGACAAATCAGGGAGCAGGGCAGATGGGACAAATCAGCTTTTCTTCCTTTGCCTCTCTTTTGCTAGTTGGACTTGTTATGCAAATGCTGGTCTAACAAAAGGATTTCCAGGGAATGCACTGTGTTCAGGTAAGCAGGACCTGCATGTATTTCACTTTCCTTGTTACTCAGAAATCAGATGCTATAACAAATTTACTGGATGAAGAAAACCGCATGCTATAATCTGTTATTTCAGCAAGCCACTCGAAACACTTATGATATGGGCGTGATGAGGCATACTGAAGATTAAATATATGTTTAAGGCATACAGTGGTGCCCCGCAAGACGAATGCCTCGCAAGACGGAAAACCCGCAAGACGAAAGGTTTTTCCGTTTTCAGAGGCGCTTCGCAAGACGAATTTCCCTATGGGCTTGCTTCGCAAGACGAAAATGACGAAAAATTTTGAGGGTTTTTTCGCTCCCCAACCCCTTTTTCTAAAGCGCTAAGCTGCTAATAGCCTTTTAGCAGCTAAACCGCTAATCCCTTAAGCCTTTAATAGCCGTTAATAGCCCTTAAACTGCCAATAGCGCTAATAGAGCTAATCCGCTAATGGGCTTGCTTCGCAAGACGAAAAAACCGCAAGTCGAAAAGACTCGCAGAACGGATTCTTTTCGTCTTGCGAGGCACCACTGTATATTCCTGCCTATAGATCTAAGTGCAAAATGGTGATAAAGCTTTGTTATGTCGGTATAATGAAATGGCAGCACACAACTGGTAGAAATGAAAGAAGGCTGTTCCATTAGCTGTATTTACAATTTGCCAGTACATCTAGACTGGCAGATTTAAAAGTACATGCAATCACAATTATGCTAACCTACTTCAGATTTAGCTCCTTTTACTTCCTAAAACGAGTAAAATATTAAAAAGAAGCCTTAACAGAATCCTACGAATCCTACTATGAGTAAGCTACCAGCATTTCTTATATTCAATAGCTCAAACAGAGATTTTAAAGTGATACGCTATGGAAGTGAAATACATGTATTATAGAAAAAGAAAAACTTTGTGCATACTTCGGTCTCTTTTTAAGATGTGGCTGCACTGGTGTTTTTTTCTCTTCTGGACTTCTGGATAAATCATCTCCTCCAGGCAACTCAGGTGGCAGTGGCAGATCTTCAAGCAAGTGACGCAATTTCTTCTCCACTTCTTTCTTAACAGCTTTCACAGAAATGCTCCCTTGAAAACTAGAGAAATATAGACAAACCTTTGGTAGCTTCCTATTTCAAAATCCGATGCCAGAAATCTAAGTCAGTTTTCCATAGTACAGCCTTCTCTAGATTTACATTTTGAAGAGCATTAATTTTGAATATGTGAAGGCATAAGCAAATGGAAATCAAATTTGCAAATATGTTAATAATACTAATAATCTAATATTAATATACTAGAATTTGAGGCTACAGCATTTGCCTAATCATTCAGAAATTTAAATAATAGCCATTTTTCAACACAACTCTGATCCATAGGGAGCTCCAGCTAATTTGGGTATTATCTGTTACATGTTCACCTGGCAGTATATTAAGATTTATTTTTCTGAAACTTATTTGGCTATTACACTCCCTATAGCAGGGGTGTAATTAGACCCACCCAGTCTCTCCATTTGACCTGTGAGGCCATTTCTACCAAGCCATGCCCACCCACCCTCCAGCCAATGCCATATAGGACATCAAGTATGAGCAGGTAAGGACAGGACTTGGCCAAAATTATGTTTACAGATGCTGCTGATCACCTGGCCTACAGTGTCTGCAAACACCTTTTCAAACATCAGGGCAAAGCAGCACTCTGAGTGGATTTCTGAAGACCCCTGCAGGCTGGAAGGTCACCCAACATAATTGTGATGCCAGGTGGCTGACAGGTGGGTAGGGCAATCCATCAGGCTAGAAAGGTTCCTCAGCCCTGCCCCATAGCATACGAAAACCAATTTCTTCAGCATCTACCTGCATGTTGTATATAGGACAGATTAAGACTGGCTGTCATGGAGGGTTCTCAAACAAACTTCCAGTTTGAAGGTGCTTGTTTTTTTCAATGTCCCCCTTATTAGTTTAATTTTTTTTAAATGCTATATTTACAAAGGCTCAAAACCTTGAATTTTAAATTGTCTTAAGTTTACAAGGAATAAATAATGGTAAAATTCAGTTGTAATGCCAAAGTTAGCATCTTCTGGAATAACCGGGAGATAATGCTATTTCCAATGTTCTATTCGTTTTTATTCCATATACAGTCAAACCTTGATTGTTGACCGTAATCCGTTCCGGAAGACTGTTCGACTTTTGAAATGTTCGACAACCAAGGCACGGCTTTCGATTGGTTGCAAGAGCTTCTTGCACTCAAGCGGAAGCTGCAGCGGATGTTCAGGTTCTGAAAAATGTTTGGAAACTGGAGCATTTACTTCCGGATGTTCAGGAGCCGAAACGTATGATAATGGAGGCGTTCGAGAACCAAGGTTTGACTGTAGAGTGCTTCCACTCTCCCCTCACCCAGTACTGTACACAGGTTGAATGGATCTGCATCTACGGATATATAAGTCCTCAATAAGCAATAACACAACTCAGGAACATGGGCATAACCGGTGGCGGTGGCAGGGGAGGTGGCTGCCCCCACAATCAATCCAAATCTGAGGTTCTGCCCCCCCCCCCAATGAAAGTTTGCCACCTAACAAAAATCCTGGCTACGCCCATGTTCAGGAAGATTAAATATGACTTGCTATTATGATTCATTTTGGGTGGTTTGAATACCAGATAAACTTGTGCATTTTCCAGGTACCACTAATGTTGCAAGAATTTTAACTTCTTAGCTAGTTCGACTTTGTTTTTAAATTGTTGACTAATTTTCCGCTGAGGGTCTTTTGAGGCTGAAACATCTTTGATGCTTTCATATACACATGTACCATATTATTACACTAGGTTTATCAGTCTTATCTCATGTACAGCTATTGGTAGAAGTTTGGGGTTCATTTTATTAATCAATGTATTCAAATTAAATGTTTCTATACACTTTCTTCCTTGTTCATCCTTCCTTCCTTTATTTATTTATTTATCAATCAATCAATCACCCTTCACCTTACGGTCCCAAGACAAGGACAGAACCGGTGCCGAACTGCGGAGAATTACCAAAGAGGAAAGCAAAGGTAAAGGAAGGTAGGATCAATCTGCTTATGTCCCTCACATGGGACAATCTATATGGCCAAAAAAAGGAAGAACAGTGTTGCCAAAAATACAACTCAATTCAGCTATCACACTCTATTGTGTTTGTTACAGTAAAGGTACGTGTCAATCTGGCAAGGAGCCAAAGACAGGCTCAGACACAGGTTTGGTTAGTCTGAATTCAATAGTATTTACTCTGAAGTCCAACAAGGTTTCATTCCTAAAAGCATTATTGCACGTATAATGATCATCTTCAGTTTCCTCATTCTTACTCCAAGAGAGAAAAGATGTTTGCTATATCAGTTCAGCAGTTGCAGCTATCTTTGTAAAGAAACCATTGTTGTTCACTCCAGTAGCAACTGCTCTCAATATGGTCACTGCCACAGCTAGCCACAAATGGTGTTGTTTGCAAAGAAAAACAACTATTGAGGAATTATAGCAGGTGGAAAGAAACAAGACATGTGATGGTGAATTCCTTCAAGCTGTGATCCTATGCACACTTATATGTGCTAAGCCCACAGAATTAAACAGGAATGTGCTTGTGCATAGGACAAAACAAAAATGAGCAGTCAGAGTCTGCGTTGAAAGAGAGGCGGAAAGGCATATGAGATAAACTTCACTGATTTCAGTTCACTGATTAGGTAACAGGTAGGAGGTGCTGAAGAAGAGTTGCATGAACTGGAGTTTACTTGCCGAAACATTGGCTACAGGCTTCTAGTAATATTATGATACAGGTCCACACAAAGTAAATGAGAAAGAGGTAAAAATCTTTTAAGACTGTATCCTTAAATATACTAAGACTGCTATGTGGTCTGTGGATATCAAGAAAAAGTCCTTAACACGGTTCAGGAATATTTTGTCTACAACATACCTGGAGTTGCAATAATCAGGTTGTCAGGTTATTTCCCCCTGACACACAGTTTATCAAGCATTATTCATACCTTAAACAATGGTATGTAGCATCACCTTAAAAAACCCCCAAACAATTTCCAGGTGGAAATTATGTCTTAAGAGAGAAAGTTAAGTATTTTGCAACTCACCTATCTGTATCTTTATCTTCAGGCAGCAGAGGTGGAAGAGGCAGAGGTGGAAGCGTGGAGGTTATTAGTGAAACACTGCGATCCTTTTCCTTAGGTGCTACACTTGGTGGGTGAGGCTTGCTTTTCTCTTTCACGGAAGCAGGTTGCAATGGTGGCTTAACAGGAGTGGCTTTACTCTCTTTCGCCACCAAAACTTTTTGCTTAGCAGCTTTCTCTACAGTCAAATTGTTTTCCCCCTTCGTCTCCTGGACTGGGACTTTAGCCTTTGCCTTATCATTTTTCAAGACTGTACCACCTGAAGGGGAAGGTACGTGTTCAGTTTTTATTTTCTTCAGTTCCTTCACATTGTTCGCTTGAGGAATGGTCAGCCCAGTGTTTTCAGCGCTTCCCTTTGTAGGTGTAGATGTGTTTGAAGCTTTCGCATTGGCCTTGGCTGCCTCTGCTGCTCTAGCTTTTTTGTTCTTATTCAACTCTGCAGCCAGGCTACTTTTTAGAGTCAGAGTACTAGGAGAAATACTCGACTGCCGACTTCTGGATCTTGATAATCTGTGCCTACTGCGAGATCTTGAGTGCCTTGATGAATAAGGGCTTCTGCTTCTGGATTTTGCTGATCTTCTGTTTAGAAGAGGAAAGATTTAGTCAGTGCCCATTTTTATACTCCACCATCTTTCTCTTTACTGAACATCTTTTACAACCATTTCATTAGTAAGTTTGCAGGGTAACTGACTTCTTGGTTAGAACCCTTTAGCAACAGCAGGAAATAATGTGATATATTTTACAACAGAGTTTTCCATCTCTGTTGTAGGCATTGTAAACTTGACTGAACATAAATCAACTCCACTCTTCATTTTGAGATCAGTGAGGTCAGGATTTAATCCAAGAAAGCTTTAAAATTATTTGTAGTACTAACAGTTTTGACTTTCACTACACCAGTAAGAGAACTTCTATAACATTTTCTCTCAGGCACAAAAGGTAAAAGCACTTAAAAACTTTTGAATAGGAAATACTTGGGGGTACAAATAGGAAGAGTGGTTCAAATCAAATCAGGCTAGCTATTTAAATTTTTATGTTAAACCAATCTACTGTGACTTACATCATCCTTACTGTTGAACTACAATTCCCATCAGCCCCAAACACCAAGGCCAAGGTTGAAGAAGGCTGACTTAAACATCAAATGTACTTAGAGAATGAAGATTTAACATCACACAGTAATAATTAAGCTATATATACACTGTAAGTGCATTAAGTTAACAGTACATTCAGCTACAAATGTGCATGAAAATTTCACCTGTCAACACTAGTCTGGCTTGGAAAAAATAATTCCAACCAAAGGAACAAAGCAATAAAGAACTATTTCACAGTGTTTCTCTCACATTTATTTTCTTTATTTTCAGGAGCCCTTTTATGCAAGACGCCACTGAGCAGTATTACCAGCCCTGTATAGGGAAGCTTTTAATGTTTGATGCCTTACTGTGTTTTAATTTGTTGGAAGCAGCCCAGAGTGGCTGGAGCAACCCAGTCAGATGGGTGGCATATAAATAATAAATTGTTGTTGTTGTTGTTGCTATTACTAGTGTCTCAGGCCAACACTCCTGTACAGTAGAAACTTGGTATAAATTTATATTATTGATATTCAGCTCCTCTATAGGTTTTCACATACCTGATCTAAAGCAGGCATCCCCAAACTCAGCCCTCCAGATGTTTTGGGACTACAATTCCCATCATCCCTGACCACTGGTCCTGTTAGCTAGGGATGGGAGTTGTAGTCCCAAAACTTCTGGAGGGCCGAGTTTGGGGATGCCTGCTCTAAAGGATCAATATCACATGGCTGACAGGTGGGCAGGACCACCCAGCTACCAAACTCACAGCTTTGCAAGTCTCTTTGCTACTTCCAAAAGCACTGAGTCCAGCATACAGGATCATTCCAAAGATCAGGAGAACAGCAACTGCTTGCTGTTTGGAAAGATCTTTCCAAAGACAGGTGTTTATCTCCTCCTCTCCCAATCCTGACTGGGAGGGGAGAAAAGCAACTGCTTTTTGGAAGATCAGCTGTAGGCAGGAGCCTTATGCTCATATATATAAGTGATAGACTATCACCTCTAATTATTTGCATATTGTTTTATGTTGTTAGATTATTGATATTTATTAACATAAATTAAAAATAAATGAATAAATATATCCAGCTTTATAACTGGAGGTCCAACTGGAATCAGTATCAAAAACCTCCTTTCACTAACTGGAACCTCTCCTGGCTATTGTTATCCATGTTCTGATAACCTCCAGATTAAACTACAGCCATTTATTGGATTTCTGCTCACTTGGAACTCTTTTTCCTACATGCATTCTGAATCTCTGGCTGAGTGTGGCTTTATCTGCTGTTGTGCTTTTGGGCTGCTTTACTGTAAAGTTTTTACTCTTTACTGTCGTTTGATTTTATAGTTGTTGGGGTTTTTTTATTTCTCAGCTGCCTTTAAAACACATGTACTGAAGAGCAACATAAAAATAACTTAAATACCCACCCACTCAGTTTTGACAAAGTTTAAGAAAGATGCAAATTCACACTGATTTACTGAACTTCTGATTTAACTTAAATCTAATTTCCTTCTCCATGGTACTGCTGGCAGTATTGTTATCAGATACACTATTGTATAATTTAGTGCTGCGTTACCTGTAATATGGTGCAATGCAACCACTTAAATAATTCTTTAGCTGGGGGGGGGGGGAATTCAGGCACATAAAACTCAGTGAACACATTTTGACACCATTTCCAATTCCTATCCTGCATACCTTGAATAGCTCAAGGGAAATTCCAATTGTTTCCTTTTCTCGAAGAAAATTCAGATATCCAGACCTGAAATGCTACTAAGCCACCCAAATTACACATGCAAAATCAGAATGAGCAGGAAACAAAATTAAACAACTATTGTTCTAAAAACTGCTTTCAGTAAAACTTTCAGGATGCTAAACTCCAGTGTTACCTCTACATGCAAATATAAGCTTGTATCCAGAATGGCAGTGAGAAGCCACTCAAAAGGCTTTCCTGACACTCCTCCCTACTGCACTGTAGAAGTGTCTGTAAAAGCATCTCCTGAAAGGGGGTGTGTGTGTGGAGAGAACGAGACCAGGCTTACCCAAGCTGACTGCTCAATTTTCATTTCCCCCCCAGCCCCATAAATATAATCACCAAACCCCCGTTACTGCAATTACTACCTTTTCAAAGCGTCAATACAATTATTAAACATAAACTCAACTGATCTGAAGCTACCCACTGAAAATTAAGTAACTATATGAATTTTCTTTGCTTACTAAAATGGTCAAAGGCCTGGAAACGATGCCTTATGAGGAACGGCTAAGGGAGCTGGGCATGTTTAGCCTGGAGAAGAGGAGGTTAAGGGGTGATATGATAGCCATGTTCAAATATATAAAAGGATGTCACCTAGAGGAGGGAGAAAGGTTGTTTTCTGCTGCTCCAGAGAAGCGGACACGGAGCAATGGATCCAAACTACAAGAAAGAAGATTCCACCTAAACATTAGGAAGAACTTCCTGACAGTAAGAGCTGTTTGACAGTGGAATTTGCTGCCAAGGAGTGTGGTGGAGTCTCCTTCTTTGGAGGTCTTTAAGCAGAGGCTTGACAACCATATGTCAGGAGTGCTCTGATGGTGTTTCCTGCTTGGCAGGGGGTTGGACTCGATGGCCCTTGTGGTCTCTTCCAACTCTATGATTCTATGATTCTACTTTCAGTTTTTTATGTTCTAAAATATGAGCAATTCCAATATCATGCAAGTTTGCAATCCCAGAGGCAGCCAAGCATTTTGGACTATTTATGTCAGGAATACAACTGGATCCAAGTAGGAAATTGTATTTGGCCAATGGACTGGATCTAAAACTGGCCCACTCCTTCTGGGCAATTTTGACAGGTGAGTGGAGCCACACATCTGGCAATCAGCTGGCATATGCCATCATTTCAAATGAATAATCAGAAGAGCCCCCAAGCACCCTCTAGATTCTTCCTCTTTCTGTCTTTGGCTTTACATAAAACCATGACTGTAAAGGAAGATTATTTCTTTGCAGACTCAAGCACTGTGCATCTGAAAGCAAACTCCAAACATGACAGGGATACTGCACAAAAGAACTGATCAGGTGTTTAAATTCAGCACTGAAAGCTTCTGGTAAGATAAGTCTGCACCCATGATCTCTGAAGTGGAATCATCATAGTGGGACTTGTATTTGGCACCCAATCTAAAAGGTGCTGAGTGCAAGCCCCACTTGCAGAACAACAATTAGGAGTGCACTGATTGTTCCTTTGCAGTCATGGCTAACTACCTCACATCTAACATTGCATAATGTCAGGTGTGGAGCAGAGGACCCATGGTCTGGAGCAGGGGTCAGCAACCTTTTTCAACCATGGGATGGTCCACCGTCCCTCAGACCATGTGGTGGGCCAGACTATTTTTTTTTGGGGGGGAATAAACCACAAATAACCCAGAGATGCATTTTAAATAAAAGGACACATTCTACTCATGTAATAATATGCTGATTCCCGGACCGTCTGTGTGCCGGACTGAGAAGGCGATTGGGCCGCATCCAGCCCACAGGCCTTAGGTTGCTTACCCCTGGTCTGGAGGCTCACCACCTGTGATTTATCTGGAGATTAAGAAGTGTGTACTACATTTTTTCTCCAGCACTAGAAACCTGTAAATTTCACATGTGAAAGGAAGGGGCACTGACACACAAGAGAGAAAGAAAACTACTAAAGGTATAGAACTGACCATGATCCATTTTTAGCTATAATTCCAGGGGTTGAGGATGCTGTGGAACAAAAGTAAGTTTAGTTACACTTTTCAATACAAACATTTTGTTGAAAAGAATAATATGGGGAAATTCAAGGCTATCTTGAAGATTTGGATAAACTTCTTAACTTTACACGCCTTACAGCAGGAGTTGCAAAGTATGCTGGCTAGGATAATACAGTGGCACCTCGGGTTAAGAACTTAATTCGTTCTGGAGGTACGTTCTTAGCCTGAAACTGTTCTTAACCTGAAGCACCACTTTAGCTAATGGGGCCTCCCGCTGCGCGGCCAGAGCACAATTTCTGTTCTCATCCTGAAGCAAAGTTCTCAACCCGAGGTACTATCTTTGGGTTAGCGAAGTCTGTAACCTGAAGCGTATGTAACCTGAAGCGTCTGTAACCCGAGGTACCGCTGTACTATTAGAGCCATATTAGGACACTAACCCAACTTTCTATCAGTGTATACCAACCATGCCAAGTCTATTGTATAATTTACTATTTATCGATTTTATCAAAGCCTTCCTCTCGAAGGAGTCCAAGGTAGCCAAACAACTCAGCAGAATTAAAAACATTTACAAGAAAATTTAAAAGCTATGCACATTCTCCGTCTATAATGCCAATAACTGCAATCCCCACAGAATGGTTCTGTCCCTGCTTCTGCCCAGCAGACAGGCAGTCAGACAGGCAGTTTCTGACACTGTAACAGTTGTCAGAAAGTGGATTCTTGCTTGTGTACTATGCTTTGCTACTTGTGAACTGTAACCATTAAGCTGTGACCTGCCTATTTCTCCAGTGAATCTTCTTGTTCCTTCACACACACACAAGCTCCTTTCCAGGCCTCAAAGTTTTGTACTTAGATAATGGCTTGCAATTCTATTCTATAACTATCTACTCTGGAAAAATAAACCTCATCTATTGCCACCCTCCCTCAGAAACATAATAAAAAACTTGGGTTTATCACCTCTGGTTTGACAATAATAATTACCAAAACATTAGAAGTCAAATACTACAAACAGGAGTTTCATCTGAAACTCTCTTCCATTAGTATTTACCATGGCAGAATATTGAGGGGGCTGGGAGAGAGAAAGCATGTGTGTGAGTGTGTGATCACATGCACATACATCTTAAATTACTATCTCCTAAATGATATACAGTGGTACCTCGCAAGACGAATGCCTTGCAAGACGAAAAACTCGCAAGACGAAAGAGTTTTTTGTTTTTTGAGTTGCTTCGAATTTCCCTATGGGCTTGCTTCGCAAGGGAAACCGTCAATGCATTTCCTATGGGAAACCGTGCTTCGCAAGACGAAAAATTCACAAGACGAAAAAACTCGCAGAACGAATTAATTTCGTCTTGCAAGGCACCACTATAACCCTCTCTTGGTGGAGGAAGTAGGGTTTAAGGGGCAAGGAGGGATTTGAAACAAAAAACCTTGAAAGTTTTCATCCATGCAGTTGCCCTACTGGCAAGCCCTACCTAATCAGTGTGGAATGGGTGTCATGCCATAAATAACTATGCACCTGAGGTTCAAACATTGCAGACAGCTACTGTTGCAGCTCTTGCTGCATTCCACCCATCCACAATGTAAAAAGCCAACTGTAGCACAGGGGTGGGGAACCTCTGATCCACAGACCAATCACACTGCAATTTTGCCATCAGGCCATTTTCCTCAAACCACACCCACCCATCAGCTGATGTCACTCTGGAGGACCCTAATCCTTTTCCAGCTGAAAGTGGGGTGCAACTCAGCTTGTTGAGATAAGGTTAAACAGATAAAACAGGAGACCTCCAACTTCCTAAACTGTCTCTGTCCTTTAAACTGTGCTGACCATCCTTCCTTGGAAGTGGAATCCTCAGGTTGCATCTCTCTCACTTCCGCCTCCTCCTCTCACTTCTCCCTTGGACCTGGAGATGAGACATCATCTTGGATCTATCTCCTGACAACAAAGGAACCGGCATGGCTTTCTTGGCTCTCTAACTTGTTACATTAGGTAGAGCCAAAGAACTCTTTCCTACCAACGTATGTATTTTCCAATAATAAGCATGGCATAAAGAACTACAATTGGTAGGAGAAGAATGGGGGGGGAGTGTCTTCCCTTGTGCAAGAAGTGCTTCCACTAGCACAATGCCACCACAGAACACTTTTGAAAACTGATTTGAAAGCTATGAACAGAAGTTATGTGACCTAGCATCTTAATTGGTTCTAAAATAAGTTGAATGATTCTCTGTATCAAACAGGAGTATGGACTACTGAAAATGTTGACTTCAATTAAGCAGTAGTTCCATATGTGTATATAGGCAACTCTCCATTTACACAGGGGTTACGTTCTGAACCCCTGTCTGCATACCCAAAAGGTCGCCTGTATCAGCTCAGTTGATGGGCTGGAAGAACCTTCCCCTGTTCCCACCTGTCAGCTGTGTGAGAGCCTGTCCCTCTGGCTTGCAAACATGAAGTGACAGATCAACTGCCACAGCAGAGGGGCAGGAAAGGCTCTTCCCCACCCATCAGCTGTGCTAGTGAAGCCATGTGGGTAAATGGGGAGTTGTCTGTACTGTGAAGGAAAAGAGGAATTGAAATTTGTAGTAATGAGCTACAAAAACTGTAACAAAGACTACAATTCTATAAGCACTTACCTGGGAATAAGCTCCATTGAACTCAGGGGGGCTTGCTTTGCATATACAGAATTGCACTGCAGGTCTGCAAACAAAGTAGATGCAAGCCAAGCCCAAAACCAAACAGTAATCCTCCCTACTACAAGATACTGTTCATCTAAGTGAAACAGAGAGAGCTCATAAAGTGCTTTTCAAGGGATAAGACAACAGTCATAACAGACAGGATTAGGTCAAGGGAGGTTTTTCAAAACCAGAGTAGCTACTGGCAGACATATGTTCCTAGAAAACCTCTTGTCATGTTACCAAGTCCTTATCTCAACCCAAAAAGGTAATGTAGAAAGCACTCCTTCTTTATGTATTGATACAGAAATCAAACAAAAACTGAGCTGTTCAAAACTGAACAGTAATCAAAACCTTATCTAAAGAATACATCCCAAGTCTTAAAACAATCTTCCCATTTTCTATGAAGAGACAGTCTCAAATTTAACAACTTCAGCAGCCAAAAGCAACCAAGAATTCCATGCAGGTGAGTGAGCTGACTGGCTGAGAAAGCATAGAAAATTCTGTCTCTCCTGTCAGCCCATTTGGTTCCCATGATCACTGCAGAAGGAAAACCCTTTCCTCTATCACAGAAACAGAATAGCAGAGATGTCGATCATGCAGTCATTCCTCCACCAGTCCCCTTGGTAGAAGACAATTTTTATGCTAGCCTATTAAGAAACTACTTCCTTGGCAACAAAGGCAGAAACATAGGCTAGTAACTTGCAGCCACATTGCGTTGCAGATATTAGTCTGTTTATACACAGTATAATATTTGAGGAAACACTTCTGTAGTGTACTGAGAAATGTTACCAGTGAAATCCTACACATGTCAACTTGCAAGTAAGCCCCACTAAGTTCAATGTCACTTACTTCCAAAGAATCATGCATAGGATTGCAGCCTACTTTGTTTAAGCTGTAAAACATTTAGAAGTGAATAGTTTTTAGCTCAAAACATCTCAAGTTTTTCAAAATTTTCAGTTTGAAGTGATTTGGTTCTGAAAAGAATTTCACAATACTTTCAGTGTATGTCACCTGCATAACTCCAGCAGTAACTGGTTGTGACTACCCCCAACTTTTAGCACAATTCAGAAAGAGACCTGTTTAGAAAATACCTATGGCACTTTGCTATGACCTTAAAAGTTCCATCAAATGAAAGAAATGCCAATTTCGTGTGCAATTTCTGCATTCTCAAACCTGGTAATGGGTTCAGGCCAAAGCTCACCAGCTGAGTTGTATTTCCTAGTATGGTCCCACAACAGAAAGGAAAACGGAGGTGTTTATGTATTTGAGACCACAACTTAAAGAGAATTCCCAGCCTATCCCTTTCAGGTCACACTTCTGAACCTTTCCGAAGGAAGGATCCCTCCCAACCATCCTCTGTTCTGTCAAGGTGGCCCTGCACCTTACCTGATGGCGGGGCTGTAGGGGCTGCGAGAGCGGCGCCAACTGCTGTAGGGGCTGGGCGAAACATCCCCGCCGCGCTCGTAGGAGCTGTGCCGGCTATAGCTGGGCGAGCGGCGGCGATAAGGGCTGAGCGGCGAGCGGGGGCTGAGCGACTTGCGGCTGCGCTGGCTCTGCGAGGCCCTGTGGCTGGGCGGGCTGTCATCGCGGCCGGGGCTCGGCGTGGACCGCTGCCGCCTGTAGGCCTTCGGCTCGGCCTTGTCCTCCCGGTACGCCTTGGGTGTCTCCTTGTAGGCAGAAGGAGGCTCCTTGGCTGCCTTCGCCTGGCTTCGCGGGGCTTTGCTCTGCCGGTCCTTCCTGCTAGTGCTGCTGCTGCTGCCGCCGCCGCCGCTGCTGGGCGAGACAGCCGAGCCCTTCCTGCGGCCGTCGCTGCCGCCGCCGCTGCTGCTCCGGGGCCCCTCTCGGTCCTGGCCGCCGCTGTGGTTGTGGCGGCTACGGGACTTGGAGGAGGAAGAGGAGGAGGAGGCCTCGGCTCCCCCTACCCGGGCGGCCGCGGCCGCTCCCTCCGGATGCTGCTGCGGCGGCGGCGGCGGCGCTTTGTCCTTGTCCTCCCCCCGCCGCCGGTGCTCCCGGTGGCGCTCCCGGGAGCGCCGGCCGCTGCTGCTGCGGTGCTCCCTCCGCGGCGGCCGCCGGGGGCCCCGCTCCGCCTCGGCGCGGCTGGAGCGCGGCTGGCTGCCGGCGCCTCCGCCCGAGGAGGAGCCCGGGCTCCCCGCGCCGCTCCCCGCCCCGGCCGTCCCGCCGCCCAGCGGCCCCTCCGACTGGGAGCTGACGTCGTCGTACTCCTCGGCCGCCGCTTCCACCAGAGGCCCCAGGCCCGCCCCGCTCCCGCGCCGCTCCGACAGGCCCGCCCCCCCGCGCAACCGGACGCGCCGCCGCTTGTGCCGGGAGCCCGGGCGCCGCTTGCCCCGGGGCCGCTTCCGCTCCCCCCCTTCCCCGCAGCAGGAGGAGCCGGTGGCCGCCAGGAACAGCAGGGACTGCGGCGGCAGCGGCGGCTGCAGGAGCGAGGGCTGCTGCTGCGGCAGCGGCGGCGGCGGCAGCAGCGGGAACAGCAGCGGAGGGGCCGCCGCGGGAGACGCGGGCAGCGGCTGAGGAGAAGGAGGCTGAGGAGGCGGAGGCGGCTGGGCCGACGAGCCGCGCTTCCGCCGCCGGTGATGCAACCGCTTCTTCTCCGCCGCCGGAGACTCGGAGCCGCCCCAGCCCCGGACGCCGCTCCCGCCTCCGGACGAAGACGCCGCCGCCGCCGCCTCCGAAGTGCTCGGCATCGGGACCGCTCCGGCGAACAGGACTCCGTCAAGGCGCCGAGGACGAGCCCCGAGCAGGAGCCGCCATGGGATCCGGATCCCGAGCGCGCCGGTCTCTTCGCATGAGGCGCCCCGGCCTCCTCCTCAGAAGCGTCCTCCCCGGCGGCCTCCTGGCGATGCGCGGCGCCTGACGCGAACTCTCCGCATTCCCGGCTGGGCCCCGAGTGAGGCCTGGCGCGCCTCTGCCGCCGCCGACAGTCGCCTCAGCCCGCCCCGCACCGGCGCGAAGGATCCCGCCGCCGCCGCCGCCGCCCACGGCTCGTCGCTTCAGGGCCTAAGCCGGAGGTGGCGGGGCAGAGTCGGCCGCCGAACGGTCCCCGTCGCCCGCTTTGCGCTTCTCTCTCTCCCTCACACTCCCACAGAAAGAGACAGAAGGGGAGACCGGCCCGACTGCGCCTGCGCCGTCGCTGAGGTAAAGACGGGGGCAGGCCTATCTGGAGAGCTCGGCTCGCACCGAGGGATCTCGCGAGGCTTGGCTTCGCTCCCCCGCCTCCCTTCCCCTACTGTACTGTACGGAACTTCCGGCCGGCGGCTTCCTCGACCGCATCCGGGATTCCAGAGGTCATAGGGAACTGCCCCCGATGCGACACTTCCGGTCCCCTGTTGAAACTGGCAGCTTCTCCATTTGCGGGGCAAGGGAGAGGGAGGGCCACGCAGGGTGTCCGAAAAGCGCTCGAAGTTCTCTGGCTTTTTAGAGGCTCGCCTCCGTGGCAGCTCAAATAAAGCGAAGTAATTAGGTTTTTCTGACAGCCATATGGGCGGGGTATAAATATTATATTATTTATTATTATTACATCTCTCTTTATTTTTTGGTCAGGAGAAGTAGTGATTCGACATGAGGAGAAGATGCAGGGATGGAAGGTTCCTCAGCTGTTGATTTTTCATTTTATTTAAAGGCACAGGGGACGTAATTTAAGAATGGCTCTCTATTTATTCCCGGAAACCTAAATGCGATACTTCTTTCCAAATACCTTAATACAATTGATGGATAAATGTTGTTTTAATAAACATATCGTCTGTAAATGCAACAAAATTTACACTGCATGTTTCTAGCTTATTTAAAACTTGATAAAGTGCTTAATCTATAACAGAAATGTATAAAGTTTTTGATAACTTTTATGTCTCCAAACAAATAATATGGCCTTGTTCTTGCATCTTGTTGTTACATATCACATAAACAAGCTCCATTATCTTATCTTCTATTTGCTGATTTTGTGTTACTCTTATTTAGTTTTGTCATGACTCATGAAGCTCAGGATTTTTCTGATAGTGGAGGAGGGGCTTTCCAGATTTCTGCTCTTGCTGCTGTTAATAAATAGGTTACCATTTCTTGATCTTCCCCTGAAGTGATGCTTTTGTGACATCCAAATATTGTAACAATAGGATCTATGGAAAGGTCTTGACCAAGGATGTTATTTATTTGTTAATACTTGACTGCCCAAATAACTTGATAATCAGATATTCATAAATTATATGATAAGCATTTGGACCTCTAAAAGGATAATTTTTGTTAAAGGACTTGGATAGCATCAGACCTGCTATCAGACATAACAACTACCACCTAAAAATAGCTGGAGAAGGTTCATTTGCTTTGTATGGAGAAGACCCCTTGTTCAAATCCTGGCATTGCAAGGTAGGGCTGGGAGACAACCCTGTCTTAAAATCCTGGAGAACTACTATCAATGTAAAGCTAAATGGACTAGATGTGATATAGCAGTGGGGAAATATAGCAGTGGGGAAGACTGCACCTCCTACATCTATTCTAATAAATGCTTGGTGGTCCTTGTAGACGTTCATGAAGCAGTTCACTTCACTGCTAGCAAACATACAGTGGTGCCTCGCAAGACGAAATTAATTCGTTCTGCGAGTTTTTCCGTTCTACGAGTTTTTTCGTCTTGCGAAGCACCAATGTGTATTGACGGTTTCCCATAGGAATGCATTGGCAGTTTAAAAAAAAAGGCGCAAGACGTTTCGTCTTGCGAAGCAAGCCCATAGGGAAATCCGTCTTGCGAAGCAACTCAGAAAACGAAAAACTCTTTCGTCTTGCAAGTTTTTCGTCTTCCGAGGCATTCATCTTGCGAGGTACCACTGTACAGGGTTCCAACTAAATTCATCAGTATGCTGATGACACGCAGCTCTGGTTCTCATTTACATCAACAAGTGTGAAAGTGGGTGTACTGGACCAGTGTCTGGCCTTGATAATGGACTGGATGAGAGCCAATAAACTGAAGCTCAATCCAGATAAGACTGAAACACTGGTGGCCCCCAGCTGTGCCACTATCTGGGCAGGGATAGCCTAATTTCTGTTGTTTATGCTCTGGTAACCTCTAGGTTAGATTATTGCAACACATTATACGTAGGGATTGGAAGATGGATCTGAAGACGGATTGGAAACTTCAGCTGGTGCAGAATTCAGTGGGCAGGTTGTTCACTGCGACAAGATGATCTGATCATATAACATGATTCCTGGCCCAACTGCACTGGATGGCAATCAGTTTCCGGGCTTTAAATGGCTCAGGACTACAATACTTCCCAGACCGCCTCTCTTCATATACACCAACCTGGACCCTGCAATCAAAAGCTGAGGCCCTTCTTTGTGTGCCCCCTCCATGAGAATCCTGGAAGGTGGCAACACAAAAACAGGCCTTTTCTGCAGTGGCTCCCCGTTTGCAGAATGCTGTCCCCAAGAAGGTTTGCTCGGTGCCTTCATTACATATCTTTAGGCACCATGCAAAAACAATCCTCTTCTCCCAGGCCTCTGGCTAATTAAACCACCTATATTTTTTTTGCAGGAGGTATTGTTTCGTAGCACACAATTGTTATGTAAGAAGTGGAACCGAATAAGAATAAAGAGTATATTGATTAGGAATTTATCACCCCCAATTTATCACCCCCAGCTAACATTAGAAGAATCTTAGCACATCCACACAGCCCCATGTGAATTAATACCCTGGGTATAGGGTAGTATAAAAAATTAAAAAATGATGAGATGAAAGAAAATCAGCACAGAGCTTTCTTCTTGGTTCCCCCAGTGCCCATGGAGCAGAATAATAGTTCTCCAAGACCAATGTTTGCTCTAAATCTGATTTCTCACAATAATAGCACTTTCAAATGCAACACACAGTGACGTAGCGTGGAGGGTGCAGGGGGGGCTGGCCGCACCGGGCGCAACATCTGGGGGGGGCGCTCGCACTCGCAGCTCTCTGCCCCTACCTGGCTCACTCACTCACTCTCTCTCACTGCAGTGCTGGCTGTGCGAATCCGATCCGAGCCGCCGGGTCGCCGCCCACTGTGGAGGGGAGGGTGCCAGGCGTGCGGTGTGGTGTGGAGAGAGAGCGAGGGACTATCTGGGGGAGGGACAGTGCAGCGGAGGGGGCGCAAATTATTTGCCTTGCCCCGGGTGCTGACAACCCATGCTACACCACTGCCGAAGATCACAGAGTGGTTTACAATATAAAAACACAAGAATACATACCCTAATAACAAACAATAACCCACTGACAGTTTGAAAGACCATAGACTGCTGCCTCCTTTGCTGCCTTCACTGCCAGTAGGTCGGCTTGATTATGAGTCTTCACCATGTTCAATTGCATTTGACTGGAGTTTTCCTCCACCCGTGTTCAAGCTGTCTCCTAGCTTGTTTTCTTGCCCTAAGCTCTGGAGTATACCAGGGAGCCAAACGGGTTCCACAAAGTGGGAGAGGGCACTCAGGGGCGATTGTGTCAGTGGACTGAGCCATTCAGATGTTCCAGAGGTCAGCCAGGAATGCCTGTCATATCAGCTGGAAAATCTCCCAAAGCCATCTGAAAACCCATTAGATCCATCAGCCTCAGAGGACAAACCATCAAAAAGGTCCCCTGCCTCTGCAGAGGTGAAAAGGTGCTGAAATCCTAAATCTCAACCAGAAGTGATTTTACCAATACAAGGGACTGGTGTCAATATTCCCCACTTTCAGATGACCCTCTTTTTGCCGAGCCCTGGGAAGGAATAAACTTTCACTTTGGAGTCAGCTCATGACCTGCACACGCTGGAATTTGCTTAACAGAGCCTAAGATAGACACAATCAGGCCTGGTATATAACTTTCAAAATTAAGTATTTTCTGGTGCATTTCCCTAGTGCATAGCTATTGCAGGATTATGATGAACAGATGTATCGTGGGCAGGAATGAGAGTGGACAAAAATAGCAGAATTAGGTGTGGTTAGTTTGAGGAGAAATCGTCCACTCAGCAAGCTGGTCAGTGACTGTAAGATGATTCCTGGCTATTCTGCAGTCTCTTGAATCAAGTATCCTTGAAATACAGTATAAAAGATCAAAGTCTAAATTATGTCTCTTCCCAATGTCACTAGGTTCCCAACTTCAAACAGTTTTGTAGAATAGACACACCATGTCGTAGAACCCATTTATTTTTAATTTGTCTTGATCTTAAAACTTCAAAAGTACTCTCCCAAAAGGAGGCTATATCCCTGGTGTCCATTATTTACAAGACTCAGGACAGATCTGTCCATGAGGCAAACTGAGGCAGCCATCTCAGATGGGAGAATCTAAGGGGCACTTCTGTGGGTGCTCCACCACCACCCTTGGAGAAGGAAGAAGTGGCTGCTTTTGGTGAGATCTCATGAGGCTCTCACAAGATCTTGCAAGACCCCAGAAGCCGCAATTGCCTGGCCCCAGTAAGCGAACTTCGGTGGGTGGGGGGAGAGGCAGCAAAAGTGGGGCGGCACCTTCCTGTTTCGCCTCAGGCGGCAAAACTTGATGGGCTGCCCCTGACAGGACAGTATGAGATCTAGAAAAACAAGCTTGTGCTTTCAAAGAGGAGTGAATATTTTACTTTTATTACACTGCAAATTGCTTCAAAAACTCTCTCATACATGTTTTGGGTGGTGGGGGAGAGAGAAGGCAACCTTGCTAGATATGAAGAAAGCCATGCAACCATATTCCATATTGCTGTTGCTTTTTCTTCCTGCTTTGATAATAGGCTGTGGTCATTCATGCTCCTAGGAAATCCCTTACCCCCTCCATGCCCAGATTCTTAGGGTTCTGGCTGAGCTCCCCTAATCATAATGAGGCATCTGATCAAGGTCTGTATTTTAAAATGAGTTCAAATATATATTTGCAAATGTTTGTATGTTTCATGCCAGGCAGAAACCAGCTGGCTAAGTACTCTGGCAGTTGTTTTTCTTCCTGAACAAGCCCCCCCCCCCCCCCGATTTATAGCAGTAGCAGGAGACAAGTTTCTCAAAGTTGTAAAAGGGAATTACAGGCTGGGAGCAAAGGTTATACTGACCCTACATATTACAGAATACAATCAAGCTGCAAAAACATTAATTAAGAGTTGGTAAATAGTAAGATTTATTGTTTAACAGAAAATAATACCATGTGCCTCCCATCAGACACTAGCCATATTTTCCTAAGGTTTAAGGTATCCTGAGAGAATTAAAGGGCAATAAATTTTGGGAAGGGCTAATGGGAAAAGCAGCTGGCTGGGAAAGGGGGGTGTAAACTGAAGAGGCTTCTTTTGAAGCTGTTTTTACTGAGTTCCTTTTTACTTTGCAAAGGCCTTTTCTTCTAAAATCTATCTATGTTATGTATGAGATTTGTTGGCTTAATGTAATTATACAAAGGATTTAGAAGGTAAGAAATGTTAGATTCTTATGTTAGATTCTTATTTCATTGATGGTGTGTGAGAATGTGAACCCAAGATCTCTGTTTAGATAGAATTTAATACCATGAGCCATTTGTTTTGGCCATTTGTTTTGGAATGCAGGGGCAACAGGGGCAAAAGGTGATCTGGTAATTAAGGTGCCTTGTCGAGGCAAATGTAAGATATATGGCTACTTGTCTGCCATTTATGGATAGAAGGGAATATAGCTCTTTGTCTCCCATAAAAGGTAATAGGAAATGGGTGTATCTTTTATGATTGGTTCTAGCAAACAGCCAATAGGAATTTCAACCAGGCTGATTGGACAGAGGCAGCCAAAGGAGGAGCAAGGGGGCTGGGCTGAGGAAATATAAGTGCTGGCCATCAGGGCTGGAGTGGGCAGAGCTTTGGTAACCATATACCACTGTGTCTATCATTTATTTGTCTGACAAATAAATTATTATTTTAATTTCTCTATTGCTGCATTGACTATTTCATTCCAGCTAAGCGTTAACCACAAGCAGGGTGCTACAATAAGATGAAAAAAATGTACAAAACCCATATAAGGAGGAGATAACAAACCAAGTCCCTTCCCCTGTTTTGTCTGTTTTGGGGGCCTAGTTTGGCCCCCCAGCCAATTCTATCCAGCCACTGTGGCAATGTATTTATTGGGGTCAAATTGTAAAAAAAGTTCAACTTTGGGGTAAAATTGTTTAAAAAAGCTCAACAACTTCAAACACGCATGTTCACTTCATCAAATTTGACCCCCTTTGGGGAAAAAGTTTGCCTTTGAAAAGGCAAACTAAGGCCCACTAAGGCCTTCTCAATCCGGCCCGCAGATGGTCCAAGAATCAGCATGTTTTTACATGAGTAGAATGTGTGCTTTTATTTAAAATGCATCTCTGGGTTATTTGTGGGGCATAGGAATTCGTTCATTCCCCCCCATCAAAGAAATAGATAGTCCGGCCCTCCACAAGGTCTGAGGGATAGTGGACCGGCCCCCTGCTGAAAAAGTTTGCTGACCCCTGCCTTAGGCTGTAACCCTACACAGTGTCAAGTATACATGCTAACCTAGAAGTTCAATTGAACCTAATAGGCTTACTTCTGAGGAGGAATGTGTAGGACTGCACTTGCAGCAATATTTAGACTCCAAGATCTGACTGCAGCCATTGAGAGGAAATATTCCTCATATGTTGTTATGATAGAAAGTCTGGTAGATCACAACTGTCAACTAATTTCTCACACATATAAGCATGCCAATTTTCTAGGATTGTCCTGATGAATTAAGGGGAACAATCTTTCTTATTCAGCCAGTGAATTGTTTAAATTACTGTAAACTAGGATGTGGCAAGGCTAACCTCCACACTGACAACAATTTTAAACTTGTAAAACAAGTTTACACATCAGTCATAGGTGAGTTCCCATCAACATACCGTAAATGCTGCCAGTGTTCTTCTGTGTGTAGCTGAATGGGTAACTGATTCAGACCAGTGCATTGTAGAAGAAAGAAACAGGATGCTAAAGTTAATTAGGTTAAAGTTTATTAATAAGAAAACTAGAAAATTATGTAAGTTAGATTATATCTTAAGCCTTGCTCAGAGAAATGAAGGGCAGATACAGGTCAATTCAGACTATTCTGGACTGGGTCAATTTGAACATAGGAAATGAAATATTTTTCACTCCTTACATTTTTACTAACTTGGATGTTCAATTATTTTACTGAGATAAGTCTGAGTTATGATAGTTAAGGATTATGTCAAGGTTTCCGTTTTCAGCAAAAATAATGATTTGCCCATTAGAATGAAACATTTAGTACCTGAATAAAAGAGTTTTAGTTTGTTTTTTTACTAACACCAGATATGACTCAAACATTTTGAATCTTTCTGTGGGTCCTTGGTTTATCAAAACGAAATTTTCTAAACCGCAGTAGTGTGAAGCAAGGTTGAAACTCTTTATTAATGTATTCTAAAACCAGGAAATTGTTTAAAGAGTCACAACACAAGAAAACCCCTGCTGGTTCAGGCCAAAGGCCCGTCTAGTTTGGGTCTCTGTTGGCACCGTGCCCAACCAGAGGCCCATGGGAAGACCACAAGCAGAACCGGGTCACAGCACTCTGCTGCAACCTTCCAGCAGCTGCAAAGGTGGGAACCAGAGGCGAAACCAGGCTGAGCAATGGATGTGGTTTCTTTACTTTGTGCAGTAGGCTACATTCCAGTCATGCAAAAGCCGGAGGTTTCTCAACACACCCACATCTCTCTCCAACCATGCAAGCCAGTGGCATTATTACAATTCAGAAATACAGTACATCCTAGCCAGGGAAAAGTACTCAAGGAGTGTGACCTGGGGACAGAGTCCTGAGGACTTGGTAGAAAGGAATGGCCTGAGGTTCCTCACTCTGGTTCTATAAGTTAAATGACATCTCTGTTACTAGAGTGCATCAAAGAAAATCATTCATTGAAACAAAACTAATTTGTGTTGTTATCTTTTCACTCAAGGTCTTCATAATTTTCGAAAGCAATCATCTAGAGTGGTTACCTAGCTTGGAATACACTGCCTAAACTAGCATAACGGGTTCAATAAAGCATTTTTTTTTTTTTAGTTGAAAGTTATTATTGTTCCACCTTGTGGAGACTGCCAGTTCATTCATATATTCTGCATTTCCTCCTACAATTCAAAGTGTGGTAAATGAATACTTTTTAAGTAGCGCTCCAAAACCACACTGTGTTGCTTCTATGCAGTCTTAAATCTTCTGTGGTCAGAAACAAGTTTCAGGGAGTCCACCCTATGCTTAAATCTTGCATGCAGTTCATCACAATCTATGTACTCCATCATGTAAAAAGTGGCAAATAGTGGAGGTGGGGAATAAAGTTTTATTTTACTTCCTTTATTGTTAGGATCTTACAATTATTGATTTTTTTACATATGCTGTGGGCAAGATTTATTAGAATATTTCCCCCACCGCACTAGTCACACCATTTTAAGTGCATTCCAAAAACTTTTACAATGGGCAAGAGAAGGAAGAGTGCTCATCTTGCCCAGTCTTGTTGTCAGCACTTAGAAGGCTGAAGAATAAGCTGCGTTAATTACACCTTAATCGGTTAACCAGGCATTGACTCATTAAAACATGTATATGATGGGTGTTGGCCATTGTGATTAAGGAAGTTAAGACAGAGAACTCCACATAAAATGGAATATTAAAAATGTATTAGGAAGCAGCTGATGTTTAGGATAGCATGGTTCTGTATATGGTTGTTTTATTTTAGCTTCTACAGTGACCAAAATCAGATCTCAGGCTGGTTATTTTTTTTTTCAGGAAAGCATGTTGTTTCAATCCAACTCAAGTTTCATTCATTCATTCATTCAGTTAAAATAGCTTTTGAAAAGCTATTTTGTATCTTTTTTAAAACAACAACAACAATGTCCAATAATGCTCTCCACTCTGCCATAAATTAACCATTTAGTGAAGCCTAGGTGGTTTGCCACCTTTAAGACAGAATTGCTGCTTTATACTGCCCCAATTTGAACCTTGCGTTTTACATGCTTTGATAAATGAATCAATGTATTCCAGTTATCAAGGTGTGTGTGTGTTGTGCCTCAAATAATTCATTCTTTGGATTATTTAGATTAAAACACTGCTTTCCAGTTCTATGAAAAACTGTTTTGCTCTTATCTTAAGCCAATGGGTGCTGGATGTAGGCTTCTCCCCCACCCCCACCATTGATAAGGGTGTTCATATACGGACGTGCCTGCACCATTTATGGTCCTATGTCTATTTCTGCTCTTTTAAAAGAGGTGGGTGGCAATTTTATTGGGTCATGCCCCCACAGCAGCCATTTTTGTTCAGCCGCACCTTGTGGCATGCCCTTTGTGACCAGCACCACCAGTACAGTGGTACCTTGGGTTAAGAACTTAATTCGTTCTGGAGGTCCGTTCTTAACCTGAAACTGTTCTTAACCTGAAGCACCACTGTAGCTAATGGGGCCTCCTGCTGCTGCTGCACCGCCGGAGCACGATTTCTGTTCTCATCCTGAAGCAAAGTTCTTAACCCGAGGTACTATTTCTGGGATAGCGGGGTCTGTAACCTGACCCGTATGTAACCCGAGGTACCACTGTACTTCTTCAAAATTCCAAATGTGCCCCTGACCTATCTAAATATAGTTGGCGGCTTTTATAATCTTGATGTGCCTCAAAATTATGCCTCAAAACACTGGCATTGAACACTACTGCAATGTCTTCTCATTAATATATGCATTATGCATTTTGTGCTTCCCATATCCTTTTCTAAAAGCATTAGGTTTCCAGCCCCTCACTTCACATGCTACAATCCTTGCCACATTGGCAGGTTAACTGGTGCAAGCCTAGGCTTTGAGGCCTCCATAGAGTTAGGGCACTTTCTTACGATAGCATTGTTCACGGGCCACGATCTATAACACATGAACCTCTGGAACAATGTGGATGATTCTTTAATCTGAAGTGGTTAAACTGAGAATTCATCAGTTTTCTAGAGCAATGAATCACACGTGTCTTTCTTGAGCTCTTTTCATAGTTGATCTTCTTCTAAAATCAGTTTTAGATTTCCAAAGGTCTGTACAAAAGTTCAAAGGGTTCAGAACGCACTCCCCTTTATCTTAAAATGGTTATTTAAAAGCCCTTCTATAACCCTTAATAATTTTTTAAAAATGTATAAAAGTTTACAAAAATAATGAAACAGTATCATAAAAAGTATAGGAAAAGGTTAAACAAATACTTATAACAAGGTCTAATGTGATGGGTCAAGAAAAACCTGGCCCAAAAGATATGCCTTTACATAAGACGCCTAAAGGAGTGAACAGGTGACACTTTACATATGGCAGAAGAAAGGGCCAGCACATCTACAAGCCAGGCGACCATGCTGTAGTTAGTATTCATCTTTCAAGGACAATGAAAACAAGGATGGAATAGATATCAAAGCCACTTGAGACACATTTATGTTACAATGAAATGGGAATAGATATGGTTATAGTGATGAAGATTCATTACATGCTGGATGAACAGAAGGGGTGGGTTATTGTTTTTTGTTTTATTGTATTTTAATATGTATTTTGTGTTTTTATCTGAGCTCTACAGATGAAGGGTGGTATAATAATAATAATAATAATAATAATAATAATAATATCATCCATATTATAATTGCCTCAATTTGTTTGCAAGTGTAAGTTCTTTGTTGGCTTTTCTAATTTCCAAAAGCAACTTTGGTCAAATTCCACTATGCATGTTGTTTCTCCTTTGAACAGCAGAGTCCAATACCATGTTTAATTCACATCTATTTCAAAATTAGTTTGTCGTGTTTGATGCTGTTTGAGAAACAACTCCAAACCTCCCTGGGCATGTGAAACTTTGGACACAGGTCCAGGTGTGCTCCAACCATGTTTTGATAAAATGTTATCATGTGTGCTTGCAAGTTGAAGAAACAAGATGTGCTCCCTGTGTTATCCAATCAAACACAATTCATACACTAACTCAGCATTGAGAATGTTTTTTCGTTTAGTGAGGAACCCAAATTTAAATGACTACAGTAAAGTCAACAGAATGGATTCTTACACCGGCAACAGAACATTATTCACTGCACCCAAGGGCAGCAAGGTGGCAGGCAGAGGGGTGCAGGGCAGGCTGCATGGTGCACATACAGTGGTACCTCGGGTTAAGAACTTAATTCGTTCTGGAGGCCTGTTCTTAACCTGAAACTGTTCTTAACCTGAGGTACCACTTTAGCTGGTGGGGCCTCCCATTGCCGCCGCACCGCCACCACGTGATTCTGTTCTCATCCTGAAGCAAAGTTCTTAACCCGAGGTACTATTTCTGGGTTAGCGGAGTCTGTAACCTGAAGCGTCTGTAACCAAAGGTACCATTGTACAGTCATACCTCGGGATGAATACACTTCAGGTTAGGCATTTTTGGGTCGCGGGAAGTAATGGAGCACGTTACTTCCAGGTTTCAATGCGTGCACATGCGCAGACCGTCAAAATGACGTCACGCGCATGCGCAGAAGTGCTAAAACGTGACCCACACAAGCACAGACACAGGTTACATTCGCTTCGGGATGCGAACGGGGCTCCGGAACGGATCCCGTTCGCATCCCGAGGTACCACTGTAGTTCTTTTTAGTCCCTATCTCTCACTATCTGCTACCTGAAGCAGCTGCCTCACTCTGCAAATGCAGCTCTGGCCCTTTTCAACCAAAGCTGGAGCATGTTTCAGAGAAAAAGAGTCAGGACATATCTGTATTACTATGCCATTTGTTCCAACTGCAATATTTGGATTATCGCGTTGTTTTGGCAAGAACTGAGATGGGAGTAGAGAAAGTTGGAAGTGGCCACAGGAGTGTGCAGGGCACAAAGTTCTACAGTGCATCGGATTAGTAATAGGTTACTTTCACACAGCTCTGTGATTACTAATTTGCCCAACAATCACACTTTCAATGCAGACTTCCATTTGTGAAGCATCAACAATATAATCTCAGTTGAGCAGATTCCTGGACTTTAACAAGTTAGGAAATCCATTTTATATACAGTGGTATCTTGGTTCTCAAATTTAATCTGTTCCGAGAGTTCGACTCCCAGAATGGTTCGCAAACCAAGGCGTGGCTTCCAACTGGTTGCAGGGACTTCCTGCAGGCAATCAGAAGTCTTGTAAGCTGCGTCGGATGCTTGGCTTCCAAAGAATTTTTGCAAACCAGAACACTCGCTTTTGGGTTTGCGACGTTCAGGAGCCAATTTGTTCGACAACTAAGGTGCCACTGTACAGGAAAAACTTAACAGAAGCAATGGTAAAGTCACTCATCTGGAACGAAAGTTTTGTAATTAGCATTCCACAAAATATTTTTTTAAAAATGAAAGTTTATTCATAGTCCATGGCTCAAATAGCAAATAAAAAGAATCTGGTAAGGCATCAGCCTATGACAATAGTTTCTCTGTGTCCGTTGGCTTCATAACACCTTGGTTCCCATTACACAAACATCAATGTTAGTGGTTAAACTCCCTGGTTAGACAGACTGAAAACAAATACACAATAAGATGAGGACCAATCTGCTTGGCCAGGCACATCAAGAACTAATTCTGCACATGGTAGCGTCTACAGGAGAATGTACATACAAAAAGTTTTGATAAACAAGTGTTCTCTAAACAGCCACATTCCTAATGTCTACTTGTTAGCATGTTAAATATGTGTTGTCTAGTTTGCTCAGACACATCTTGAACTGTCATTTCATAAATTCACACATGTATATAAAAAAGTGTTTTTTTGTAACTGATCTAACCTTTACACCTACACCCAAGAAACTTAAAAGCCTCAGATAGTGCTTTATCTTCCAATTCCACATACTAAATGTACTAATTATATTTCAAAAAGCAGAACAGTAAAGGGCAATACATTTTAGTGTATCAATGAGGGATTATGGAAGCACATGGCCAATATTTCCATACTGCAAAGTATAGTGGGGTGTTTGACTGATATCAGAAAAAGTAGCTATAACGCTTTCCCATTAGGTAATGCATAGCTAACATTTCCAAAGCCTTAGACAGGAGCAACACAGAAAAATGGAAAATTTATATTTTCCAGACAGCCCTAAGAGCAAGATCAATTTGTGCTCTAAGAACACATCTACCAGCAACTATTTGTCCCACACTGTGCCCCAACCCTAGGAAGATACCTTACCCAATTTAAGTAGTTACCAAAGGGCAGTGTCAATATCTGTGCATTAAGAAATACGCGACCACTTCTGACTGAAATGAGCTCCACCCTCTTTTTATATCCAATCTCAGATGTATATGACGGCCCTTCCACTGTAAGCAAAAGCAATCTTCATTGAATCACAGGTTAATAGTATGCTCTGGATTATTAAAGACCCAGAGTATGGCACACTTTTCTGATCAGAGATACTGCTAGCACACAGCTAGTTAGCAAAATTGCTCACAAAAACTGCACTCCACACTGAAGGATATACTTTCACAGTGATGCACACACCTCAGTGCATCACAAGGAAGATACACCCTTAACTACGTTAACTTTTTTTAAGTTTTTTTTTTAAATTAAGGCATATTCAAATATACTCATGAGTTTATACCATTTGTCTAAGCTAATTCCATGTATAAATGACTTCCAATAGAAGCAGAGAACAGAGCTCGTTTCTCTTCTCTAATTTGCATATTCTTATAACTGCAAAAAAAAAGCATATATACACTACCTTTGCTTAGTTTTGACCACTGCTGTAGTTTCCAAGGCAGTAGAAGACAAAGTGAAGTTTGGGTGATAGAAAACTGTATGCTTTAGGAGAAATGATAGAAAGTAATGCTTTGTTTACAGTTCAAGACGGACTGCCCATGAAAAAAACCCCTCTACATTCAGAAGAACCATGGTGAGAGGCAGCAAGTTATGAAATGGGTTGAATTCTGCTTCTCTTGAAGCCACATTAAACTTTTTCAGTGAAAGACTTTCAGTGCTGTCCCAATTCATGCTTTAAGTGGTACATTACAATTTCCAAACTGTTAAGAGTAATTTCAGTCATAGGAGCCTCCAAATGGCATGCTATAAGTTATGGATTTTATTAGTATGATCAAGGGATGATGAGAGTTTGGAACTTTGATTATAAAATGCAACATCTTTCTCTGATTCTCTTGGCTAGGCTTTTCCTTTTCTTTTTTCCATTCTTTTCTTTGCTGTCTTCCATCTTTCTTGCTCTGATTTCTCGCATTAAATCAAAAAATACCTAGAAAGAAAAATACAAGTGTTAGTACGTGTGTGCAAACATGTGCCACATTAATCAAAGCCTGCATTTTTAGGCTATTAAGTAAACCAAGAGGTTCTGCTTCATTCCTTTTCAGCTATGAGTGGTAATGTATTGTAGGGTTAAAACTGTTTTCATATTTTTCTTTAACAGAATTCTATAGAAAGTAGAAAGAAAACCAAAATATATCTATTCTGACCTGCTGTTAATAATGTAAGTAGTCATGCTAAGCATAGCTTGCTAAAATCATAAAGCAGATATGAAGTCGCATGCCAGAAACTGGTAAATCCATGTTGCATGTGACCCAACTATAGAAGTAAGGATGATCTTGCTTCAATGCAAACTAGCCTGCCACCGACCCTTAATGCATGAAAATATTCCTGAGTGCTACAGAACCAGTTGCTCAAATTAGAAGCCAAGAAAACTTCTAGGAAACAGCTGTCCATCATATTCTAGTGAGTCAATAACAATTCAGTACCACATTGCTCAGAGTAAACAAACCAACTTACATTTTGTGACCCAATTCCTAACATCTGAGTTTTTAAAAAGGACTTTCCTGTTATGCAGTCATGTTTGTATATAGGTCAGAAAGGAGAGGTTTGCATATTAAACCACTAAGCCCCTTAACCTTTTGCCAAGCAGATTTTCTGCAAGGCAAGAGCTAGTACTTAGAACTAGTGAAGAATAAGTTTTAAAAACTATAGGGTTCTTATTGTTGTCATTTTTAAAAAACAAAAGATTTAAGAAGTTTTCACCTTTGTACCAGATCATTAAAACATGAGTTGATTAAATTACACCACTGCCTTCCATCTCATTTGAAAGAGATTAAGACACTGACGCTAGCATTTTCTGCCTAGGGTATATAATCAAATTCTTTAAAAGAAGAGTATGAAAGAACTTAAACACACATACACACACGGTAGCTCATATACTGTTAAACCCCCGTTTACCTATAAGCATTATAGCTCATATCTCCTTCAACAATGTAAGTCAGAACCCACCCTTCACCCTTTATAGGGGCAACACAGTCGCCAGCAACTACTTTCCTTAGACTGGAATTAATCCCACTCAGAACAAATGGAAGCAGGTTCAGGCCATAGTCTGTTAGAGAATGAGCATCAACACTCCATCTCACCCCCACCCCACTTTGTCTCACACCCACTGGTGGAGGAAGAGGGGGTTGGGGGGAGCGCACCGCCCCCTGCAGCGCAATCCCGGTGGGGTGTCATTGCGGCTGTCCCCCTGCCCACGCAGGCGGCACGCCACACCCCCGGGATGTGCGCCAGCCACGCCCCCGCCTGAGGCTCCATCACTGCTCACACCAGATTGCGATAAGGCTTCTGGTTTGTTATGTTGCAATTTCCCATGATGTCTGAACTGGAAATACTTACCTGCAAACTGGACTTAAAACGATGGATTGCAACCCTGATTTACAGGCAGCAACCGAGGCATCATAGGAAATGGTAATTTGAAAAACCAGGAAATGTTCTCTACAGCTGAGCATACAAGAGGGAATGTTCAAGCCCATTGCTTGAACTCCTGTAGCCTTATTTGAGTTCACCGATTGGGTCTGCGTTGCTCCGGGACAGGAGGAAGGAAGTCAAATGACACCGAGGTTGGTTCAAAGAAAGAGTTTATTCTGCTCTCCGGATAGCAGAAGGCACTTGCGTGATCAAGTCCAAAGAAATGAGAAGGTTCATGCAGTATATATATCCTCCAGACACCCTCTCCCCCTTCCCCAGCCACGTCAGCTTGCAAAAGCAGGTTGACATCACAGATGTTCCTGCTCCGGCACTCTTAACCATAAAAGGGATTTCCTTCCTGCACTCCTGGCCATAAAAGGATCTTCCTCTTCCTACTCTTATCTTGGAGGAAGTGGTCATCATCTCCGGGAACACGCTTCTGGTGTTGTTCCCGGATTTCGGTCTGTGCGTCTTTTGTGGTCAGCACACAACATAAGGCACTGACGTGTCTGCTCTGTTCCTCTAGACCAGCCAGTGTCATCCCTGACATCACAAACTGATAAAGGAGAGCTATGTTCTTGTTATGCATTTGCTCAATGGCTCAAAGTTTATGCATTTTAGCTAAGGAAAAATAGGGATTTTGGTGCAGTTTAAAACTGCCTGCACAGTCAGTTTTGGGTTTTGGGAAACCCATTCCTTCACTCCAACAAACTCCAGCGAAACTCATTAGTGAGCCATTTGAATGTCTTCTGTTCAGCTACCTGTTAGAGCATTCATCTTCAAGAAGAATGAGCAATACACAAAAGAGTCAGGGTAACATTAATAATTAGTCTTGACAAGCAACGAGTGGAATCAGAGGTTTACGAAGATGTATTTGGGAAATGGTAAACTTTTACCTTGTCGACATTAGCTCGTGTTTTAGCAGACGTTTCAACATAGTTAACATTCCACTGATCAGCTCTGTTTTTTGCTTCTTCTACAGAAACCTGTCTTTTGTCTTCCAAATCCGATTTGTTACCAACTAGCAAAAATGGAACATTCTCATCTTCTTTTACCCTTAAAATCTGCTCCCTGAAGAGAAGAGAAAAAGCACATTTTAAGACCCATGCAGTTTAATCTTCTTTGATTTCTCAGATATGATACTTTAATACAACCTTGGTGCAATAAACATGTTTTTGCTGTTACCCATCATGTGCTATCACCAACTTGGTGCTAGGTATTCACAATATGCAACTTGCAAAGACCCTACACAGGAGAGCAGTCAGAAAAGGAGTAGCAAGTAAGAAACTATAAACTGTTAACTGATAGCACACATAAAGAGGACTAACAGATGAGCCTGTTATAAATTTTATAAGAGGATAACTTTGAAGATGAGATGCTAATGCAAGGGAGGCCAAACACAAGAATTAGCAGTTTAACATCAGTAAAAAAACTGACCAAGTAGCGCTATAGAGGATTATCAAGATTAATGAAGATATTTACTTTCAGAATTATTAAGCAGAAACAATACATAAATTAGGTATTTTATAGAAAAAGGGAAATATTTTAAAGTGATAGTGAAGCAGACTTTACATTTTACCACTGACATTAACCTTTGGATTAATTTAACCTTGATATCAAGCAATAAAACTATCAACAAGATAACCCCCCAAATACCTAACTGACAGTCATGTCACAACTGCCTGCTTAACAGACTAGCTTCTATCCCAACACACCTGTGGCAGTTCCTACAACATGACTTTTCATGCTAGATAAAGGCTATCCAGAATCCTTGCCACTTTGCACTCCAACCTTTTTAAGAATGAAAATGCCAATCTATGATACAAAGAACTGATCATTTTCCTTCTGAAAAGCAGCTCAACAAATTATTGCCCACAACTGTAAGTCTTTAGAATACAGTGGTGCCTCGCAAGACTAAATTAATCCGTTCCGCGAGTTTTTTCGTTGAGCGAGTTTTTTCGTCTTGCGAAGCACCACTGCAGTTAAACACTAACGACGGGGAGGGGTGGGGAGAAGCAGGGCAGCTGCCGCAGCCGGTACCTCGGACTCACCCGCGCCCTGTGGCCACCGCGCGACACGGCTGCTGGAGGGCGGCGGGGCTCAGGAGCACGACTCCGGCTGCAACGCTGGCTGCTGGCGGCAACGGCTCTCTCAGAGGAGCGCGCAAGGGCGGTGGGCAGCGGCGCGAGGCAGCCGGAAGGTAGGCCATCAGCCGGACGGTTGGAGGAGTCGGCAGCCGGAAGGTGGGAGGTGGGAGGGAGCCGGAGGAGCGGGGAAGCGAGCGTGCGTGCGTGCAGTGACCGTCGCCATGACAGGAGAGGCAGGGCTGTTTCGTCTAGCGAAGCAAGCCCTTAGGAAAATCCGTCTTGCGAAGCACCTCAGAAAACGAAAAACCCTTTCGTCTAGCGAGTTTTTTGTCTTCCGAGGCATTCGTCTTGCGGGGTACCACTGTATTTGCAAAAAACCTGGTTTATAGCACTTTCAGAGAAATTGACTAAGGAAGTCAAAGCATTAGCTGGAAAAAGGGACAGGGACGATTTCATAGTGACATGATATCCTTTTATTGGACATTCAACAGAACATCATTTACAGTGGCATCCACTACTTACAGTGAGTGGGGAAAGTATTCGATCCCCTGCTAAAATTGCCCGTTTGCCCTCTGACGAAGAAATGACCGGTCCATAATTTTAATGGTAGTGAGAAACAGAATAACAACAGGAAAACCCCCAGAAACCCAGAAGTCAGAGATTGATGTGCATTATAATGAGTAAAATAAGTATTTGATCCCCTATCAACCAGCCAGATGTCAGGCTACCTGGTATCTTCACTGTATGTAACGAGCGGAGATTAGAAGCACCTGCTGTAAGGGAGAGGTCTTACCTGTAATCCCAGCTCGTTACAGTACCTGTACAAAAGACACCTGTTGACAGAAGCAGTCAATCCAGCAGATTCCAAAGTAGCCACCATGACCAAGACCAAAGAGCTGTCCAAGAATGTCAGGGACAAGATTGTACACCTGTACAAGGCTGGGCTGGGCTACAAGACTATTGCCAAGCAGCTTGGTGAGAAGGTGACAAGAGCTGGTGCAATAATTCGCAAACACAAAAGAACTGCCAATCTCCCTCGGTCTGGGGCTCCATGCAAGATCTCATCTCGTGGAGTTGCAATGATCAGGAGAATGGTGATGAAGCAGCCCAGAACTACATGGGGGGAACTTGTCAGTGATCTCAGGGCAGCTGGGACCATAGTCACTATGAAAACAGTGGGTAACACACTACACCGTGAAGGACTGAGATCTTGCAGAGCCCACAAGGTCCCCTTGCTCAAGACAGCACATGTACAGGCTTGTCTGCAGTTTGCCAATGCACATCTGAATAACCGAGAGGAGAACTGGGTGAAAGTGTTATGGTCAGATGAGACCAAAATCGAGCTCTTTGCCATCAACTCAACTCACCGTGTTTGGAGGAGGAGGAATGCTGCCTACGACCCCAAGAACATCATCCCCACCGTCAAACATGGAGGGGGGCATATTATGCTTTGGGGGTGTTTTTCTGCTAAGGGGACAGGACACCTTCGCCGCATCGAAGGGACGATCGACGGGATCATGTATTGTCAAATCTTGGGTGAGCTCCTCCTTCCCTCAGCCAGGGCATTGAAAATGGATCAAGGATGAGTATTTCAGCATGACAATGACCCAAAACACACAAAGGCCAAGGCAACAAAGGAGTGGCTCAGGGAGAAGCACATTAAGGTCCTGGAGTGGCCTAGCCAGTCTCCAGACCTTAATTCCATCGAAAATCTGTGGAGGGAGCTGAAGGTTCGAGTAGTTACACATCAGTCTTGAAATCTTACTGACTTGGAGAGGATCTGCAAAGAGGAGTGGGACAAAATACCTCCTGAGATGTGTGCAAACCTGGTGGCCACCTACAAGAAACGTCTGACCTCTGTAATTGCCAACAAGGGTTTTGCCACCAAGTACTAAGTCATCTTTTGCAAAGGGATCAAATACTTATTTCACTCATTATAATGCACATCAATCTCTGACTTTTGTCTTCTGGGATTCTGGGAGTTTTCCTGTTGTTATTCTGACTCTCACAGCTACAAATAAACCTACCATTAAAATTATGGACTGGTCATTTCTTTGTCAGGGGGCAAACGGGCAAATTTAGCAGGGGTTCAAATACTTTCCCCCCCTCACTTGTACAACTCTGGAGCAATGTTTTCCCATAAAAATTATGTATCTTGGAGAGGAAGGGACAGGGACATTTGTTAGGGGAGCGTATATTTTCTAGGTTCGTTTTCTTGAAAATTAATTTTTAAAGAAAGAATCCTTGCCACTCAAGAGGACTTTTGGCAAACCTACAGTGGAATCTGTGATCTCGAATTAACAGAAATTAAATGCTGAAGTTTGATTAGGAGACAATAATAAAGACCCAGCCTCATGCACTTAAGAATGAAGAGGCAATCTATACCAATTGTGTCCATCATATGCTGTCTAGCAAACACTTCCTCAATGTTCAGTGGCAAAGAAACATTTATTCACTGTGATTCAGTTTACAGTGGCCCAGTATGCACACCACAAAATAGTTTAAAATAAGCTACGATTTAATGTATGGGGTACCTTGCTCCTTCCCAAGTCCTGATTGCGATGCAGAAGGGAAGAAACAAGTCAAGCATCTGGCTTGTTGCGATGCAGAAACCTGGGCTTGTGATTTTTCTCCAAATAACCCTTGACTTATCAGTTGTCAGTTATCAGTTGTGGCATGTTTGGAATGAAACAAACCATGAGCAAACCGTGAGCACTCGTTTGTGCAAAGCCTGAAGCCAGACTCCAGCTTGCTTCCTCCCATGTGACCAATTCAGTAAAGAGAACAGTCACCATATTTGGCACTGAATATTCACTGAGTGTTTAGCACACAAAACCTTTTAATGCCAAGTAGGCACACAATGAGTTAATCAACAATTGGAAAGGCCGGTAGTCATTTTAAGCTTCCTTCTACATTTTAAAAATTATACAGCATAGAAAGGTAAACTAGGCATTCTAAATTAACACATATTTATTTGTTTATTCAGGCATTTTAAGTGTTTAAGCATGTGATTGTTGCAGCCTCTACTGTTTTCACATGCCTTAATTTTTCATTTATTGTGGCTCAGCTTGTTTTACTTCATGTAATTTATTTTGTGGTACCCCACTCTTTGTACCAGCATCAATAAAAGACAAACTATAAATCTTTTAAATACGTTAAACAACCACAAGATGATTCAAGTGTGTTCTACCCCTGATTCAATCCTGTTCTATGGCATAGTAGAAGTAATATAGCAGTCACTACATATTTGTATCTTTCATGGCTTCAGAACTTTAAAAAGATTCCCAGCCATGTCAACAGCTAATGCTGGATACAGCAGGAACCAAGAATTTCCAACATAGTAAATAACCCAATAGTGTTTTGTTTCATTAAAAATAGGTTACATATGGCATTTATTCAGATACCAGGTGTGCCATGCCTTCTTTTTCAGGAAAGCTTCATTTTTCAAAATAAATAATGAAGCTCTTACACCATGATGCAATATTTGTATTATAAACATCAATCTTGGGAGTGCAGCTCCTGATTCCCGTTGCAAGGCAGATACTTTATGTTGGTGATTTAATTGTTTCTGAACAAACAAAGTACATTTGTGTAAGAGTTATTGAGTAATTGGCTAGAATGACTGAGCCAACTGTAACCTCCAACTCCTTTGTTTCTCATGTTTGACCTTGAAAATGCATCTGTGTTATAAGAACTGCATTACTCAGCAGACAGCAGCCACCCAACAAAAATGCAATATTAAGCTGCTAAGGCTATGTAAGGACTATGTCCGCTGATTCTGGGGGCTTTATGTGAACTAGCACAATGTTGATTGTGGAAATATGTATGGAATGTAGCCATAAAGAAGCAACTTTTACCTTGCAGCAAGTTGTTTTTCCTTTGGACTGTTGCCTCTGCTGTCTGCCTTATCTGTATCCTTAATTAAGGGCCTCTTTCCCTATATTCCTATTTAGCTGCATCCCATCCCTGTGGCCATGATAATAGTGGTTTCTTATCCCCATCAAGAGCCTTGTTTCTTAGATGTTTATCCCTTAAAACTCTCCAATGTTATTGATGGAGAGGCCTGGAGTATAGGCTGATGTTAACTATCTAACCATGCACATATATTCTGCAGCGATATTATAGGCCAGAAAAGCATGGAACAAAGCTACAATTTAGCACCGTAAAAATAAGATGCTGAATTCACTAAAACAAACCAGTTTCTCTCATACACATCCAATTACCTGAAGTCGGCTGTAGCAGCAAAAGATTCAAGCTCTGTAATAGAGAATACACAGAGGAAACCCTCTCCACTTCGGAAGTAGTTGTCTCGAATTGCAGCATAATCCTCCTGCCCTGCTGTATCCAATATATCTATCTGGACTTCTTCCCCATCTAGAACTACTTTTTTTCTGTAGCTGTCTGCTTTGGTAGGCTCATAGTCTTCCACAAACTGGCAAGAAATGAAACAGAGTCAGTCTTATTTTGGTAACTTCCACCAGGGATTCCAAGAAACATTCCTTGACCAAATACTGGTAACATTTATACAGCACTTTAAAATGTTCAGTGTTTCACATGCATCATCTAGTGGTAATTCTCAGAACCGCCCTGGGGGTGGGGGAGAGACCAGAGGTTGTGAGAGTGTCTTGTCCAAGGCCACCTGGTGAATTCATGGCAGAGGCAAGCTATAATCAGGGAACTTTCTAACTCTTAAGACAAACACAGCCATTATGCTACACCAGCAATATCCAGTAATATTTAGGCAGATAACATGAAGTTCTATCAGAGGTTCTATCAATTTGCTATAAAGTTAACATGAGGAGTGTTGGAATGAGAAAAATGAATGGAACTTCAAACGAAAGACTAGTTTAATTCTGACAAATATTTGTTAATTGGGCAATCCTAAACAGTCATCAATTAAACTGTGGAGAATTAAATGTAAGCAGCAGCATGAACCTATAGAATGGCAAAATAGTTATTTTGGAAGCTTTGTTGAAATTAAATAATCCACAATACTATGAATTCATAACAGAGGATGGTTAAGAATTAATGTAGAAAAATCAGTATCTACAATCAATATTGCTTTCTTTGTGTTCATACTCTATGTAATCAAGCTAAACAATACTGTTACCTTGGCTGTATTAATTTGTAATACAAATAACTAAAAATATAAAAGTCATATTGTAAGTATAGGTACAAATACTGTATAAATATAGCATTTTAAATAAAAGTTGAAAATTAAACTGCTGTAAGTGAAAGCATACTGAAAAACTATTGCTGATCAAAAGCCTCTTGGACAAATATAGCAGCAGCTAGGGCAAAATTCTACAACCTTTTATTAATCTAACTCTGCCTCTCTGACTTGCAAGAAGTGCTCAGTCCTACAATCAGCTGATTTTTCAGCAGTCCAATTCAAAGCACTGCAGAAAACAGTGGGCAAAAAAGAGTCGCCTGAGATTGTGTCAAACCTGGCCTGCAAGGGGTGGGGGAGATAACAATTAGAGTTAGAAAGGTTCCACACCCCTGCCATAAACCATACAAAAATCTTTCCAGCTGAAAGAACTAGTCTGCTCAGGTTTGCTGAAGCAGTTAACAAAAGAACTAAAATGTAGTGATTAGACTCCCTGTTCATATACAGCCTGAGAACACACTTCTTTAAAAAATGATTGTCACACTCTTACCTCATCATACATGAACTGCAGTGTTAATGCAGATTTTCCTACACCTCCACTGCCTACCATGATGACTTTGTGCAGAGCCAAAGAATTTTGACTTTTGGGCTTATTTGCTGCCATTTTTGGATTTCAGATATTTCACACAAAGAAGGAACCTGGGTGAAGAAAGGTTTTTTGAGTTAATAAGGATTTTTAAACATTCATAAGGAGGTTCAGTAACTAAAATGTACAATAGCTACAAAATAAGTAGAAGCATGCTCTCATGGCTTAGCCCAACTTCAAAAACAATTACAGTAATACAAACACAACCTGCTCAGCATAACCGAATCAAGCAAAGAGAATTATTCTCTGAATAAGGATGGCTTTCAGCTTTTAGATATAAAAAAATTTAACATGCTTGGGATTAAACCTGCAACCTTTTGTATGAAAAACATGTGATCTACCACTGAGTCGCAACTCTTCCAGTTGTTTCTGCTTTGTGGACATATTCACATATAAAACTAGTTCAAAGTCCTCTAACACACCTATTTTTTTAAAGGGGGGTGGGTGAAGTCTGAATTTAGCCTTCATGGTTTGAAGTATCTGGGGGAAAATCTAAGTAAGGCAAATGTAAGTGTAAGCCTCAGACATTTGCCACAGACCGGCCCAAAGTCATTCAGTGAGCTCCATGGCCAAGAGGGGATTTGAACCCTGATCTTCCAGGTCATAGAATCATAGAGTTGGAAGAGACCACAAGGGCCATCGAGTCCAACCCCCTGCCAAGCAGGAAACACCATCAGAGCACTCCTGACATATGGTTGTCAAGCCTCTGCTTAAAGACCTCCAAAGAAGGAGACTCCACCACACTCCTTGGCAGCAAATTCCACTGTCAAACAGCTCTTGCTGTCAGGAAGTTCTTCCTAATGTTTAGGTGGAATCTTAGTCCAACACTTCAATTGCTACACCACACTTGTCTGTTCTCTTTCTGTGTACACACACATACACACACCACATATGTATGGTACCTTAATGTTTTCCCCTCTAGAGCAAATAGTAGCTGGGAATGGGGAAGACAGTTACAAACATTCCCCTTTGCCATGCTAGTTTATTCTGGGGGTCTAGCAGATGCTTTTCCTTTCCTTTCCTATTTTTAAAAAGGAAGTGCTGAGAGATCTGATGACACTTCTAATACAGTGGTGTTAATTCCAATAAGGGAGTAGCTAGCCTATTCATGAATACAGTGGTGCATCGGGTTACGAACTTAATTCGTTCCAGAGGTCTGTTCTTAACCTGAAACCGTTCTTAACCTGAGGCGCGCTTTCGCTAATGGGGCCTCCCGCTGCCACTGGCGCATAATTTCAGTTCTCATCCTGGGGCAAAGTTTTCAACCCAAGGCACTACTTCCGGGTTAGCAGAGTTTGTAACCCGAAGTGTTTGGAACCCGAGGTACCACTGTATATACATTTAGATACAAGGACTATTCAGAAAGTTCGACTTACATACACTTAACTGTTATGCAGACTGATGCTTCTCAGCAAACTTGCATAGGAAGTCCTACTGTGTTCAAGAGAGCTTATTCCCAGGGAAACAAGCACAGGATCACAGCTTAATGTATGCACGGATAAATGGCATTTGTAGGAAAAACTTCATTTTTCCTTTAAAATGCTGTATGTACTAAACCACTCCAGGCATAGAAGAATTTAACATTCAACATCTCTGTTAGCCCACAGCTTAATACAAGAGAAAAGTTGGATATCATAGATGATACTTTTTTATATACACTTGGCTGCTTACATTTGCTTTCCAGCTCATTATATAGAATGCAAAGCTCATAGGATATGCATTTACATATAAGGTTGTCAAATTAGTGACGACAGGGTTTTGTGACAGTTTGCTTGGAAACAGTAAAAGCGTATACAGTGGTACCTTGGGTTACATACGCTTCAGGTTACAGACTCCGCTAACCCTGAAATAGTACCTCGGGTTAAGAACTTTGCTTCAGGATGAGAACAGAAATTGGGCTCTGGCAGCGCAGCGGCAGCAGGAGGCCCCATTAGCTAAAGTGGTGCTTCAGGTTAAGAACAGACCTCCGGAACGAATTAAGTACTTAACCTGAGGTACCACTGTACCAGTTATATTTTCAGAACTGAGGCAGCCAAGGACTGGACTCTTCAAGATCTGATGCAACTAAAAGCTGCCCACGGCTACAAGGAAGGAGGACTACAATACAAAAGTGCTGTTGGGATCTGCGGAACTTGTATTTTACAGGTGCCATATATTTAATACTAGGCAGGTACCCTTGATATATTGCTTGAGATGCTTGCTAAAAGTTTTTTTTTTTTTTAAGCAAGCCTACCCAGACATATAATTTAGGGTTCTGCTTTTTTAAATGCATATTTGTAAGTATTCATCCTTGTTAATCATGGCTGCAGTAGAAACAGGGTCCACAGTTCTAAACCTCCCTTCATATTGTGAAGAACTAGACAAAATAAAACACCCTCTGCAAAGAGATCACTGTTATGAGTCGTGTAACATGACCAGTTTGGAGTTGGAAAGAGAATGCCATCACCAGAAGTATCTGCCATAGTGCTTGACTGCACTTTTGCATGCCCCGGCTGGTCTACTGCATCTACTAACTTCTTAACAGTAGCATCTATATACAGTAAAGGTAAATCTAAAGGCCATAAGAAGTAATCAGAAAGAACAGGGGTCAGCAAACTTTTTCAGTAGGGGGCTGGTCCACTGTCCCTCAGACTTTGTGGGCGGCCAGACTATTATTTTTTGGGGGGGCGGGGGGAATGAACAAATTCCTATGCCCCACAAATAACCCAGAGATGCATTTTAAATAATAATAAAAAAACATTCTACTCATGTAAAAACATGCTGATTCCCGGACCATCCATGGGCCTGATTTAGAAGGCGAATGGGCCGTATCCAGCCCCCGGGCCTTAGTTTGCCTACCCATGAGAAAGACCATAAACAGAAGCCACAATGCAGGAGTGTGAGATAAAATGCAAGTAATATGCCTACAGCCAAAGTCTGTAAGAGTGCTGTTTTCAGTAACAGTCTGCTTAAATGTATGTGAATCTCAACAGCTTAGTGCTGTTACAGCAGACCATGTATCGGTGTGATGCAGTGGCTGAACATGGAAACCTAAATCCGGGACATTTCACACAACGTGGAAGCATGTACAGTCATACCTTAGAAGTCGAACAGTCTAGTTCTCGAACGTTTTGGCTCCGGAACACCGCAAACCCGGAAGTGACAGTTCCAGTTTATGAACTATTTTTGGAAGCTGAATGTCCGACAGGGCTTCCACGGCGTCAGATTGGCTGCAGGAGCTTCCTGCAGCCAATCAGAAGCCGCACTTTGCTTTTCGAATGTTTTGGAAGTTGAAAGTACTTCTGGAACGGATTCCATTTGACTTCCAAGGTACCCAGCAGGGAGATGTAGTCCATCCCAACTAATTGGACAAAAACCACCTCCAAGGAGAGGCCTATTGGGGCCTTCTAGACGCATTACCTCAGTCTCTTTACCGCTATGCATCATTACCACAAGACAGTGGGACAATTTATCATATACCTACTAATGGCATCATCCCCACCACACCTGCTAACATCCCCAAAGCAAGCCATCAAAATAGCAAATCCCATCATTTTTGGCAGGGATGAAGCAATCTACTCTGATAATGTTCTCACCATTCAGGAATACAGTATGACTGTTCTTCCATCACTTGAGCGGTCTGAGCATGTTAGTGATTTAATAAACTAAGTTATCAAAACACTTAATGGGGGGAAGAGTCCAGCAACATCTGGAGGGCCAAAGGCCCACTGCTTCTGGTTTAAGAGTTACCATGGGTATTTATATCCTACCCTTCAATGTATTACAATGGCAGTTTCACATTTCATTCCGCAGCCTAGATACATTGGTATTTACTGAAATCAACAAGTGATGCATGAATGGGACGTATTTATTCACAACTGCTCAGTGACTCATCCCAAGACACTGCAACTCCCTGGTGCCTGTCTATTGGACATCTTGCCTTCACACTGTGTTCACTGCAACAGTCATTAGAATACCCAGATGGAAATATTATTGCAGGGGAAGGAAATTTGACAAATGTTGGTAACAGAAAATGGTTACCTGAGAGAATACAAAGTTTTTGCCTGACACCCCCCCCCCCATTAGAATAGGCACCAGGTGAGCCTCTTAATGGAGAGCATCCTATAGCCAAGGAGCAAACAAGAAGACATTCTGTCTCATAGTCACCCGCATTACTTCAGATTGAGAGGGGGTTATTTACCAGTTTGATTACGAACCAGAGAGTTCTCCCTAATAGCTTCATAGGAAGAAAGGAGGTAGTGACACCAATCTGTACAAAAGCACAAAGTGTTTTGGATAAAACTTAATATGTAAAGCACAAGATTATGCACATCCTCACAAGAAATCCAAGTTTAGAATACACAAATGTAAGTGTTAAGAAGATTAGAACAACTTCCCCATGTTGTTGCTAGCAGGTACAGACTAACAACTTTTAATAGAAATATTTTTAGCTTAGAGATAAATTTAATGAAAAGATTTGTTACATACAAATCCAAGGCCCAGTACAGGTATACTATATACTGAAAATGAAATTGAGAAAAACATTTTAAAAGTTGATAAAAGGCATTAAAATACTGTTTTTTGTGCATTTAAAAGGACTGTAAAACGACTATTTTCTTTGTTTGACTATGTTACTTCCATTTCAAACAAAGAAATGTAATACTCCTGGCAAGTTTGTCTAAGATTCATTATAGCCAGTGCAGTAAGTTGACAATGTAACTGAAGCTTGTCTTTTTCCCCCGGTAGCAAAGGTATTTTATGGCAAAATAATTTGATCAATTATCAACACAGTAAGTGTTAGGCAGAAACTCTCAATGTCTTATTCCACCTTGCATTTTCCTGATTAATTAAATGCAGACCAAAGACAGAAAGAGACTCTCTTTGTGGTTTCCATTTTAAGAATGTATGCATTTATAATGGAAGTTGGAGATGTGGTACAAGACTCATGAACATAGTCTTGTTGATAGAGCCTTGACTACTTCAAATCACAGCTTAACTATGAAGTCAGAGTGTGGCCTTGGGCCAAAGCATTCTCAGCTTTTCCTCTCCCTACAATTGCCTTCTATACAAGTAGTTTTGAGGGCAAGTGGGCCATTTAACAATTCATAATCTAAAGACTTAAGACTGCAGGTGGGCTGCCTCTGTATATCTGCCCTGCCTTTAACAAGACTTGTTCAATGCCGCCTGTTCTCATCAGCTCTGGAACACTTCACATAGCTGAACTACAGCAACCAGTAAAACAAAAGTCCAGCACATGCTTCAGGTTCCCCAAAACAAGATCCCAGGGAAGCAAAAATACATTTTTAACATCTTTCCTAATATTTCTCCAACAAAGACGTAAAGTTTACACCTCTTTTCCCACTGAAGACACTTATAAGACAGAAGTTTGCATATGCCATGATTGCCTATCCCTCCCAGAGTTGTCATTGATGCCTTTCACATTAGGGGGATGCAGGCAAACCCCCTTTGCGTCAAAAGCATGTGTGAAGGGGCAACAAGTCAATTGCACCACTCCCAAAGAATTCAGCAACCATGAGGAGAGGCCCGGCCTATGCACACACTGACATAGCTGTGCAGTGCAGGAGTGGGCCTGTCCAATCTGCTTAAATCCTTACCACCCAGAGATCTACTAGTAGATCCAAATTTACTTTCCACCCATCACTAATGTAGAGCTCCTCCACACAAAAGGAACTCCTGGTTGGTCTTAAGAGTCCCCTCTCCCGGGCATTCAGCTCTCTTGAAACTCATTGGTAGGGCCCTTCCTTTCTCACTGTTACCAAATGCAGGGCTCAACAAGTTTCGGCTTGCCTTACTTGCAAATTTGTCAGCACCAAGACATACATGCACACTTCCCACAAGGCCCAGGGTGTTGCCCACAATCACATACTACATCTCATATCAACCACAAGGTCAAAGAAACTGCTCCTCTTTCTAGGTCTAAGTTTGGAGCAGAGAACAGAAAAACACACACACTCTTTGGAGAGAGGGAAAAGGCTTGTTCTGTGTCTGTGTCCAAAGGGTGCTCTGAGCACCTATCAAGGATGGAGGGACATCCAGGCACCTTCATTGTCCATCTCCAGCTTTGAGCATATGCAGGGATGTACACTCACCTTTTTTTAAAAACCCTAGTTAACCTGAACTCTCTTATTGAGAACTCTGATCCCAGGGGACAAAAATGGCGAAAGGATGAGGACACTGGAATAAGATGATGTCGCATATACTGGAGACAAGTGGCTCCCAATCAACAATTCTGATTCAATGAGGTCTTGGGGTGCCCAAGCTTTTGGGTTTTTTTTTTAAGTTCAAGTTGTAAGATTTGTTCTAAAGTGGTAATGGAGAGCAGAAAAGATATTAAGGATTTCATCATGGGCTGAAAAAGAATTTCTGCTGGGTGGCTAAAGTTCTAATTTAAAAGCATGTTATTCTCATGGCTGTCAATACCTGGCAGTGCTGAAAGTGAGACTTGGTATACCATTCTACAAACTTGTGCAGTGCAAACCTGTAAGACTTCAATATAAAACAATACTGTTAAATTTTAGAAACTGGGTAATGGAGAGCTAGGTTGCTTTCAGACACCCTGTTTATTAAGCATTCAACCTGATTTGTTTGCAAAAAGTTTGCAGGGAGGTTGGGCAAAGCTGGCTATTTACTGAGCATTAATTCCAATTAGTTTGCAAGGCGTTTATTCAACATTGAATCAAATGTTGTTATCCCACAATTTGTGGGGTTTTGGGGGGGGAGCAAAGGGGGCAAGTTTGTTTCAGAAGAGCATCAAATCAACTAACTGTGTGACCTGAATTTTCTGGTACATGACTGACTTCAATCCAAAAATAGAAACACAGTCCGAATATGCCCATAGCTACACATTTAAGTAGGGGCATTCAGTGTTAGAAATTAGCAAGGCGCATTTTGCTACTGGCATGGGTCCAATTGTGACCATGTGGAGATCTCTGGATGCCAAGTTGATGACTGACATCTCCACCTGGCTGCCCCCTCAAACTTTCTTAAGCAGGTTAAGCAGAAGAACTTATTTATTCTATTTATCTCCCACCCTTCCTCAAAGGATTCCATGGTTCACCTCCTCCCCCAGTTAATCCCTACAACAATCCTGTGAGGTAGGTTAAGAGGCTGTGACTGACTCCAGGGGTCACCCAGTGAGCTTCATGACTGAGGGGGAATTTGAACATTGATCTCTCAGGTCCTAGTCTGACACTCTAAACCATTGCAACACACTGGCTTCCTAGAGTACTTCTGCTATGGGACAGCTATATAAAATAAATGGGTAAATAAATATGGGGAAAGCAAAATGTCAGTTGGAGAAGGATCTGAAATATTTCCCTTGAAGCCTGACTTTGTTTTCTTTTATGTTTTAATGAGTTGTAAACTCATAAAAAGGGTACCTAGACATTCTGTTGTGGCAACCGTAACCTAGGTTTAAGGTGCCATTTGGTGATTAGCTTATATATCTGAGTTTCTACAACTGGGCATACTCTACTGTTGAAAGTTCTTGAACGTTTTGAAAGCAAGTACCAGTGGTCTGGTGCTGGTTGTGGTTGCTGTTTTCACTGCCCAAGCATCTGCTGCTAGAAGTGTTTTACTAATCCAACAGACTCTACAAGGCATATGTAATTTAGAATTTGCAAACACACTTAGCTACAGACAAAATTCACTAGCTTGAAATGGAGTTATGCAAATAACTCAAAGCATATGAAAATTTAGATATAGAAGGAATCAATATTTTTTTCCTTTGACCCAGTTAAGGAAGGGGGAATGTAGACACTTAGAAAGCTTAGTATTCAAACTAAATGATATCTCAGCATCTCAAGTATAACAAAAAAAAAAAATAGTAATGGATGAATGCAAACAATGGAGTCACACTGAAATTACATCAGTAATTAAGCACTCTCCTAAGCTCTGTACTCAGAATGTCTTACATACAGCTAATTTATGCTCAGCAAGTCTTGTATCCCAAGGTCCTTTCAGCAATGGGAAAGAGCAGTAAAGCTGCATTCAAGGCAATTCAACTAAATTAAGGTATGTAGGATATTCACCCATATAACTTCTTATGATAAATTCGCATACTTAGCAGTACAAATTCCAGAATCTACAGAGTAGGTTTCCTGCGCTTAGGATGGCTCACTTTGTATAAATGAACAGATTTCCACATTACATGTCTAAGGTCAGCAAGTACAGTAAGTATATGAAATCCTTAAGTATCCCTGTAAACTTTGAAAACGCTTGCATTTGAAAATGCCTTTCTCATGATGACTTTGGCTTGAGTGCAGCAGCCTAACGAAGCCTAATGACACACCCAGCACTCTTCAAGAAGCTCCGCTTCCCTACAGACTCAGGAGTGGAACATTTATTCACAGAGGAGGGAGGCCATCTAAGCTCCTGCTTCTAATCCTGTCCTCAATACCCAAGTATTTCAGCAAGCAGTACAGCAGTAGCCTGGATCTTGTCAACAACAATGCAGCATAGAAGGGGGGTAATGGGTGGAAGGGGAGCAACTCCCCCCCCCATGCTCTGGACAAATTATGCCTTCGTCTCAAGAAGGGACCCGGAAGCTGACTTTATATTGAAGGAATTTAGCCTCAGAACATTAAGCAGTCAAGTGGCTTAGATGGCTTTGTAAAAGAGATTACGCTAAATCGTGGGGGATGGAGGGATCCAGCAACAGTTCTTTAACCACCGCAGGTTAACGGAAGTTGTGTATTCAGAGCTAGTGCACCAAGCACTACCTGGTACACATGACAGACAGCAAGCAAGGTGTGTGTGTGTTACGTGTACACTTTCACACGCAGGTCGACCGCGGGATTCCTGGAAGCACCTGGCTGGCAACTGCGGGAAGCAGGAGCCTGACCTCGGCGGGGCCCCCAAGCCCGATCCAGCCGAGTCCGCTCTCTTTGTTCCTAGGAGAGCCCCCGGCCCCAAACGGGAGACGGGCCTCCCAAGCCCAGGAAGACCCTCCGCCCCAACCAGTTCAGCACTGCGGAGAGACAATGGCCGAAAGGCGAGGCGCTTCCCGGGACCCCCCAAAAGACAGCAGCCCCTTTGCTGAAGGCGAGCCCAACACACAACAACAACCCCGCAGAGACAGGGAGCCCCCGCGGAGGCGCAAGGGCGGGAGCAGGCGGGAACCGGGCGGAGAAAACCCCTTCGGCCTTCCGAGGCGAAGAGAAGGACAGCCGCCTGCACGCCCTCGACCACTAGGCCGCCCCACCACCATTATTATTCCCCCCGGGCGCAGGGCGGCCACCCCGCCTGCAGCCTCGCCCGCCGCCGCCGGGCTGGGGCCAACTCGAGGCGCGACCGGGAAGGGAGGGAGGGCAGGCCGGGCCCGTCTCACCTGCTGAGGAAGGGCCAGGAGCGGCGCGCGGGCGGGGAAGAGGAGGGGGACGCAGCTCGACGCGGCCTGCGCCTGCCTGCCTGCAGCTCCCGGGCCGGCGGCGGGCGGTGAGGCGGCGGGCGGCACCTCCGTCTCTGGCTGGCTGGCTGGCGGGCGCGCCCTGGTCGAAGCCAGCTCCTCCCGCTCCTCCTCCCGACGCAGCCGAGGAAGGGGGCGAGGCGGGGCCTAAAACAACCCAACGCCGCCGCCGCCGCCTCCTCGAGCGCCTTCCGGGCCGCTTTCGGGGGCGGGAGACGCGGCCGCGCTTCTCTGTGGCGGGGCGGGTGCCGGCTTCTCCTCAGGCCCTTCCTGAGGGAGGGAGAGAGGTAAGGGGGCCCCGCGCGCCAAGCCGCCTTCCCGCCTCAGGCCAAGGCTCCGCCCGCAGCCGCCGCTCTTCGCCGCCGGGGGAGGAGGAGGAGGGGGATCGTCCGGGTTTTAATGAACGAGGCGTCGGGGTGGAGCGAGAGGAGGAGGAGGCGGCCTCGAGTCCCGCAGCCCCCGCCCCCGGGGAGGCCTTCCGACGGGGCCGGAGGAAAGACGGCTGCCCCGCTCGCCTCGGGAACCGCGATCCTCCGGGCGGCGGCACCACGACGGCAGCCGGTTGAGCCAGTGACCGGAAAGGCAGGTATCCCTTTCCGACCGCCAGTCCGCCATTAAACGACTCCCCCGCCTCCGGAAGGAGTGGGGAGGGGGTGGGAAAACTAGCCTAAAGGCCGCCGTCCAGCGGCAGCGCACCTGCCTTGAGTGCAGAAGGCCCCCGCTTCGCTCCCCCCGTGGCAGGAGAGACCCTCCCCGCCTGAGGCCATGGAGAGCAGCAGCTGCTGCTGCCGGTCAGTGTAGAGCAGCCTTTCTCAACCTTGGGCAGCAGCAGGCGGGGAGTGTCTCTCCTGCCACGGGGGCGGGGGAGAGGGAGCTTGGGTTCCCAGGTGTTCTTGAACTACATCTCCCATCATCCCTGGGGCACTGGCCGTGCTGGCTAGGGATGATGGGAGTTGTAGTCCGGCCACACCTGGGGACTCAAGGTTGAGAAAGGCTGGGCTGAGCAAGACCAGGGGCCTGGCTCCAGTATAAGTATAATAAGTATAATATTGACCTGCTAGTGCATCCAGCACTGGCTTTGGTTTCTATGCAGTGTAGCATCTCCCTCTCTCTCTGTCTCTGCCACTCTGTGGTCTCCAAGCTTTGGGCATGAGAAATGCTAGCTGCAAACAATTCTGTTCAATGCCCGGTGCCAATAAGTGTGGGGTAGGGTCTGTTGATGGGTGAGAGGCCAGACGTGTCTCAGGGGTCCGTGTTGGGGGACTGACTCTGAGGGAAAGCAAGCAAGAGGGCTTCATGTTGGGGCTGCAGCTGGCTCCCTTCTTCCGGTGCCAGCAATACAGGGAGGGCAAGGAGAGCCATGGTGGGGAAGGCCACAGACCACGAGAAAGTGGCCCAGAGAAAGAGCATCCCCAGCCACCATTGAGTCAAAGACTGCTGGGGTATCCAGGCTTAAAAGAGAAGGCATTAACTGAAGCAGGGGTCTCTGGAATGGAAAGAGAGAGACTAATCTTGTGGCTAAGGTAGTGTCTATAGACATGAAAGTGCATGTGTCAATTATCTACACTATTGTCAAGTGGTCTTCTATAGGCAGTGTTTTTATTCTTCCTTTTCTTGACTCTGATGCTGATACTACCGGTATTTGTAGGAGCAACAGTCTGACGTCTTACACTTTCCATCCTGTGTTAGCAGTATACTGCATTTTAAATGATATACCAGTGAAGGCCTGCCACATATACTGGTGAAAGGGATGTTGTTGACATGTCTGCAGTAGTGCAGTTGCACCATGGAAGATAACACATCTCAGAGGTGGATAAAGGAGAGGCCAAGTTAGCTATAATTCTAAACAAGGCTCAAAAGGGACAATCTCCACCTACCACCCGCAGATCACAATTTTCCCATCGTGCACATGATGCATGTATTTATTTTTATTATTTAACATAGAAGACAGTACCTACATGAAGGTTCACAGTCTAACACAGGGGTCAGCAAACATTTTCAGCAGGGGGCCAGTCCACTGTCCCTCAGACCTTGTGGGGGACCGGACTATATTTTTTTTGGAGGGGGGAAATGAACAAATTCCTATGCCCCACAAATAACCCAGAGAGGCATTTTAAATAAAAGGACACATTCTACTCATGTAAAAACACGCTGATTACCGGACCGTCCGTGGGCTCGATTTAGAAGGCGATTGGGATGGATCCGGCCCCCGGGCCTTAGTTTGCCTACCCCTGGTCTAACAAATACTGTACAAAAGGAAAAAGGATTGGGGAAGTAAGAGGAAAGCTAGCATTTCAGAAGCTGCTCCTTTGCTGCCTGATGGATACGACATTGCTAAGATTTTCTTCTTGAGAGGAAACAAGTGTAGGCATCCAGTGATTCTTGGCCACCTAGCTGCTGGCAGAGCCCATAGATTGCCTCTTTTCAGCTCTACAATCCCCGGTAATGGCAGTTGGAGCAGTGGGTTCTTTTATGTATAGAGGGTACGGAAGCAAGTTCCCTGCATCTGCTCTGGCACCTTGCTGTGATCTTCCTAGGAGGCAGAAGAGGTGGCTGCCTAAGGCTGTGATGAGTAAGAGAGTGTGCTTTCCTTTGGTTCTTCGAAAAGCTCACGCTAGTTTGAGTCATATGTACAGGTGTCAACAACACTACAACCATGAAACAAACAGCCACTCTTCACATGGCAGACCAAGCAAATAAAAACTCTCCAAGTAGGAACAGGAAACAACAATCAAGAGCCCAACAACTAAAGTACAGGACGATGAAAATGTCTAGCTTTTAGGATCATGACACTTACAAGTCAAGGACAGGATTGAGACTAGCTCCTTCCACAGGTACAAAGTCATTTCTCACACAGCAAACTGTTGCACTATGGAACCAGACACATTGCACTGGTAAAGATGAAGGTACAGTTCTGTCTGCTACAGGCTTCTCTTCCCCAAAAACAGATTTGGAGTCTTAGTATTACTGGAACAGTGTTGCATTTTATATGCACACACACTTGAACACTAATCTTATAAAATAAAGAGTGAATCATAATGCTAGGAATTGACTGCAGTTTAGCAACACCATTCAGTGGAAATGCCTCTCCACCCTCAGAAAATGACAGGTGCATAATTTATACATTTTGTGTTCCAACGAGAGTTGTTATGCTGCCCTCAAGAGCTGTCACTCTATATTGATGAGGGAAATGGAAAAAGTGAAGGCAACTCCTGGAAAACAATGGTTTCTCTGTGAACTATTCCTCCATTCACTTGAACCACCAGAATAACCAGAGTTGAAATTAGTTTTAAATTATGTACACCTTGTATAGACATTGTGGGTTATATGAAGGAGAGTTTTTTTCTAGAGGCAAGGTTTCTGGAGCTTCACATTTTAGGCTGCATAGCTTGCAAATAAGGAAGGGCTTCAAATCCTGCAAAGTTGTGGGGGTGTTGTAAGTCTTGGTTTTTTACAAGCCTGTTGTGTTGTACGGACACTCCTTACTGTTGTGTTGTACGGAGTAGAAGGTTCTTGTGCTCCTTGCTGGAAGAAGAATGGTGCTGCTTAGGAGCACCCCATTCTGACATTAATTCCACCAAGGCAGATGGCAGAAGCAAAATATGAATTAGGATTGTGTCAGATAACTCTCCAGTTTTTTTCACTACAGCACATGCTTTATGGCAACTCTAGCTCCTGGTGGGGAGGGGAACGCAACTCTATCCACAACCATAGCAGTAGTGCTGCTTTCTTTCAAAAGTGTGGTGGGGTAAGACATAAAGGAGGGCCATAGCTCAGTGGTAAAATCAGTTTGGCGTGCGGAAGCTCCTCAGTTGAATCCCCAGCATATCCAGGACTGATAGTTGGTGGGTGGGTGGGGGCTTGTCTGTTGCCCCGGAGAGCTGCTGCAATAATTGACAGTACTGAGCTAGATGGACCAATGGGTTTGACTTGGAGAAAAGGTAGTTTCCTAACATCTTAACAGTCCTTTTGAAAGACTAGAAAGACTGAGTTCAATAGGTTTCCCTAAGAAAGGAGTTTTATAATTGTATAGTCACCATGAATAATGCCGTGTACAAAGTTTAAGCTACAAAAGTTTCCCCAAATAACTTGGAAAGAGAACTTAATAAAATTTTTATTATACCTAGAAACAAGAAGTTGGACGTGTCTTTAATTGTTGAATAGAAGTTATCTGTAGTTCCCCTAATGGCGCACAGTGTGTACAAATCCCGGTTCTTCTACTGCTTTTAGATGATCAGCTCCCCCCAAACCAAATGTATGCCTAAAATACTCTGGTGAATTGAAAGGTATTCTTGAGCATATTCTTAATTTGCATAGGAATATCCTTGCCTTGTCTCAGATAGTAACTAACCTTGACCCAGGCTTGTCCTCTGTGATTGTCACATTAGCTTGCTTGCTTACCTGGAAGACCGACTAAAGACTGGCCCAACATGTTTAGTCAGTCTTCCAAGTAAGCAAGCTTTCAGTAAACACGCATAAGACTGGACTGCAGTTCAAGGACAGTAAGTGCTATAAAGCTATAGATTTTTTAGCTGCTGATAATCATTGTGTTCTGTCCTTTAAATATCCCAGCACAGTGTTTTGAGAATAAAAACATCAAAATGATGTAATAGTAACAAAAAATCGATATCAATCCAGATGCTCCTAACTTGTTGCTAGGAAACACTAATCTTTTGGGTAGGCTCTTCTTAAATTGCCAGGAAATTGCTCCTGAAATTCCTGCTGGTGGTGGGGAAACGTCTTAATAAACTGGAGCAACTGGAGCATACTGAAGAAAATACTATTTTTCCACTCTGCTACACTTAGCTAAACAGAAAAGAGTCCCTTTCACCTGTAACAGTAAATTGGACAGTTGCTCCAAGAGGAAGTCAGGTTAACTACTGGCAAAAAAAACCAAACCCCTATTGGGAACAACAGAATGAATCATGCAGTGGATAATTAACATTCACACTGACTTTTGCTACACCTGCAAATTAACTTCCATACTGACTTTCTCTATATCTCCACTGTACACTTATTTTATATAAGCTGCCCAGAGTGGCTGGGAAAACCCAGCCAGATGGGAGGGGTATAAATAATAAAATTATAATTATAGAGAGAGTGAGAGAATATTGAAGAACCTTTATTTGTTCTGCACTAGTCTCTCAATCCTTTTTTAAAAAAGTTTTGTTATATGTACTACGGGAAACTACCCATTTACTCAGGGGTTATGTGAAATTGCATAGATTTGGAAAAGCCAGCAAACACCCTCTAAACCTCTGGAAACCCTTGGAAAACCGTTTAAAAAACAAGAACACCTTTTGGTACATTAAATGCTGACAGATTTACTCTGCTATAAATTTCCCAGACGCAGCCCACTGCAACAGTGCAATGAAGCGTTCTTCTTAGCTGTTACACCTGGATATATTGGGGGGGGGGCATGGAATCCATGAACTTTTGGACATCTTGTTTCCTATTCATTTCTTCTCTTCCCATATGTCAGCTGAGAATAAGACTTCCATGCATCTGATAAGATTGGCCCTATTCTGCAAACGCATCTGTCATAATAAATTCTGTTAGTCTTTAATGTATTACAAAGCTTCTCTTGGGGTATGAAGACACAGCAGTTGGAAGTATCTGCTACCTCAAAAGTGACAAACTTGGGCTGCTGGTGGCCATTTCTTGAGAAGACACTTTCTTCCCTCCCTCATCATGCCAATAGTGCAGCTCACAAACAAGCGGCCTCGTAAGTCATGGTTTTGATCAACACAAAGTCTGTTGTGACCCTGCAAGGAGTGTGAAGGTTTTAAGTTCCATTGCCTTTTTCTCTGTTCCTTGAAGAGAGGAGTTAATAAAAGTATACAGTCGTACCTCGGAAGTCGAACAGAATCCGTTCCAGAAGTCTGTTCGACTTCTGAATCGTTTGACTTCCAAAGTGTGGCTTCTGGTTGGCTGCAGGAAGTTCCTGATCATGGACCCTGTTGTTGTTGTTGTTTAGTCGTTCAGTCGTGTCCGACTCTTCGTGACCCCATGGACCAGAGCACGCCAGGCACTTCTGTCTTCCACTGTCACCCGCAGTTTGGTCAGATTCATGTTTGTAGCTTTGAGAACACTGTCTAACCATCTCGTCCTCTGTCGTCCCCTTCTCCTTGTGCCCTCCATCTTTCCCAACATCAGGGTCTTTTCCAGGGAGTCTTCTCTTCTCATGAGGTGGCCAAAGTATTGGAGCCTCAGCTTCACGATCTGTCCTTCCAGTGAGCACTCAGGGCTGATTTCCTTAAGAATGGATGCGTTTGATCTTCTTGCAGTCCATGGGACTCTCAAGAGTCTCCTCCAGCACCAGAATTCAAAAGCGTCAATTCTTCGGCGATCAGCCTTCTTTATGGTCCAGCTCTCACTTCCATACGTCACTACTGGGAAAACCATAGCTTTTACTATACGGACCCTATTCACCAGCAAAAGCTGGGTGTGGGGATTCTCAACATACACACATTATCAGATGTATTTTATATGCAAACATTTGTTTCAATAGGTGTCATTTCCCTGCAGGTTTCAGTCTGATTGCTCAAGCTCACCACCCTGCTAGACTTCAGCTGCTTCTGCCCATAGCCCTCCTCACAGTTATTAGCACAGACAAGATGTCCTGGGTGCAAGCTGCAGTCAGCCAGCACAGCGAAGATGTGTTTGATGAAGATGCAAATGAAATGGACATAGCTCAGAAGGAATGGAAGAGCACCATGGAGAAACGAGTCAAAGTAATTATATGGTTTGGGTTGGGGATTGACCACATCATTGACATAAAAATTAGCTATTGAGATCCCAAGATGGATTAGCCTTCAGAATAGCACTAGCAAGTCCACACATACCCCTCCCCAGACACACCTCAGTCAGCTCAGAGGCAAATAAGGTGTGGGGAGCATGTGTTGGTTGCAGGGAGAAGATAACCCATGTTTGGGGGAAAGGGAGAGCCTTGGCTCACTGGCCTTCACTGCAGAGTTGCTGATCAGAGGATTACGGGTCAGCTATAGTGTTCTGTTTGGGAGAAACATAGTTCTGGAATTAAGCAGAGAAAGTCATTTTCAGATGAAACTAATGGCAATTCACAAGGATAGCTTAACTGTTAATAATGCACTGTCTTGTGTCATGCTATATAATCAAAGATTCAATTTTCCTCTTTCTTAATCATTTAGAAGGCATCACTTTTTTTATTTGTTCAGTCCATGCAACTGAAAGGGCTGAAAAAGATCTCACACTTTTGTTATTGTGCCGAATATCCTCTGTCTGCTCCAGAAGCACTTTTTTCATGATGAGGTTGACTTTTTAAAGCTACATGATTGGCACACCTGTTATGTGTAAGCCACACCTCTAGAGCAAACATTTTTATAATTGCAGAAGGACCTCATTTCATGATGGCTTATTTGAATAAGCCAGGCAGGTACCGATGAGTACTGTACTGTTTCTTTTTACATTCTAGTTGTTAATGTGATTTTGATCTCTTTGCTCAAAGGAAGGCTATAGGGAGGGAGCAGATGCTGGAAAACTGCTGACAGTTCAACAGGGTTTTAATCAGGGGTATAAAGAAGCAGCAAGGAAGATGATCTCATGTGGCCAACTCAAAGGAACCATAAGGTATGTAGTAAAGCAGCATTTAAAAAAAAGGAATGGAAATTAATTGTACAAGTTGTTAAATTGATAGCAGACCTCCACCAGAGAAATATATCTATTAATATCCTCTGCTAATATAGTGCCCATTTAAATTATGAACACTTAACTTTTTATTCATTCTTTATTGTCACATCCTGCAGGGAACTGGGGTGCACAGCCAACACAGCAGGATTTAACACCTTGCTCATCAGCTGATGGGGGGGCGTTAAATCCTACTCAGTTCGGTAGGATTTAATGTAAACCTCTTCACGATCAAGAAGGGTTTTGTATTGAAATTCATGCTAACAGAATCCCCTTCCATCTTACCAGCACCTTCCTGCCTGCAGGTTCCTTTGAAGTTCTGACAATGGGACTTGTCACCAGATCACCTGATGCCATTCTAATGTTCGGTGATTGACAGGAGGACAGATAAGGATCTCTCCTGTGAAGCCAAAAAGGCTCCCCACCCCTTAATATAGCTACTTGTCCTGATACAATTTCACACTCTGTTGAACTTGAGCTACTGGAGAACAGAAAAAGATGGCAACAGTAGTCCGTTTGGTTTGTAGCATTTGAAAGCTACAGCCAAATTGCTGCTATGAAACCCGGAGGCAGCCTCTTCCATGTAGACCTCCATTGAAGGTGCCTTATAGGATGCACCGTGAAAGGAGGAAATTTTCAGAGTACAGTGATACCTCAAGTTACAAATGCCTCAGGTTACAAACTCTGCTAACCTGGAAGAGTTACCTCGAGTTGAGAACTTTGCCCCAGGATGAGAACGGAAATCGTGTGCCAGCAGCGCAGCGGCAGCAAGAGGCCCCATTAGCAAAAGCACGCCTCTAGTTAAGAACAGTTTCAGGTTAAGAACGGACCTCCGGAACGAACTAGAGGTACCACTGTACTCCATGCCTGCCATTTCTGAGCAAAGACTGTCTCCTGTCTCTACAACCTCTTGATTTCCCCCCCTCAACCACCAAGGGCTGTAGGAACTTGATTCCATTATAATGAGTATCTCAGGCATTTGCTAGATAGAAAGCAGGAAATGATACATCCTACTAGAAAAAGGTTATTTGATTAGTGCCATGGTGATTTCTAGATTTCTTATATGGCGCTCCAAATTGGAATACAAAACTATTCTAAGTTAATGTTCTGCTCAGTTGCCCTTTGTGAATGAGAATAAATATGGGAGGGGAAAAAATGTTTTTTTTAAAAGCTGTCTTCTTATTTACATTTGGTCTCAGATCCATTTTTAACTTCCATTGTTTTTATAGTGCTCTTTCGTTCTGGTGTCAGCACAATGGATGCAGTTCTGAAGTGCTGAGCGAGGTAACTGACCTGCTGAACGAACTGGGAAAATACGAAGAATCTGTGTTTAGAAGTCTTAACTCTACCCATCTGCAGCCCCATGTTGAAGACTTGATGGATACTATTGAGGACATGGACCTTGGTCATGCCCTCTTACCTGAGAAACAGCATGATGGAACTACAGGTGGAAGAATCTCTGAAAACGGCATTGAGTTTAGCGGACAGTGTTGCAGAAATGATAGCAGGACTGGATCCTTCCAAGAAGAATGTTGCAGAAGGAGAAAAGGTGGCACTGATTCCAAAAAGCCAGTGTTTAGTTGGCTAAAAGAAAAAACTATGAATTTAGTAGATCAGCTAGGTTTGCCACCAGACACTATTGAACACATTCGACTATTGCAAAGTTAATTCATTGTGTGGAATTTTAAAAAGTTTTTTTTAAAGTATCGTTTCCCCCCAGATATGCAACTACCTCAAAACTGGCTGAAATGCAGAGATTTTGCTTTCAAATATTGCTTAATGTGCCCTTTATATAGTAGATAAAATCCTGTAGTATTACATGGATATGGCTTATGTCTAATCTCCTTTAACAAACTTTGCAAGCACACCTTATTTGCTTGTTTTATGTTAGTAAATCATTCCAGGCACTATAATCTATGTTACATCGCTGTTCCAGAGATGTGAAATACAGCCTTGCAAGAGGGGATTATTCTCTCTCCCCTTCCCTGATACATAGGAAGAATGGGTGTTAAATGCAATTTGTAAAGATATCTTTAACATTTTATTTGCATTTTTAAAATATGTATGGTGGAAGGATCCCAGTTATTGAGATGAACAGGCATAAAGCTGGGAAATTAACTCATTACTCCCCTGCTTTGTTTCAGGAATTTTTCTGAAGCTAGGATTTGCTTTGAGGAAGAAATTCTTCGTTGGTGCTGGCTGATGCTATTTGCATTTTTTAATATCTGAAATATAAAGGTGCATTTAATGTCACCTTGAGTTTGGCCTTCAGATATTTACTGAAGCATTTCTTAGCTGGTAAACTAGTCTGTACATAGTACGGTTCTCTCTTCATAAGCTTTCTGGGAAAAACCTTCTTGCCCAAAAGTCAGTGCTGCACTAATCAGGGGCAGTTGGACAGTGCGAGAAGAGGCAGACCTATTCAAGAGAACAAAGAAATAGAAATTCCTCTTCAAAAGGAATTAACGTTTCTTTCGAACAGGGGTGACAAACTTGTGTCCCACTTCTGTGACCTCCAATACCCTCACAAAATTTGACATCACTAAATTTAATAATAAAAACAACTGATAGTGTAAAATAATTTATTGGAAAGCAGCCTCGAGAAGTGCAGTTCTTGCTACTCACTGGAAGGTTGACTATGGGTCAATATGGCCCCTCCTCTCTCCCAAATAATGTGAGTTCTATGGGTCTTTTGCTGCCCTTACTTTGCTGTACTATAGCTACCACTACTTAAACTCTACCTGGTTCAGACCAAGAGAAGTCATGTGTGTGAGACACACACACACACACACACACACACGAGAGAGAGAGAGGGGGGGGATCATGTAAAAATACTTCATCTTACATGTAGAGCAAGGGGAACATAATGTCTGTGCAAGGGCAGATTTCAGGAGAGAGCTTCATACCTCTATCCAGTAGAGATTGCACACAAAAGAGTATCATTATGGGAAAGGGCTGGGGTACAAAAGTTTCATTGTAGTGTAAAGATGGTTCATTTATCTCTTAATTTTAACTATGTCCCCAAGTAATCAAATCAATGCTATCTGGAAAAATGTCCGTATGTGACTAACATTTGATGGAATCAAGACCCTGTTTTTAAAAGATCGTGTCTGACTTTGAAAAAAAGGAAGCTTTAGTGTTAAGAAAAAAGCCCAATTTAGACAAACTTTCAGGTGGACTAGAGTTCTGCCACAGGGTGTGACCAGTAGAAAGATAAACGTTGAATTAAAATAACCCACCCACCCCTGCCAAAAAATGTTTATCCTACTAAAAAAAAGTTCCTAAAGCTTTGCTTAACATACTACTTCAGAAAACCTACTTTTTCTAAACACACACTATAAAATAACCCTTACAAAGTTGAAACTTCATGTTTAATAAGCTGGTAATCTCCGCATTCAAATTGCTTTTGTGACTTAAAACGTAACTTTTTTCCAATGTTTTTCACTAAGCAGAATTAGTTTTGCCCAGTTGTAACTTGTGAGAGAAATAAACCAAGAATTACACCAAAAATAAAAATGCTGTTGCTCAGTTTCACAAGTAGCCACACTACTGCTGGTTATGTTCAACTTGTTGGTCTTTGCAGTTTTCCTCACAGACTCCGTCTTTGCTCAGAGAAGTTTCCTCAGCTTTTTGTTGGGTGGCTTTCTTGAAAATTGCTCTCATGAGAACTGGAATTGACATACACCTAAGAGGAGGGCAAAGTCATCCAATATTTAAGGAATTGCTAATTCACTAAATATAACCTGGCTGCTTCATATGCAGAACTAACTGACTGGTGTATAGAGCAGGCTGCATTTGCCACTGTTTCCAAACAAGTCAGCGCAGTGCAGAAAGCTTTATAGATTACATAAAATAAATTTCTAAAGTTCCATGCCAGTTCTTCTGTAAGGTGACATAAAGGTAAAGGCACCCCTGACAGTTAGGTCCAGTTGCGAACGTCTCTGAGGTTGCGGCGCTCATCTCGCTTTACTGGCCGAGGGAGCCGACGTCTGTCTGCAGACAACTTTTACGGGTCATCTGGAAATTATGACTTAAGCTGCTTCTGGCGAAACCAGAGCAGCGCACAGAAACTCTGTTTACCTTCCTGCCAGAGTGGTACCTATTTATCTACTTGCACTTTGATGTGCTTTCAAACTGCTAGGTTGGCAGGAGCTGAGACTGAACAACGGGAGCTCACCCTGTTGTGGGGCCTCAGAGCACCGACGTTCCAATCTTATTTTGCATTGCTCACTCAACAGGAGCAGTTTGAATCTTTAAAGTTGCATCCCACCACACTGCTGAAAATCCTCCTCATGCTTGATGTTTCACAAGTATTTCCTATCCCTCCACCACTCATTTCTTTCATCAATCTTTCCTGATCCTTCCAACTAATAATAATCATTTTATTAGTTGTACCCTGCCCATCTGGGCAGCTTCCTCCTATAACAACATTGTTTTACTACCATTGTTGTTGTCAACAACAACAACAACTATCAGCCTTTTAATTTCCTTCTACACTTCAAGCTCTTTCCCGTCAGAGCAAGAGAGACCTTGCCCACTCCTGAACCTCTTTGTCTTCTGGCCATCTTTACTCTGCATGCAGAGTTGCTAGTGTTGCCGTTGCTTCAGCCAAAAGGCTATGGGCAAGCAGTGATGCTGAGGCCTACCTGAAAGTGGTCCAAAGACCACTGCTGAGACTCAGCCCACTGGTGCAGAAACACTGGTCTAAGCTGCCCATTACAGAAGCAAAGGAGCCTCTAGTTGCGCTAACTATTAAAAGATGGAGGAGATTTTTAGTTGCCATGAGTTCCAGAGAATTTCACACCGACATACAGGGCTCAACTAACGCTTCTGACCATCTGGAGCTAGACATTTATGGAGCTTGTAGGTAGGTTATTTTGGTTGCCTGTTTCTCACGTCTTAAGCCTGATGGAGCTATTCCACTGTGTTGTGCTTTCCTATGAAAAAGGATGTCATATAGACATCCTATATAAAAGGATGTCACATAGAGGAGGGAGAAAGGTTGTTTTCTGCTGCTCCAGAGAAGCGGACACGGAGCAATGGATCCTAACTACAAGAAAGAAGATTCCACCTAAACATTAGGAAGAACTTCCTGACAGTAAGAGCTGTTCGACAGTGGAATTTGCTGCCGGGGAGTGTGGTGGAGTCTCCTTCTTTGGAGGTCTTTAAGCAGAGGCTTGACAACCATATGTCAGGAGTGCTCTGATGGTGTTTCCTGCTTGGCAGGGGGTTGGACTCGATGGCCCTTGTGGTCTCTTCCAACTCTATGATTCTATGAAAGCTTACTCAGAAAGCTTACTCAGCATTATTAAGGTCCAGTTCCTCCAGCAAATTGTCTAAATGCATGCATCATTTGAGAATATCCTTTTTAAGAAAGCTGAATTGGCCTGTGAAACCCACCATTTTTAATAAATTCTTCATTACAATGTTTATATGGTATTGTTTCTCCTGCCCCAATGTTTATTCAAATACTGAGAAAAATTTCCCATTACATGAAATAATTTTTTAATCCTTTAAATCACTTAAAAGTTTCTAGCTGCTGTACAAAGTTATTAAATTTATAGATAGCCACCCATCGGTTTACAAACCATTCCATTATACATGACACAAAAGGAAAAGGGATTGGAGGGACAAGAAAACTTGGCCCCTATATATTATAGAAGTGTTACCTACCGCTTCAGGACTCTTGTGAGATAATCATTGCTGCAGATTAATGCTCCATCTTCAGAATGCGTATGAAGAGTGCATATAACGTCCCTTGAACTCAGAACATCGACCATCACTAAACAGAATAGGGAAAAAATGCTCTAAAAACAAGTGTGACATTATAGTAGAGACAACAGTAAGAATTATCAGCAATCACCAAATCTATTCAATCCTTAAATAGGAATTATTTCTAGTCACTGCATTGGTTTTATTTATTTTCTGAAAGCATGCATTCTTCATGGGAAGAGGTCACATTCATGCTCATTCCATGCTGACTGTAAAAATGAGCAATTACAAATCACTACAAGATAAAAAATATATGTCACCAATAATTTCAAAAGGAGTCCATTCACACATCCACCTATGAGTAACAGGCATTTGAACTGGCTCCTGTTATCCCATCACCAGCCCAATCCAAAGACGGGCACATTGGAAGGAAGTTTATCCCAAGCCATCTTCAAAGCCGGTGTGGTTAACGCTTAATCCACAGATTATGTGATAAAGTGCAACATCTGCTTACTTTTTAATATTCCCAACCATAGTATAAAACTGGGAATCAGATCCAATTTATACCTAGGTTGCAAAATACGTATTTCCACCCTGGGACCATAGGGTGAAAGATGGACTGTAAATGACATAATGTGCTACTTTTTGTACCAATAGCCCCCAAACCAATTTAACAGAGAAAAACACAAACACTAGAAACACACACACACACACACACACACACACACACACACACACACTGTCCAATAGTAGAAAAGAGTTAATATAGATGGCCAAGTAGTAAATGAAAAGAGTTTGCCAGTTTCTTCAATGTGTGCTAAAGTAAGAGCCCCTTTGTGTATAACTTTAACCATATTGTACACCACCATGAGACACTTATGTAGAAGACATAATAATAAATAAATTAATAATAATAATAATAATAATAATAATAATAATAATGGCAGCCCTGCTGCCCTACTGTATTCTAATATGTTGTTGGAAGCCACCCAGAGAGGCTGGGGAAACCCAGCCAGATGGGTGTGGTATAAAAAATAGTAAAATAATTATTATTATTATTATTATTATTATTATTATTATTACTACCACCTCTTTTCAGACCTTATTTATGAATACGTCGCAATAGGTCACAGATGTGATCCAGCTCCTCCTCTCTAGTTCCTTCTCTCCATGTGTTCAGACTGCATGGGGAGATGGGCAGGTTAGAGGAAGGCAGGAATTGATGAAGCAAAATTTAGGGTGTTGGTTCTAGCAGGGGACTATGTTGGGTTGAAATGAACGACAGACGAGTGACAAGTGTCATACGGGAGGCATCTCTCGAGCATGTCTCAGAGAGTCCCTTTTATTGACTATTACAGCATTGCCACATATGTGCTTGTTGCTGATTGGTTAACACAAAGACAAAGCAAGGGTTGCATATAGGCTGCATATAAGCATTAATCATCAATAGATTAAAGGGTTGGGAAAGGAACACAGAGTTGGACAGGTCCCTATTAAACTGTTACTAATGATTGATATAGCAAGACTTAACAGAACATAACTATCACATTCCGTAGATGTGGTCAACCATACATTAAGAACATGAACTGAACATTCTAGGCAGAAGCAAAACTTCCCATCAGGACTATTTGGGCTCCACATGAGGCACAAAGTGTCTTGGGCCAGCACTTTTCCTATAAACATCTGAAAGCAGTCACAACGGCCAGCTATTTAGGGCTTTGCACAGTGCTGCTCTGGGAAAACTGAGGTAGCTTTGCAATGAACTGGTTATTGTGCCAGTGTGTGGTATGGACATCCAGTCTATTCTTAACACTGAAACACACATATACACATTCACACGTTCTACCCCGGCCCGAGCCAAATGATGCTACATGTGTAGTGCAAAATGCAGCGAGGGCATTTCTGCACCACGTTCCCTGCTGACTTTTTGTATATCTGTGTGCACCCAATACACTTTTCCTTTGGAGACATACCACAGGCTAGGTTCTCCTCCAATGGATGCTGGAATGTTACTGAAAAGCTAGTGGCTTTTTGCTGAAAGACGTCAAAATGAAGCAAGTCTGATGAATCTGGAAGGAAATAACTGTTGAGTGACTGTTTGGGCTAACCCAGTAGCAATAGAGCTAAACGTTTAATTTGAATTAGAGATATAAATTAGTGGGTGTAGTCAGAAAACATTTGTATTGATTTACAAGAATTCTATATCCCTTAACTTAAAACATTACCATCGAAGTAGGAGTGGGTTGGTTTTTGCTAGACTCACGGAGTCCTGCTTTGTACAAGCTCATGAAGTTTCATGGTACAAACATCAAATGAAATACAGTGGACTCTCGGGTTGTGAACATGGTCCATGTGGGATGCATGTTCGCAACCTGCAGCAGCACGTCTGCACACATGAGGGTTGCGATTCAGTGCTTCTGTGCATGTGCAAAGCGCGATTTAGCACTTCTGTGCAGGCGCGACTGCTGAAATCCGTTCCAGTACTTCCGTGTTTTGGCAGTCCGTAACCTGAAAAAACGCAACCTGAAGCGTCTGTAACCCGAGGTATGACTGTACAGTTGCTGAAAATTTCCTTTTCAGTTTCACTATCTCCAAAAGAAATAAGTTATAAGGTGTCAACATTGTTTGGTTGGAATCCAAACAGTTCCAAGCACACCTGAAAGCAAATTCATGTGAATACTTCACTCATTTTAAAATCTCTGCCTGCAGCAACTTTTGCTGAGAAGGGAGGGCCGTAGCTCAGTGGCAGAACATGAGTGCCTTGCATGAGGAAGGTCCCACGTTCCACCCCCGCCATCTCCAGATCTGACTGTGAGAGAACCTCACCTGACACCCTGGAAAACTGATACCAGCTGATGTAGTGTAGTACTGAACTAGGTAAGAAAAGGGGGGAGGGACTGAAAACAGACTATATAGTTTCAAGATGGGAGTTGCAAACGAAACAAAGAAGAAGGGGGAGAACATTGAAGCCAATGCATATTTGATTTGCGTGATCTGTTCTACGCTATTCATATTGTTGCACACCACCCTCAATCTCTAAGGTTTCAGGGATTCCAGGTGCTTACACAGGGTTTGTGATTCCTTTTGGGAATGAGGCACAGCGGAGACTGTGGTGTCTTTATGATGTATGGTTTATCTACACGTATATACAAACTGAGCCTACAACATTAGTTTCTCTCACGGCAGCAGCCTTGGATTCAAACAGAAATCAAATATTTCTCTTTGACCCTGTCTACAGCTTGCTCCTTTTCTTCCTGGTCACTTCCCTGCTTCTCTCAACTCTGGCTCTAACTGCGAGAGGGGGCCCCCACCCATTTGCCATCTTGCCCCTTAATCCCCCTTAATGGCTCATCGCTCAAGTTTATCACCTCACGAGGAGGCCAGCCTGGCTATTCCTTGGTTAAATTCTAACACTTGCTAGATCCAAGGATTAGAGGGGGTCTGGCACCCAGCTTAACCTCCACAGATATGATGGGCTCACAATTTCCCCACCCACTTTCAATGAATTGGATCACAAAAATGCTGAGAGGGGAGCAGAACCATTATGCTGCCCATCACACCTCCTTATTTCCAATGCCTGAATATCTTGTCACCACCATCCAAGGTGGACCTAACTTTACATGTATCCAACATACAAATCCCAATTGATAGATTTGAGCTTTACAGCAAATACTGAAGGATAAACTCTACCCAGAATTCACTAGTGGAAACACAGCAGAATCAGAAAGAGGTGTGAGCAAAAGATGTGCGAACATCTTACCTTCCCACTCAGTCGTCTCAGACACGCAGCTGCTAATGAGGGTGTTATATGCTGCTTGGCGTCTGAGAACTTCAATCATATCAGGCACACATTGGGGATGGGTGAAAGGGATTTTCTTGACCATTGCTCCAGCCATATCAGGTTTTTCGATGCCTTTATCTATGAAATAGCTGTGTTTTGGGCAGCCTGGAAGAGACTGAACATAGACCGTACAATATTTGTTCATGGATGTAGTAGCAATTGTTTCCTGATTGATTTTTTTAAAAGTAGTGAAAAGGAAACATGAATAAAAGGAACTTCCCTTCAAAAACATACCATATTTACTTGAGACTAACGTGCCATCAAATCTAATGCACACCTCGATTTTCAGAACCTTGAAACCAAAAAAAGCATTTGCTGGCGAATGTAAATGTGCCATCGAATCTAATGCGTACCTTAATTTTCACAACATAATTTGGCCAAAAAAGGTGAGCATTAGATTTGAGTAAATATGGTAGTTGTCTAGAACAGTACAAAGAATGTGACACTGGACTTTTGAGCAAACCTTGAAATAAGCTGCTTATACTATAGATGCCTTGACCACCCATTTTTAAACAAGTTATTAAATGGAGTAGTCTCTGCATTGGATCTGAAGGGTTGCTCAGCTCTGAAGCCCAATGGCACCGTGGGGGAAACCAACCTGGCTGTGTATACATGGTAGTTTAAAGTGGATTTTATGCATCTTATGTGTGCTTGTTTTTCACCTTGTCCACACGACATTGCCCTCATCTAAGTAGAGGTCCACACTTCCCTCCGCCATTTAATTCAGAACTTCCCAATCCATGTGATAAGGGGGGGGGGGGAATCCAATGTAAACTCACATGTTACCCAGACACACTGAAGCACATTGTGAGGGCCACTTCTTTTTATGTGTGTGACAACTGCCACCTATTCCTGCACCCCCCTACTTCCACTGGTGAGGTTTCCTTGGTGGGCTTTTAGTGGGGCTGAGACAGAGACACACTTTGGGGGAGCGCGTGAACCCACAAGTGTGGTATATTGGAGAACTTGCATCTCAATAATAATAAATATTGGCCACTCACACAGGTAAACAAATGATTGACATGCCCACAGTGGACTTCAGTTTTCCAGACCTCAAGGGGAGGGGTGGGAAAATACTAACTGAGAGGAGGGGACAGCACATCCCACGAAGTGCGGCCCAGAATCATTGAGACGGAGTTCAGCTGAAAGTGCCCATGTATTGATGAATGCACATGGACAGAAGTGCATGTGGACAAATGGTGTCTGTGTGAGCCATGTGTACATTAAGCCTCTGGTCTGTATACCAGTAGCGCCAGTTTCCGCATAGTAGGATTTATCACACACAGCTGTTTCAAGGGCAACTTGAACCAAAAAGAACTGAATATAAACTAAAAGCATAGCCAAGAAGACGTAAGAAATAAATATAATCCACCAACAGGATTCACTCCAGTTGGATCTTTCTATCAATTTATTCCCCACAATGAATTCATTCTACGCTACATCTTTATGAAACTTTCCCAGCTATTATGAGACCATGTGTGCAAATGGTTTTAACTTGAAACAAGACTTTTAAAAAAGTAGTGTTATGGCTTAATATAAAGCCGCATTTAGCTTTTTAATGACATCTCATGGATGACAGCCCCACAATTTTGCACATTAGAGTCACTGAATTGAGTGTAATTTTGTGTGTGTGAGAGAGGGGGAGAGTAAGGAGAGAGCGCGTGCGCACACAATTTGTATATGTTGTGTAAAGGCCAACCTGGGCAAAGAATTGCAACTGTGACTAGGTCATAATCAAATTTAGCAGTGTTAAAACAATCTATTCCAGAAAATTCATGTGACTTCCCAGAATTGAACACACAGCTTTCAGTAAGCTGTAGAATTATGACTCATTTAGCAGCTTCATTCCTGACCTCATAACAACTGGAGTGAATACCAACAATTGGAGTATAATTACCACAATGAAGGAAGAAGTACTTGCTATCAAACCATGTGGATGATTTTCTGAAAGGGCAAACTGAACAATCAGCTCATGTAGAGGACCTGGCTTCAATCTAGCAACTGGAAGCCCTAAAACCAAATTAATTTTTTTCATTAGTACTGTACAAGAGCACCATTAAGGATGGAATGCATTTGAGAGAAACAGCATCACATGAGAAGAGGCAAAGAGAGATGTGATCACACAATGGTTATCAATAAATCAGTGGGATGGTTGCCAACAGAGGGACAGGGCTATTCAGATCAGCAGGCACTTGTGCTCCTGAATGGGCAAGTTGCTCGTGAGAAGGCTGAGACAAATACCAGCACGAATGCTATACTCCTAGTACCGAAGCAGCAATACTTGGTTCTCATTTTACGCTCCTGCACTTCTCCCTTTCTAACCTAACCCTGGGGCCCCATCAGCCTTCATACCCCTGTAGAAATCACAGGGGAAGAATTTGCCAAATGTTAATTAGGGTCTATTGAAATGCTAGCATGTTAGGAGGGAGGGTGGAGGTACAAAATTATGTACTTAATTAAATTAAAGCATGCCTGTAAGCTCCTGTAGTTTATGAATACTGGATGAAGACAGAGGAAAAGGACAGTTCTGGTAAAACATCAGGAAAAAGCAAGCTGATAATGGCGCAGAAATTACTTCCTTCAGAGGCAGGAATCTGGGGCTGCTGAAGAAAAGGGTTCAAAGTTAAGCATCAGGTAAAAGGAAGCTAGTTCGACCAGTACTCTGGTAGCACAATCTTATAAGTTAAGCCAATGTTTCTCAAGCTTGCGTCCCCAAGTGTTGTTGGACTACAACGCCCATCATCCCTGACCACTAGTCCTGCTAGCTAGGGATGATGGGCATTGTAGTCCAACAACACCTGGGTACCAAAGTCTGAGAAAGGCTGTTCCAGACAGGATTTTCCTTTATCAGATCTGGCGGATCTGTGGCCCTCCAGATGTTGTTGGACTTCAACTCCCACCATCCCTGACCACTGACCAGGCTCACAGGGGCTGGTCAGAGCTGGAGACCACCAACACTGCTCACAGTAGGCAGCACCTTCAAAGGGAAACATCAGTTGGTGAGAGGAGGGGGCAGAATAAGAGTTCAGCCTGGCCTGAATCCAGATCAAAAGCACAAACTGGGTCATGGATTGGAGCTGCCTTTTCTTCAAACTGAAAGTGGCCAGTTTAAGCACGCATTTTTAAGAAGTGTGATGAACACAATTGTGTAATTTGAGGACGCACTTCCAGGTTTTGTACCCTATTACAGTAAAACACATTTTCCTACCATGTTCCTCACAGTGCCTTAAAATGACAGACTATTAAGAAGTGAATTTGATGTGCTATCACACACCCATTATAACCCACATTTCCATGTTCAGTTATACCGATAGGAGCATGAATGATGCCCTTGAGCCTTACCCATCTCCACCAGTCGGCGAATTCACGAGTGAGGGTGCAAGAGGGAGTCGGTGGACTGAATCAGCCCCTCCTATTATGACAAGCACCTTCCTGCCATCTATTTTCAAGCCTGATGGAAAGAGAAGACACAAATATGTCAGACTAGTGAAGATGATACACAAATGGCATTGAAGTCTTTGTCCAGGAACATTGATTTCCCCCAATACATAAGTGAATTGTGATTCTAAGTTCTATAGCCGGTGATGTTATTCTGTCAGAGAACAGAAGGTTGCCTGATGGATGCCTTGCTTGCCATTTGAACCCATTTTGTCTTTTGTTATTTCAAAGCTAGTTCTGGACTAGTCTGAGGGAAGGCCCTGTGGCTGTATCTATTTAGGCCCCCTGTGAGTTTCCATGGTGACAGCTGTGGGTCTTGGAAGCTGGCAGCCATTTTAATAATAAAACCGCCGAGATTTTAAGTCCCCACAATGCCTTGGACGGATACTATGTGAACCAGTCCAGGGTACTGATGGGAAATTTAATATGGTGGTCCTCTTCCACTTGTTGTTGTCAGTAAAAACTAAAGTGGGGGAGCAGGTGGGCCAAGCTGTGGTGGTCAGCTCTGATGGACTCTGCTGAAATGCTAAGCACTGTCTTTAGTCCTCTACCATCATGACTGATTGTTATTGGGGGTTTTTGACCCAAGCAGATAGCAGGACAAATAAAGCAACAGACCACCACCAACTCTTAAACCTGTCCATCTTCTCACAAAATGACCACATCCAGACCAGTGCACTTCATTTTTCTCCTTCATTGTTCCGGTATTTTTCTTCACATACGTGCATTGCAATATTAACACAGTTGTGTGCCATGTAAAAAACATTACATAAGACAGTTTCTTTTTTAAAAAAGAATATTAGAGAAATGGAAAACGTTACCATGTGGCATCCACCGTATGTATCAGCCCTACCTTCCTCTTGGTATTGCAGGTGCCCCCTTGGGTTTAAGTTTGTGCTACTACATCCAGATACACCCTGCAACTTTGATGTGGCTTGCCAAGAGAGTGATTGAAGGCTAATAATAATTATTATTTATACTCCGCCCATCTGGCTGGGTTTCTCCAGCCACTCTTCGCGGCTTCCAACAAAGTATTAAAATACAATAGTCTGTCAAACATTAAAAGCTTCCCTAAATAGGGCTGCCTTCAAATGTCTTCTAAAAGTCTGGTTGTTGTTTTTCTCTTTGACAGCTGGTGGGAGGGCGTTCCACAGGGCGGGTGCCACTACTGAGAAGGCCCTTTGCCTGGTTCCCTGTAACTTCACTTCTCGCAGGGAGGGAACAGCCAGAAGGCCCTCGGAGCTGGACCTCAGTGTCCAAGCAGAACGATGGGGGTGGAGACGCTCCTTCAGGTCTACTGGGCCTTTGAGGCTGTTTAGGGCTTTGAAGGTCAGCACCAACACTTTGAATTGTGCTTGGAAACGTACTGGGAGCCAATGTAGGTCTTTCAAGACCGGTGTTATGTGTTCTCGGCAGCCGCTCCCAGTCCCCAGTCTAGCTGCCGCATTCTGGATTAGTTGTAGTTTCTGGGTCACCTTCAAAGGTAGCCCCACGTAGAGCGCATTGCAGTAGTCCAAGCGGGAGATAACCAGAGCATGCACCACTCTGGCGAGACAGTCCATGGGCAGGGAGGGTCTCATCCTGCATACCAGATGGAGCTAGGGGTAGCTTCCACTAAAGGAAGCTAGCAATATTATCAAGCTGTCAACTTGAATACATGTATCAATACACACTTGAATGTCTGTAGCGATACAGAATGAAGGTTAAGGCTACGAGGAGGAGGGCCGAGAAGGGACAGGAGTGGGATTACTCCAATTACACAAAAGCTTGTGGCTGTGGGTGTGCATGTGTCCACACCTCATGCATGCAGGAGGTCTCAGGTTCAGTCCCCCAAACCTCCAGTTAAAGGATTTTAGGTGGCAGAGATGGGAAAATCTTGACCTCACACCCTTCAGAGAGCCGCTAGCATAACCATGCAATCCTGTCCATGTCCACTCAAAAGTAAGTCCCACTGATATCAGCGGAGCTTCATCATACACAAGTAGGGATAGAATTGGTCTTCGTTTACTCACTCAAAATGAAGCATGTGTCATTTAGTGAGTGCAGAATCTATTTTAAAAGGGACTGCAGAATGAGACCACCACTATGGAGGTTTTCTAGTCGATTCACAATCCCTCACTCATCACTAATAATAATATTTTTGTGGGACCAGTCTTTTATTTTTTATAGATGTATTTTATTGGTTTGTTTACTGTAATGGGTTTTAGTGTTTATACTGTGTTGTAAGCCACTTTGAGTCACTTTTGCGAGTAAACTGACAAAATAATAATTAATAAATACCTGGGGTGAGTTGTTCCTCTAGAATTTGATACGGCGATAGATAAAATTCAAGGTTCATAGGGCTTCCTATAGAATTTGAGAAAATTAGATGGATTAAACAGAAAAAGCACATAACTGAGAGCAATGTAAGCTATGCAAGCCTAGGACGTTTGATCCCCTTCATCGTTTTTGTTTGCTTCCAGTGCAAAGGACTCAATACCCCAGGGCCATATTGTGCGACAGGGGATCCAAACAACTGTTTGGGGTTGCAAGGAGATTGTTGTGGAGAGCTAGTTATCCACTCAACAGTTTAAACATATAAAACAAGTAAGTTCCTTTGTACAAATCACAGAATTGTAGCATTGGAAGGGACCACTCCCTATAATGCAGGAATCTATTTATCCAATGTGGAGCTCAAACCCACGGCCCAGAAATTAAGAATCTAGTGCTCTACCAACTAAGCTATCACTCCTAAGATGAAATTTCTTCCTGATTGTATAAAATAGGGATAAATCATGCAAACAATTTATGCATAAATATTGAGGAGCAGGCTACAGGACACCTTAAAAAACAGTGGCACCTCAGGTTAAGTACTTAATTAGTTCCAGAGGTCCATTCTCAACCTTAAACTGTTCTTAACCTGAAGCACCACTTTAGCCAATGGGGCCTCCCGCTGCTGCCATGCCGCTGGTGCACGATCTCTGTTCTAATCCTGAGGTAAAGTTCTTAACCTGAGGTACTATTTCTGGGTTAACGGAGTCTGTAACCTGAAGCGTCTGTAACCTGAGGTACCACTGTATTCAAGAAGGTTGAACAAATGGGGGGAGCCGCCCCAAGAGATTCTCCAAAGTGCCATTTAGGGACAACTCTGCTAGAAGCAGCTGCACACAGTCAAGTAACTACCAAAGAAAAGAAGAATTATAGGCAGAAGAAAAAGGCATTGGGGGAATCAGTGGCCCAATGACCCAGGAAATCACTAGCTGGTCTTGGTTTTAACTTTTAAGGCAGTTGTGCAGAAAGTGCACAGTTTGATCCTTTATCATCATCTAATACACGGATCACACACACACAGCCGCAACAGGACTAGCACCTTATCAGGAAAAATAAGTGATATGGGGGAGGGGAAAGCAGCATCACTCATAAACAAGGAGAAGTGTATGTGCAAAGGGACCAAAACACGATGAAGAACTAGTCAGGACCTCGCCTCTATTTTCACAGCTACCTAGAAAAAGACTTGGGGACAGGAAAGGGGTTGTACACACTCATGTTGGTCTCCCCATCATCTCTAGTCAAAAAGCAGTTTTGGAGCACAAACTCCTGTGAGCAGAAAGTATACTGGGATGAATGTGCACACAGTGGAACGTTGGCTTATGTACCCAGTGGCGTAGCGTGGGTTGTCAGCACCCGGGGCAAGGCAAGTAATTTGCGCCCCCTAACCTGGTAGGGGCAGAGAGCTGCAAGTGCGAGCGCCCCCCGATGTTGCGCCCGGTGCGACCGGCCCCCCCTGCACCCCCACGCTACGCCGCTGTATGTACCGTCCTCCTTATGAAGGCTTTGGGTAACGAGCTCCACTAACCCGGAAGTAGATGCTCCTGGTTGTGAACTTTGCCCCGGGATGCGAGCAGAAGTCGTGCACCGGCAGCAGCAGGAGGTGCCATTAGTGAAAACGCGCCTCAGGTTATGAACAGTTTCGGGTTAAGAACGGGCCTGCAGAACAAATTAAGTTTGTAACCAGAGGTACCACTGTACTACAAACAGCAATGCCTCTATCATACATGCTACCTACAAAGTCACTGGAAAGCAATCCCAAGGTATTCCTATTCTTTAGCATTCTTAAATTATGCTTGGCTACCATGATCACACAGATATCTACTTCAGCCTGAAGAAAGAAAAATCAGTTACCTCCACTTCTTGGGTTCAGATAGCCAACTTTTCCACATAGTATTTCAGTGACTCTGTCCATACCTGGTGTTCTGTTTTTAAAGTATATACAGTAATCAGTGAGATCAAGAATGCACTCAAATGCCTTAAAATTTATTATTATGACAACCAACTCGCACCTTCCCCAACCACTGTCAAACCTACCTGCTCAAAGCAGATAGTGAGCAGAGGTCTTTTTCCAAAGCCAGGAAGGCAGCAAACACCTTGGACTTTGTTTCACTAGAAAAGAAAGACCTTATTGGAGGAAGGGAGTTTTATATACAATACAATAATTTAAGTAATGTAATTAAGTTGCAACAAACAAACCTGCTTCCTGGAATCTGATAAATATTTAACATGTCTGCCAGCATGTTTCCAAAGGCATCAAAATTTTCCATTCTAAAGAGCAAAATACATGCAACAATTGTCAATGCTGATATGGCAAAGAGAGCCATGTAGCCAATATTTGGGAAAGCACCACCACCGAAGTGAATCTGATATTGGCAGCATGTTGACATAGAAAGCAGTGGGATGCTCTTACCATTGCGCTACCATCAAACAAGACATCTAAAAAGCAGCTAAATAACTTTGGAAAGTGGCTCAAATTGGTCCTGGACGGAGGGCAGGAATGGAAGCAACAGTTATCAGAACTATCTATTCATTTTTACCTCAACCACAGAAAACAATATGGGAACAGTGGCAAAGGATTTTTATTTTATGAAATTAAAAATTTAAAAATTGTGTGTGCTAAAAATCCACCTAGCGCATATGTACCTTAGAAGCTGCAAAAGATCTTCACAGGTCTAGAAGACGAAAGAACAGAGGTTATGGTTTTCTAAAGAGGGGCACTATTTTCTTCAAAACAAAGCAGAAAGGAGAAATGACATAAGCCGAACCTTAGTCAACACGAAACCTTAGCAGACACTACGAGGAATATCCAAGGATGTTTTCCCCAAGATCTATTCAGGAACAGTCACTTTTGGCTGTAAACCAGAATCTATAAAGGCATAGATTTCCTACTCTTCTCCCACCCGTAGTTGGCGTGTGATTGCATCATTTTGAAAGCCCTTTGGGTCCCTTCCAACTCCACAATTCTATGATTCTATGTAACCTCCCCCCCGTGCACCATGTGCTTCACTGCATCCACATATTGCATTTACTTCCTTTATTGGACTACCCTCCTCCAGACTAGGAAAATTAAAATTTAACGGGGGAAATCGTGGGCTAGCAGTTGGATGAGGACTTTATGTGAATGAGGAACAACCAGCTTCAAACCCACATAGAATCATAGAGTTGGAATAGACCACAAGGGCCATCGAGTCCAACCCCCTGCCAAGCAGGAAACACCATCAGAGCACTCCTGACATATGGTTGCCAAGCCTCTGCTTAAAGACCTCCAAAGAAGGAGACTCCACCACACTCCTTGGCAGCAAATTCCACTCTCGAACAGCTCTTACTGTCAGGAAGTTCTTCCTAATGTTTAGGTGGAATCTTCTTTCTTGTAGTTTGGATCCATTGCTCCGTGTCCGCTTCTCTGAAGCAGCAGAAAACAACCCTTCTCCCTCCTCTATGTGACATCCTTTTATATATTTGAACATGGCTATCATATCACCCCTTAACCTCCTCTTCTCCAGGCTAAACATGCCCAGCTCCCTTAGCCGTTCCTCATAAGGCATCGTTTCCAGGCCTTTGACCATTTTGTTCCCCATGTGGACGAGCCCATAGTTGCTACCTCATGTCAAGCAGTCTTATCAGATGGGGACAAATTAAGGAGAAATGGTCACCCAGCTATAAGGAAATTTAACAGTCCTTGTGCAATTATTTTGCAGTTCAGCATTTGTGAATGAAACTGCTATTCCCACACATTTTGCAATTACAAATGCAGATGTTTAGTTTGGTTGTAGCAGCAATAGTGTAAGTGTTATAACTAATGTAAAGTTGTCCCTTTGACTTAGATGCAAGCGTTTCTCACTTGCTGCACAGGGTTTATTATGAAGCTATAGATATTTCAGAAGAACTAGAAAAGCAGGATTATATTTCATCAGATCAGAACACCCAAAGGAAAACAAATTAGAATTACCAGGGGTTTTTTCCCAGGGTGAGCCAACCTGACATCCACCACTTTTCCATCTTTCTCCAGGTGAATCTCAATGTAGAAGGATTTGGATGTTATATAGCAAACTGCCCCACTGGGGCTCACATAATAATTAAGTCTACAGAGGAAAGAAGGAAGAAGAAAAAATGCATTGCTTATTTAAAAGTTACAGTGTGCAACGGAAGCCTAACAGGGCTGGCCCAAGACATTTTGGCACCTCAAGTGAACCACAAAATGGCGTGTCCCCCTCTCCACCAGGAAGGAAGGAAGGGTGAGTGAAGATCTACGTCAGGAACAAAGTGATGAGGACTAAAGATCGACAGAGTGGCTGGGGAAACCCAGCCAGATGGGCCGGAAATAAATAAATAAATAAATATTTTATTATTATCTGCTGCTGCTGCCCCTGTGGATCCTGCCACCTGAGGCAGGATGCCTCACTTCATGGATGGGCTGATCCCGAATGCAAACTTTTTCCTTTATCTTGGTTGATGTTTACGGGTTCTACAGAAAGGAGTGTTTGCACCCAGCTTTCCAAACGGCTATGTTTCAGTTTCTGATTAAACGTCAGCAGCAGCAGGTCTGTACATCAGTGGAAGACCACATGCTTTGGACTGAACGCCCCACCCCACCCCAGGTTCAGCCTCCAGCATCTCCAGGGCTGGGAAAGGCAGATGATGCAAGGCAACACAGAGGTCAAAATACTAATCGCTGGATTTGGCATAAAGCAACTTGCTACTCCTGCATTTTCTGAAATGCCACTTTGTAGTGGCATTTATCTACGCTTTGTCAAGAGGCTGAGGTGAAGTAGTAAGTATGTCCCAAAACTTTCTGCCCAAGGGGAACTCCTGACCTGCTCATGCTCATCTCTTTCAAGGATATCACAGGAAAATGGCAGTAAGCCGCAGCTTAGAGGATGCATTAGCCACTGAATACACCAAATGGCATGTACTCATGTCATGTGAAAATTATACAGCAGTAGAAACATACCTAGCAGTCCCACAGCTGCGGGAAGTGAAGAGCGCATATTCTGTAGATGCAGAGTATACTTACCCCTTTCGATTTGACAAAAATGACAGCTTGTTCATTGTTGCTGCCAAAGGTCCTGCTGCACACATGAAAAAATAGGGAATAAGGTTCCATCACAGAGAATCAACGTGTTCAATAAAAGCAGTCAACAGATCCCATACGTTTAAGAGCAATAGACCAAAGATTCTTGCTTAATTGTGCTATATTGCTCATTGTACCTTTTGTAAAAGGAAGGCATCTAGAACCCAGACACATTCATTGCACAAGATGACAAGACAGAAGCTAGACATCGTTTCCATCAAACATAACAGAAAATTAGGCAATCTTAGAGTTGATTACCATGCAAGGTTCTTTGTATTTTCTCAAGGCAAATAGATATGGGAGACTCTGATGTCTTACTCGAAGTCCAAGAATGTTTGTTCTCACCGAGAAAAAGAGAGAAAGAGAGAGAAAAATATTTGTATCATATAATCATATAATCACATGCATCATATAATCACATGCAAGTCAGAAAATTGGCTGGTATGTTCAAAGCAAAATAGGGAATTCAGCACTCTCAGTCAGGCCTCCTATATCTTGACCTTCATTGCCCGCTTTGGGGTGCCAGGTCACAATGCTGCAGAGGCAATGGAAGCTACAACTGGCAGAAGACATCCTCCCCCCAGGCTTTATAAGAGACCAAGTAACCCCACATCCCAGTATCAGCTGGGGGTGGATTGGAGAAAATATAAAATCAAACAGGGGAAATTTGCCTATTCAATTTTTCAATCCGTAAGGGATTGATTAGCTTTGTAATTACAAAGCATTACAACACTGCCATTTTTATTTTCCATTCTCACCATGGAATTTGCATCACTCTCCCAAGACCACACACAAACTGTCCATTTAATTGAATTTAGTGTCTTCCTCGATAATCACAATCAATCAGTATTTTTGGGAAGTTAAGAAACCCCTCCATTACTCCCACCTAGAGCCATCTTGCCAAATTTCCCCCTTCAGAGTTATCCATCCAAGATCAAGAGTGGAGATGACAGGGCAGTAAAATAACAACCTCACATGTTAAACTTTGGCCCGTCAGGCAGAAAATAAGATGGAAAACCTAAACACACGTTGACTCACTTTCCCTTCTACTTCCAATTATTCTCCTCAAGAAAGCAATTAAAAAAAAAAAGTTTCTCCCACATTACTCCTCCCCAACAGAACTGATTTCATTACAATTCTTACCATGGAGAGACGAACCAGTTCCATAGTTTCACTCCACGGCTTCTGTGAGAATTTTAGACGGAGCTTTTCCATTACGTCATTTGCAGACCCAGATTTCGCAGGATCTGGAAGAAGTTAAGAGTTGAATTAGCTGAGGGTGCGGGAAACCTTTTTCAGTTCAAGGGCCACAGTTCCTTTTTGAAGCCTCCCGGGGGCCATGGGCCAGAAGCAAAAGAGGAAGAAATGGGATTAGGCTGGTGTCTTCATCTTGCCTAGATCCCTCTTTATCTTCTGGGGAAGCCGGAAGCTTTCTCAGAGTTGAAGGAAGCTTTCCACCCAGCAAAACCCTCCAATGGGCTGACAAAGGGTGTAGTTTGGGAGGCTGTCTGGCTTAGGGAGATTTGAGGGCCAGATGAGAAGCTCGAGGTCCACATTTGGTCCCTGGGCTCAAGGTTCCCCACCCCTGATATAGCAAAACAGCCAACTATTATATGACTTCAACGAACAGCCCACACTGCAACAATAGTCACTTTAAATTAGGACTATTTAGTCCCAGATGGGTGAGATATTTCAGATTAACTGGCTCATGAACTTGGCTACAATATAGGTACTAATATTAATGGACCTGTGTTTGGCTTAAATCCCACTCTTCCACCTGTTGAATGTCATAATCTGAAACCTACAGCTATTTTAAAAGTTCAGTTTTATATCTTAAGTGTCTTTGACATTATATATATATATATATATATATATATATATATATATATCCCCATATATCATTCTAAGGAAGTAATCCTACTCTTACCTGAGAGAAAATCCTGTTGAGCTCATTGAGAATTGCCTCAGGCACCATTTTAAAACGAATAAAATTTAAGTAGCACAAAGCATTTTTTCTAGCCAAAAGGTTTAAAGTTTCTGTAAGGCAATCCATTCAACACCTACTTTTTGGAACTGTCTGCCTGGTAATATTAGGGACTTTCCACTGTATTGCTTTTGGTGTTTGCAATAATTTTTATTCTTGCAAGCCAACTGACGCATGTAACTTTAACATGTGATTCCATTATGCACAATTGTTTTTAAAATGCTAGTTTCATAATCAGGTAGCTTGTTTTTAATGTTTAGCCCCATTGGTATTTTATAATTAATTTGAGAGGTCTTCTGTTGAGTAAGTGGTATGTGGTTTTTGTATGTTTGTTAAATACATCAAATAGCCATAAAGCCTATATTGGACACTTGATTTCTCTTTTGTGTTATGCTACACATCAACATCACTTGCTTCACTTAGTTTCCCTATACTGCAGGTAATAGCACAGTCTATGGAGTCCAGAAATGGCAAAGTCCCTGTCCTCAGGCAGGTTAGCTCTAGACATTTCATTGGCTAAGGTGCAGGAGAAGATTGCTTGCCTGCCTTACACATACAGAAACAGACTGGGCAGGTATTTGACTCTTACTGCAATAGGAGTAATGGGATGGAGTCCTCAGCCACACCCAAGGGCAGCAGGGTCATTATGGGGGTAAAGGACAGGCCTTGGGGCAGACATAACTCTATCTTACCAGAGCCAGAGACCTCAGGGGCAAACAACCAGCAGCTTCTACGGCCTGAGACAGTAGCCTTGCTCAACCTATAACATCCTCTCTGTGGTGACAATACAGCATAGTGGTGTAATCCAGCCACACCTTCCACATTAGCACCTGCCTGGAAAACCAGATCCTAAGTGGCTGCAAATACAACAGCCCAATTAGCAACTTACTTACCCATTTCTCTTTCTGCAGCTGTTTAAATGGCTGAAGCCAGTAGACAGGAAGAAACCTCCTAACAGCCTCTTCTGTTTTCTCACTTCCTCCCTCTGTCTACCTGAGAATGGTAGTAGCAGCACCTGGTTGAGATACCCTGGATTTAAGTAAACCGAAGCCTCAAAGGCCACATGTGCAGTGGGAGAGAATCTTAATTGACAGGGTTGCCAACTTCCTCTATTTTTTTTTACTCTGCATGTGCTTCTATGCCTTTAATATCAGCCTAGCCCACAGAGATTTAGCAGGCTGGTGTGGAAGTAAGAGTTCATCTATATATGGCCTTTCCCTCTTATGTGACCAGGTGCAAAGTGGTGCAATGGCTTTGTGGATATTAGATTTCTGCATATTTCTGCAAATGGTTTGGGCTACTCTACCCTTAAATACTGCCTAGAAGAGATAATTTTAATAGGTGCACGGAATAACAGGGGATGTGCACACACCATACAGTCACAGCACCCACCCCCAAAATACTGAGAACTCTAGTTTACCCCTTACGCAGCTACAATTCCTATCACCCTTAATGAACTTCTGCACAACTATTTAAGGTAAAGAAGACTTATCCTCCTTTGTGCTTTATTGCTCCACCATAACAACATGGTGATTGTGTGATGGGGGTGTGACATAACCCACAAAGAGCAGAAAAAGAGACAGGAGCACAACATTGTTGTAATACGTGTGCATGAAAGTATAAACCTGAGCCCTGAACACAAGCTGCGAGTGGGTGTGACTTTGCAGCCTGTAGTCTACACCCTCTGTCTTCTCAGTTTTTCTCTCTTCTGGCTTCCTGGAACAGCAAGGAGCCCTGTGGCCAATGGCTTCCAACTGCAAGAAACACAAAGTGAACTGAATCTCTCAACAGAAGATTTTACAGCATGCATCTTTGCTAACCCAACTTAAATAGCTGTCTATTCAAGTAAAGCTCTGAGGTGGATTCTGGTTAAGAAATTGTGTGGGAATATGCACACAAATATGCACACACACATACAGTCTTACACACAACACCCAGATGGCATTATATTACACTATATATTTTTTTATATTCCAATGTTATGTCAATGGCAATATTAATACAATATCAACTTTTCATTTAGCTTGGCAGCCTAATCAGTCTTTAGTCATCATGGTTTCATGGAGTAAGATCACTAGCCTACACTGTGACGTTTTCAAGATGTTTGGAAAGGACTGTAAGTAGCGTAGTATCAGCACAAGAGAGGACAGGTCAGTTACTATTTGTTGTTCCATGTGCCTGGTATGTATTGCAGTTCAGTGTTGACTGTACAAGGGAATCAGGCTGAACTGCATGGAAAGAGGACAAGAGAATGAAGTGATAATAGGAAAGATTGAATACCAATGTCAATTAAATTGAATCCTCCACAAAAAATGAGGATGTTCAGCGGATGTTCTTCACAACCAGCTCAGTATGCAGAGGGAATGTTTTCATTTCATTGCAATCGTAAATTTCAAAGGCACAGAGAGATAAAATATTGGCATTTCAATCAGCGCAGCTTCACACACCCACTGAGCTCAGCCAACTCTGCATTGAAAGCTTTAAGAAAGCAAGCCTATAAGATATCCATGAGATTACTTACAAGATTTTAAGGGATGGAATTTTATGAAATCCTTATAACTAAGCCTGGTGCCTTTGAAATATCCTTTGAGCTCCCCTGAGCACATATAAGAGGAATGGAAGCAGCAGAATAAATACATATGCTTAATAAATAAAGTCAGAATCACAAAGCCAACATGTGTTCATGGGGAAACATGAGGAAACAGAGGCTCTCTGAAGCAAATATAACATTGACTTGCTCTGACTGGTGATGGAATACTTAGAAATTTAACAAATCTAAACTATTTCTTAGCATGTTCGTCAAAGGGAAAGAGGTTTCTGGGTTTGTTGTTGTTATTTTAGCATGTCTCCATATGTGCCGTCTTAAGCAATAAACGACAAGTCCTTGGCTCAAAGAACTTGCAACCTGAACTTTGACGAATGAAGGGTAAAAAGAGATGAGTGTGAACAAACAGAATTACAGCACGGTCCTGTGCATGTCTACATGTAAGTAAATCCCATTGAAGACAATAGAACTTACTCTCAGGTAAGTGTGGATTCTTAAACTAGGCTTCACCTAACAGGGGATTGCTGCCATGGATCTCCCCCCCCCCCCCGCCCCCGGTCCTGATCTGGTTTGCTCCAGCTGCACCAGCTAATTATTATTATTAAATCTTTCCTACTAGGACTATCCATGTGACAAACATCATATCTAATTTGGCCCAAAGGTTGATTATTTTTAAAAAACTTTTTAGCTGATTTATCAATTAACAAAACATTAGTTTATGCTTGGCTGTGAAACTTTTGCAAAAGGAGAAATTAAATGCATCCTGAAGTAGCTAAACCTTCCCTCCTTTACACACACACACACACAGAGAGAGAGAGAGAGAGAGGGAGGGAGGGAGACCCACCCCAGGAATACTGGTATCTGCATCAGCAAGAAGTACATGGGAGAAGCTATGTCTTTAATTTGCCTTTGGCCAGGGCACAGCCTGACTCCCTCCCTCGGCAATCTTCGTGGAGCTCTGGCCCAATGGTTGCCAGTAGCTTGAATTAATTAATTTTATAATGAATGATTTTAGAGTGTTGTTTGTGCTATACTTTTGTACTGTTTTATTGTTGTTAGCCGCCCTGAGCCCGGCTTCGGCTGGGGAGGGCGGGATATAAAAAAAATTTATTATTATTATTATTATTATTATTATTATTATTATTATTATTATTTATTATATTGCATGGGCACCCTAGCCCTATAGTGCAATTAAATCAAACAAACACAAATCAGAACATTTGCGGTATGAAAAGTGATGGGATTTCAGCAGGAAGCTATGGGCTATGCACAGATCATTAATGATGCCATGTGACTCCCCCAAAATGTTATGAGGGTGCAAATGAATGTGTGTGTGTGTATGACACCCCCAATAATCCTGAATGCATATTCAGGAGGTGCCTTCAGTTAATCAATTAGATTAATTGCCTGAACCTTCTTGAATGAATGTGCTCCTTGTTAGCTGAGCAGCAGATTTTTATTTATTTTTTTAAAATAGTTTTGAATTATTTTTAGTGTGCAATCTTACAAAAAAGGTGGCTGGTGCCATCTTAGAAGAGTGATTCACCCCCTCCCTCCCTGCCTCCCTGTCTCACCCGCACACCCCACTTCTAAAACGGAATGTGCTATACCAGGACTTAATCTCCAAAGAAAGAAAGAATGCCTTTTCCTCTAGAATTCTTGTTCTTGTATGCAAATGGATAGCTTCAATGAAGTGCCTTAAAGTTCAAATGGTGAACTCATCAATGCTTTCTTTAATCAGGGGGCAGCCCTGGTGAGGACACACACGCTTTGCTGTTCCTCCAAAAAGCCTCCTCTGGCAGCTTATAGTTCTGCCTGAGCTGCAGAGTTGCACCAGTTGCCTTCAAGCCACTCAGGGTGGCCAGTTCTCTCCCTCTTGGGCAAAGAGCTGGTGCATTTTAACAGTTACATGGGGAAAAGGAACAACTTGCCAGCACTCTGATACAGTGAAGTGAAAAGTTTCACTAGCCAAGTTCCTGCTTGCCACGCTCCTGTGAACAGTACAGGAATTGCGGGGGAAAGGAAACGGCAAAACGGTGGGAATCCCATCCTTGCCTGTGGATAGATTTCACTACTGGGTCTTGTAATTATTCTCTAACACACGTTGTTCTTCTGGCAGGGTTTCAAAAATACCCATTCAGTTAGGAGCTATGTAACAACAACTCCATGGCGTGTTTTGATCTGATCATAAGCACATCCACCTGTCTAAATGGTATTATGTTTAAATGTTTCATTGTTTTTTAATGATGATTCCCCCTTCCATGTTCTTAGCTGTTCTTTAGCTGTTCAGTCCCTGTTTGGGAAAAAGGCAGGGTATGTCTGTCTGAAGAAATAAATGAATAAATATGATTTTGCAGAAAATGCTCTGGGCTTCAGGTTCAATGTAAGATGGGCAAGTGGGGCTTGAGAGAGTCTTTTTCAGCCAAGCCAATATGAGCAAAGAGTAGTTCAGTCTCCCCCAAGTGGTCTACTCGTGTGAGCAATGCACCATCTGAGGAGATGGGGAAGACAGAAGCAGCAGCAGCCATAATCACAGAGAATCCTTCCATTGTGCAGCTATTTGCCAGCCCAGCTAACAAGCCAGTTCCATCCAAAATAGACAGCACTGGGCTATGGATCTGACTTAGCGTAAGGCACTTAAATTGTTTTTGTTTCTTACTATGTTGTGTATTCTTGTGTTTTAATATTGTGGACCACCCTGTGATAATTGGATGAAGGGCAGTATAGAGAATTAATAAATAATAATACAATCCAAGCATCCTCATCCGAAAACTCTTCTGCAAGGAAGTGATTTTGTATTCTTTTATACAGATGTATAAAAGTGAATACGACAAGGGGGGGCGGGAATCCAGTGCTTTCAGCCACTTGTTACTTTTTAAACTTGGCGAGGGGGATTGGGTGGGGAGTGAGTGAGCAACAAAGATGAGTCCTAGACACTGGGAGCTCCCTGACCCCACTCCATGATTATTTATTTAAGGTTTTCCTTCAACTTAATAATGCCCTCATTCTTCTGTAGAATATTTCTGCTGACAGGATTTCAGGTCCCCCTGTTGCGATGCATTGTATTTTGGTAGCAGTCTGAGACTCTCACGTTTCATCAGTTAGATGGGAAAACAGCAATACCCCCAGTTCAACAAAGTCTCTGTTCTGCAAAACATACTATGAAACTATACTCTTCTTCCTATATATTATTTCCAGCTGCAGTTCCTGCTCGGCTGCGGCGCAGATACCTTGTGACATATGTTAGTTAGGAAAAGTTTGGAGCCCGGCTGATTTTCTGCGCTAAGGATGGATGGGGGTTATAGTGTTTTTTTAAATTATTTACATGGCCGTGGTGTCTGTGACTTTAAATTATTGATGCAAGTGATAGCAACTGTCAATGAGACAAAGCCAGTGCGGGAAGGAGCGACAGCGGCATGCCGTATCTACCCGGCGCTGGTTCAGATCGGTGCTTCTCATCTTTTCCTAGGCAAGCAGAATGACTGTGGTTCCTGTCTCTCAGTACAAACAAAAGAGAGGGTGGGAGGAGGGAGGAATTGTTAGTGGAAGAATTTTCCAGCACAGGCTTTACTACAAAGATGCTTTCTAATTGCCAGGGATGAGAACCTGTGGTCCTACAGGTGCTGGTGGTCTCTGACCAGTCCCAGCGAGCCTGGTCAATGGTCAGTATTGATCGCCCAGACTGGCAGACGTTTGCCAGGATACCAGACAGGGTTTTTTCCTCATCACTTGATCCTTTTTAACTAGAGATGCCATAAACTGCACAAGGGACTTCCTCCATGGTCTCTCTCGCTGAGCTACGGATTCTCCCCAAGCCCAGAAAATTTAGGGAATGACTATCAAGACACACCACACTCTGAAACCCTTCAGTGCCCCCTATGAATTTGTTGCCCAGGTGTGATTTGAGGATTTTGGGGGGGTAAAATTGTGTAGTATCACAATTTTACTACACAATTTTACTACTGAGCTACGAACTGGTAGGCCCCACTTCAAAATTTGACTCTGCCTGGAAGCGATTAAGAGTTCGATCCTATCAATGTCTACCTGGAAGATCAATGGACTTACTCCTGAGATAACAGATGTGGCTGACTTTGAACATGCTTAAATGCTGAAGAAATGTCAACTTTAGTAAATATTTTTAAATGTTTCATTTTAAATGGCTGCATGACTAGAAAAACCGCTGTAGCAGGGTATCAGAAACAAAGAACAGGAAACAAAACATACCCAATGTCTAGGCCTGTAAAACAAACATGGTTCCCCATGAAGTGAGTATGAGAGAAAATTGCAAACAAAATACGGCGGAGTTGTGTGTCAGTCAAATATAATTCCACATTTGCCAGGCTTGTGATGATGATTGTCTCGAAAATGTTGTTGTATAAGTAATAAAGCATTACCTTGAGCATTTCTCGCTCTGCAAATAGGCTTGCCTTTCTCACCCATCTCCCTTGTACCTTAATGCTGCACAGCAAGTGGGCGTCAGTTTCCCCAGCCTGCTTCCATCGGAAGAGCTTCACTTGTTGAATTTCTGACTTTCATATGGCGATTAAAGGCACAGGAGCTCTCCTGGAAAAAAAGTTGGCAACCCTGTTTGCAAATCAGGCAGCTGGGTCTTGCCGAATGCCCTCTACAGTGGTACCTCGGGTTAAGAACTTTATTTGTTCTGGAGGTCCGTTCTTAACCTGAAACTAGGATGAGTTGGAGACCGCTTTAGCTAATGGGGCCTCCTGCTGCTGCCGCGCTGCCGGAGCACGATTTCTGTTCTCATCCTGAAGCAAAGTTCTTAACCCAAGGTAATATTTCTGGGTTAGTGGAGTCTGTAACCTGAAGCGTATGTAACCTGAAGGGTATGTAACCCGAGGTACCACTGTATATTGACAAGAGTGATATTGTTGCAACACTGCCTTGCTCTCCAGACCAGCATTTATATAGGTTCTTCCTGAGGTGTTTTTTTTTGCAACTTTCTCTCTGGATACTTTAAAATAAGGCTACAGTCCTCAACTTGCTTGTTTGGAAGTTTACCCCATGAAAATAAACAGGACTTATTTCATAGTAGGTGGGCTTAAGATAGTTGCAGTAATATGCAGCATACCATTATTTCTTGTTTCAGAAATCTAGTATGTGTGACAAGTGCATCAAATGAGATGCAGTTGCCCTTTCTGTGTCCATCCCATTTTAATTTTGCTGCTGCTGTTTGTGTAATTTGACATTAACATTGCAAACAAACAGAAAATGTGCTGGGGATCTCTTGCCACCAGTGGCGTAGCATGGGTTGTCAGCACCCGGGGCAAGGCAAGTAATTTGCGCCCCCTAACCCGTGGATTTGCGCCCCCTAACCCTAACCCCCAGATGTTGCGCCCGGTGCGGCCGGCCCCCCCTGCACCCCCCACGCTACGCCACTGCTCGCCCCGTGGAATTTTAAGGTTGCAGTTTTATTTCATAGGATCATAGAGGAGGAAGGGACCCTGAAGATCATAGCTGTCAACGCTTGTTTTTTTTAAAAGGGAAATTCTCTTATTCTGAATAGGATTCCTTGCAAGAAAAGGGAAAAGTTGACAGCTATGCTGAGGATCATCTAGTCCAACTCCCTGCAGCTGTCCCTTACGGGGATTGAACCTGCAACACTGCTGTTGTAAACACCATGTTCTAACCAGCTGAGCTATCCACTTATTGCACACTTCTGAATCAACATGGCTATGCTCAGGCTGCACAGCAACTTCCTAATTAATGTACTTTTCTCCTATTTTATTTCTCAGGACCATCACCCTCTGTGGATTCAGATTGAAAAGAAGAAATCTTGACTGTAAGCACCAGATGGCGCTAAAGGATTTTAAATACATTTCCAAACACTTTCTCTCTGTGACAGAAAATCTCTATTTGATGTACTAAAAGCTTTAAAAAATTTGACACATACAGCCTTCATGATGCACTTCTGTCCTCAGTCAGTTAGAAATGATATCAACATATTAAGAAAGTTTCAAAAAACATTTAGTTATGCATCTTGTGGCCAAATCACTGTTTTCCCTCCAGGCCTTGGAAGGGGCAAAGGCCAGTTAGAAATGCTATCAACATATTAAGGAAGTTTTAAAAAACATTTAGTAATGCGTCTTGTGGCCAAATCACTGTTTTCCCCCGTGCAGGCCTTGGAAATCTCTGAAGATTTAAATAAAGGCGAATGGGAAGCCAGTCTTTAAGTATCAAGGTTTAATATATCTTTGTTACATGAATGAAGTTCTTATTTATTCATAGACCCTGGCGGGATGGGGTAATGGAAGAGTTTCTAAAATGTTTCCAAGTACAGTGGTACTTCGGGTTACAGATGCTTCAGGTTACAGACTCCACTAACCCAGAAATAGTACCTCGGGTTAAGAACTTTGCTTCAGGATGAGAACAGAAAGCGGCGGCAGCAACAGGAGGCCCCATAGGCTAAAGTGGTGCTTCAGGTTAAGAACAGTTTCAGGTTAAGAACGGACCTCCGGAAGGAATTAAGTTCTTAACCCGAGGTACCACTGCATCGCGCTTGTGCGTGGGCTGCATGCTCAGCTGGGAAGGGTGATTGGCAGTGAGAAGCAAGAGCATCTCCTGTCTGTCTCCTAAAGGAAGAGCAGCTTCTGTTTCAGGAAGCAGCCTGGCAAGCGGGGAACCCCCCCCCCCGGATGGCACAGTGCCAAGGACCCTTCCTTTCCTCAGGAGAACAGGGTGGCAGCTAGCCCCACCCCCTCTTTCACCTTCCAGGAAAACTAATTGTGGATCAAAAATGCATGTTTTCCACATCTGACCATTTAAAAAAATAATAATAATCCAGAATATTTAAAATGCAAAACTGTTTTTCTACATCAGAGCAAGAAATGTGTTCGTCACGATACACTCTAAGCAAAAGGCCAAAGGAAGTTGAATCAAAATCTGCATTATGATTATTATTCTCATCATCATACATCTATTTATACCCTGCCTTTTCCCCCTGACAGCGACTCAAGGTGGATTACGGATAAAATAAGAACATCTAAAAATGTAGGAGGGAAAACAATTAAACGTTAATAGAATTGAAACTATATATGAATCTATTAAAAATATATAGACCATCATGATAAAAACAGCAGAGCTCAGGCTGAAATTGTCTGTCACTTGGTCTTTTGCTAAGCTGCTAGGAGAGCAGAAAGCTGGCCGCTGACCTAATGATCACTACAGAATTGGTAGACAATATTAAGTCACATTCTTGGACTGATGATAAACCTCCCATCTGTTCTAGCATAGGCAGAATCTGGTGTGTTCTTATTGACTGGTTAAAATCTGCTGTCAAATTGGCAATGCAATAAATCTTCAACTCTCCCATTGTTCCAAGGGCGCACATGAGAATGTTCCTCCTAATGTGAGCATTCTGGTGGAGTCAGCTCTAATTCCACCTTTTCAAGTTGTTTTTGTCAATGGCTCTCCTTGCCTCCTATTTGATTTTGTTTTGCAGAGGATGCAAATGAGGCCCAAGCAGCAGAGCTTCTGACCCAGGAGGAGAAAACATGGTGCCCACCATATATTGTGGACTACAACTCACATCATCCTGGACCGTTGGCTATCTTGGCTGCACCTGATGTGAGCTGCATGCCAAAGCATGTTGAGGGAACCCTGTTGGCAGCACCCCCACAAGAGCAGAAAGATGGTACCCCGGGGTGCTTTCACTTCCCATGCCAAATGGATGGCTGGGCAGAGCTGGGCATAAAATGGCGGTGAAGGGATAGCCATAGTGCAAGGCAGGGGTCAGCAAACTTTTTCAGCAGGGGGCTGGTCCACTGTGCCTCAGACCTTGTGGGGGGCCGGACTATATTTTGGAAAAAAATAAAAATGAACGAATTCCTATGCCCCACAAATAGCTCAGAGATGCATTTTAAATAAAAGCACACATTCTACTCATGTCAAAACATGCTGATTCCCGGACCGTCCGTGGGCCGGATTATGAAGGTGATTGGGCCTATCCGGCCCCCGGGCCTTAGTTTGACTACCCATGGTGCAAGGGGTGTGGGGCAAATGGCAATATGTGGTTTTACGAACCTCAGTTTCTGTGCCTCTTCCCACCTCTTGACCACAGAAACACAACAGTATTTTATTGTTGCTGTTGGCATCTTTCTGTCTTGAGGGACAATGATGTGCGCCTTTGGAAGTGAAGTCAAACCACTGGAGGATCACAACACCTGCTGTGGCCACAGAGACTGGTAACTCATAACTGCTCTCTCCCATGTTGTTTTCGCTGCATTAGCAGCACCAAAGTGACCTCTCTGGGGTGCAAGCCTGGGGGGCGGGTATGGAGGTGCTGGGCTGCCCAGATGACAGTAACCACTGATTTCCTGCTCTTTAATGACATGGAAAATCAGGTGCCTGAGATGCCCACCTCACTCTACCTAACACAAAACTGGAGTAATCCCATCACGGTTCTTCTTCATCAAAGACGTGACAGGAAATTTGAAACAGCAGCTCCCCAAGCAATGAGTTCAGTGAGACTTACTCGCAGGTCAGTATGTACAGTGGTACCTCGTGTTAAGAACTTAATTCCTTCCGGAGGTCCGTTCTTAACCTGAAACTGTTCTTAACCTGAAGCACCACTTTAGCTAATGGGTGCTTCTGCTGCTGCCACCACGTGATTTCTGTTCTCATCCTGAAGCAAAGTTCTTAACCCGAGGTACTATTTCTGGGTTAGCAGCGTCTGTAACCTGAAGTGTATGTAACCTGAAGTGTCTCTAACCTGAGGTACCACTGTATAGTATAGTGGGGGAAGTGAAATGGCAGTCTGAGGGCCTGATGGGGCCCACAAAGGCTCCTCTGAGGCCCTGCCAGTCTCCTCTGCTCCAGTCCTCCTTGTGGGCAGAACAAATGGGACGGCAGAAGAGCCCTCTGTGGGAATCTCTGCTTCCAGCTGCTGCTGAAGGGGAAGGTGAGTGGAGCTCAGCCATCTCCGCCTCCCTGCTGCCAGCTGAGCAGTGGTGACCAGGGTCCTTTGGGTTCCTACTTGGCTATGTGTGTATGTGGTGTGGTTGTTATTTATTAAATTTTTATGACGCACTTCATCCATAGATATTGGCGTGGTTCACAACAAAGAAATACAGCATAAAAAAGCAAAAGAAAATACATGATAAAAGCAAGAACAAACCAAACCGATATGCACTTACATGTTGTTTATTTATTTCATAACATTTTATATGCTATTTGATTGTGAACAACAACAAGAACTCTCAATGCCGTTTACAAAAAGATGAAATCAATAAAAAATTAAAACATGCAAAAAGTTAAAATACTAAATTAAAATTCACCTTGACTTTTAAAGCATCTGGGTAGGCTTGTTTTTAGCAGGGACTAAAAAGCATACAGTGAAAGTGCCTGATTGATATCAATAGGCAGGGAGTTCCGCAGTGTAGACATACATGCCTGTTGCCTGCTACATGTCTGCATGTACGTCTGTGTGGTTTACATGTGGATGCAAAGATCTGCCTGTCGCCTGCTAGCTTCACCAAGGCACTCTTTGAGCACCCCCATTTTTGTTTTTGGCCCCTGCCGTGAGATCCTCAGACTGAAAAAAGATCCCCTACCTTTGCTATATACTAGGATTGCGGACCAAATTTAAAGATCAGGCTACAGGACTTGAACCAGCAACTAAGTCAAACACAGTCTGTCGTTTATGGTGGCTAGGGCAAATCTGTCAATCTTGTTTTCTCTCGGTGACTCGTTTTTCTAATCTTAAATTCAGTTCTCCATATTTCCGTTATCAGTTTGCGGATTTGTTCTTTCATTTCACATCATGAAAATTCACCAGCATTTTCTTGTGAATTTCTCCTAAAAGACGCATTTTTTTGCGAAGTGATTTCCCCCACTGTAACGCATTTGTATCCACACTTTACCTCAGTGCTTGCACTTTTGTATGCATTGCTCGCCTGGAGAGATGCACTTCAAAATTTGGAGAAGTGCGGATTTCGGAAGACGAATGTGTTTCGGTTCATGGAAAGTGCAAATTAGGTAGGTTTGCCATTGAATACGTGAAAGGAATCTAATTTCTTCGCTAATGACAGCCCACTCAGGGACTTGGCAAACATCTTGTTTTTGCTGTCTGCTCAGGGCTGCAAAAACATGGGGGGGTGTCAGGCCCCTGTCAGGCCACAATAGGCTGCATATGGCTTGTTTGGTCCCATTGTACAGGCCCAGCATAGATAAATAAGCACTTAAGAGGGGCTTAGTGCTTCCAACTTTCCTGGGATTGCACCCCAAAGCTTTGGATAATATCGTTCTGCGCCAGTGCTTGAATGGTGTTTACACTAATTGGAACCACAACGGAGTTAAGTGCAGGTAGGGGGGGGTTATATATTAGACATAAAATAACCTCCTCAGCTTTTTGTTCTGTTAGGCAAGGGAAGGAATATTGATTGAAGCAAAAACGACACCTTGCAGAGCCGGCAGAAAGACACCACTGGGTGCTACTATCCGCTGTGTTTCTTATTATTGCTTATTCTGCCAGGTGCGCCAAAGCCATGTTGATACAACGGTTGTACTGCGTAGCAGTGAGTTGATACACCAATAGACTCAGCCGCATTAATTGGAATTGTGCGGTGCATATTTTTATGAGTGAGCGTTGCGCGACTCTTTTGCTGACAACGGCAAAAAAGGGAGAAACCCAAGTTGTTTTGAATCCCAGGTTGCTGAGGTCCGCGGAGATCTTTTCATGCACACGCACACACACACACACACAGGAGTAGTCAGGGCATCAGCTAATCTTGAGTTGTTTAACTTCACCTTTGGTATCCACTGCTCCCCTCCTGCTATAATACAGGTAGACTGCTGTGACTCTATTAGTTCCTCTGCCTGGAATTTCACTACAAAATGATTGCTGGAACAAGGAGTGTGTATGTTGCAGGGGGTAAAGAGAGAACCCTGTGCAGATGCTCACGCTGTTAAGAACTACACAAGCTGCTCTCAAATCAGCTGCCTCAGATTTTCTTTTCCCCATGCTGAAACAATACAGTCCAGTTCAGATATTCATAAGCCCTTCGATGTAATGGCAAGGATAAAGCATGAATTGGAAGGTTCTCTTTGGAATTCAGATGTTAGCCTCTGGGACTGATCATTCCTCAGGCTCGCAGGATTGGCCTCAAACCCTTATTCAGTTTACACTTTGCTGCTGCATTTTTCAAAGAAATGAAAGATGGAAGCAACCTGTTAAAGATAAATCTTGTCCGTCCCCCTGAGTACAGAACTTTTGTTGCGGTGGTGGTTGCTGTTGTGGTTGCAGCATATTTGGACTATGTTTCAGGAGTTGGATTTAATGAATAATTTCTAACCAAGCAATAGCTTCATTTCCCCAGCATTTCTCTCGCTCCCCCTTCTCTAAGCCACCTCTCCTTATCTATGTTTGATCTTTTGTATACCTGAAATTACACTTTTCACAAGTCATCAAAGAGCTCCTTCTGGGAAAATACCAAAAGCTGCTTCTCTGATCTCATCATCCTGATGCTTTCCTCAGCTGATCACTCAGATCCGCTGGGCTGCCTCTCTCTGCCCTGCTGCTGCTCCTCGCATTGCTGCAAAAGTTTTCCTCTGAATAGCCCCTCTCCCCTTCATCTGCCCTCTTCATCCCCTGGGCATTCAACTTTCATTCATCTATTTATTCATTTAAAAAGAGTAGACCGCTTTTCAAACAAAACGCCCCCCAAAGTGGTTTACAAAAATGTATGCTGACAACAATAACAACTCAAAATACAGTAAAAAAACCACACCAGACATTTAATTACATTTAAAGCAGTACAAAATCAGGGAGGGAGGTTCATTAGGGCAAATGGGGAGGGCACTGCCCCACTGACCTCAATCACGCCCCACCTTCCTGCCCTGTATTCTTACTCAACAACTAGTCTAGTATCAAGTACCACGGTTCCAAGCACTTTTTTATTTATTGTTTTTCTTTTGTTTTGCTTTCCCTTCATTTTCTCCACCCTTTTCACTTTGTTTCTTTGCTGAAAATTTTCAATTATATATATATATATATATATATATATATATATATATATGCAGGTTGTGGGGTGGCAATGGTTGTTAGCTTCCTCCTCCGAATTTGTCAGTGTTGCCCTTTTAGAATTTAGAAGGGAAGAGGATGGAGACAAAACTAGAATTATTAGGCTGTGCCTGCCATTGGCTCTGGCTCCACCTACTGTTGGCCTCCTGCATTACAGTTTGCCAGCCCCACGGGGCACTGGCGATCTCTGTGCATAGCAACAGCATAAATTGGTAGCACCCAGCACCATGTGACCACAGCCACAAACTAGCCACTAAAAGCTGCAGCTATTAAAAAAACAACAACCAGGTCTTTAATGTCCATGTAAAAGTATTGTTTTGACTTCACACGGAAATGAGGGGCCACCATGGAAAGGCTCTGTTTGGACTTCCAGGGAGGCATCACCCACTTTAGATCACTTCAGTGGGACGCACATTCTGCCCTAACTAGTCAAGCCTAACTTCTCACAACTATAGCTGGACAGGAGTGAGTCTTGCAGTGGACCCCTGGCTGGCATAGCACTGTAAGAGAGAGAGGTTAAAGCTGGAGTGGAACAATGGTTGTGAACAAGTGTGGGAAAAGTGTGGAAGGTAGATGCCTTTTCATGACCATTTTGCCCCATCCCCAAAACTCTGCATAGGACTAGAGTGCCATTAGTTTGGGACCCACCAACTCACCCACCCAATTAGATCCTGCCTCCTGGTAGTAGTAAACCATTCAGCAGACAATTAGAATAACAAGATGCTCCTGAGAGCTATTTCCACTAGTATGAGCATTGCAGATATGACCATGTAAGCGCAGGCGTTAGGTACAGTGGCTGGATGCGTGCTTTCTTAATTTCTTGATGTATTTGGGACCCCAGTGCATACTCTCCAGTCCAATAAGCAACTAGCAGAAGTTAATATTTGTGCTACAGCCTTTAATTCTGTAGTTCTTGAGATTTTGCAGCTCTAATTCTACCTTTTAAAGAAATTTATTTGAATGGTAAATGCCGGCTGTTACAAGTGGCCAGACAGAAATGCTATTGGGATAGATTAAGCTGCTGAAGGAGTGATGCATTTCCTTGGCATATTTTTTCTTTGTAGTTGTCATTTCTTTTTGAACCTTCTACTTGATTTTGTATTAAAAATGAGAGAAAATGGTTAAAAAGTAAGACTTCTGCAGCTGTTGAAATGCCCTTGGCTTCTCTTTGATATGAAAAATAAAAGAATAAAATACATATCTAAAGAAAAGTTTTAAAAACTGTCAGCTAATAATAGCACATTCTTCGAGACATCCCTAGAATTAAGTATTTTTGTCAATTATTTAGTAAGTGCCTAATTTGCTACTGCTTGGGAAGAAAATGACATGGTTGCTTCTAAATTATTAAACAATATTTTGATGGCATTGACAGAACAAGCGGTGAGGTATTGACTGGAATCATCATGCGATAGACAAAGTCTTTTAGTGTTTCTTTTTATGTGAAATTGGAGAGAAGAAAAATATCATTAACTTATGAACTACATACACATACTGCAACGGGGAAGTTTAATGAAAGTTCACTTTTCTTTAGAAGATTCTATGTAAGATTAAGTGTTCTAAGAAAAGTGTCTTGAAAAATGCAACACGCTGTTTTACTTGTCCACAAATGCAACACTCAGTTGTGTCATGGGGCACCTCCACACAGCAGTTTATTGTGGACTTTGTGCTGCCCGTGCAAGGTTTGTGCAGCACAATGTAGATCAGGGTTTCCCGAACCTGGGTCTCCAAATGTTTGTGGACTACAATTCCCATCATTCATGACCACTGGTCCTGCTGGCTAGGGATGTTGGGGTTTGAACATCACCTGCTTCTAACAGGTCCTTAGTTTTACACAGAGGGATTGAGGAATAGCTGGATGATCTGTGTGCCTGGAAGTGTATGTGTTAAGTTGTGGGTGAACATATCAGACGACACAGCGATTCTTCAAACAGCTCTTGTTTATTCACGGGCCAGAACAGAACTGAACTGAAGGGTTCAACCAGCCTGCTTATATAGAGCTCAACTAGAAAGCAACAGTAACCACTTTCTGTAACTATCCAATCACTGAACGTCACTTTCAATTCCTTATTTGCATTTGTGGACCTGAGTGAAAACTATCTACAGTATCCCCCTGCTGGCCCAGGGTGAGAACTTCAGTACATAACAGTATGCACGTCTCCTCCTGTGGCTTTTTTGTAACACCCCCTCCCCAAAATCCGCCACCAACACCAATAACCTCCCTCCTTGTTTGAGTCCCCCAGTTCTATGAGGAATGGGGGGGGGACCCTGAAAGTGGGGAGCATCTTCTGTGTTTCTCTTTCCTTCTACCCCAACATCCCTAATCTTTTCTACCTCTCACCCCGCAAGGCAACCCCCCCCTCCTTAACAGTCACCCAGCCACTGATGGAGGACACCGACAGGCAGTGTGTCACGCCCCCAGAATGCACACCACACCCCCGTGGGCGGTGTGCCATGCCTCCGGGGTGCACATCACACCCCCTGGGGGAGCCAGCCACGCCCCCACCTGCTCTTCGCCACTGGTAGTGGAGCATGAAGCTTCGCCGCTGCACACAGCTTTGTAGGGGCAGGGGAAATGTTGCAGGAAAGGACCATGTCTGCATGTGTGTGCTGTGCTGTGTGTTTCTCACTTTTCTTCCCCACAATAACATACTATTTCTGCTTGTGTTCTGAATCTTGTTTTGTCCTCCACCCCCAACCCATGGGCACACTAGTTTTGGGGAAGGCAGGCTGGGGCTGCAGAGCAGTGGCGTTGCTTGGGTTCCTGTTGGTTTGAAAGGGGCTTGTGCAGGAGAACTTCCTGCTCAGTTGTGTCCCGTGCATTTAGGGTTATTGCATGTGTGTGTTATCACAATGATATCCCGTCTTTTCTACAGGGAGTTCAAGGTGGCATTTATGGTTCTCTCCCCCCACCCTGCCGCCACCTCCCCATTCTATTCTCAGAGCCCTGCAGGCTAAGAGGCCATACCCAATGAGCTGCATAGCTGAGTGGTGGATCTGAAGTTGCCCCAGCCCTCTTAGTTTGTTTGGACATGATTCCTTTACTGCAGTTTTCTTCATTCTCCAAAATGGGGCAACCAGAGCTCTTTGCTTGATTGCAAAACCACACATTTTGGAGGAATCTAGGCACAGAAAAAAAAAAAACATTGTGAAAACACTTTTTTAAAAAAAACATTTTGAAGAATATATTGAATTTGCCATAGCTCACCGCTGCCATCTAATGTCACATTTGTATAATGCAATTTAGGTAAAGGTAAAGGGATCCCTGAACATTAGGTCCAGTCGTGACCGACTCTGGGGTTGCGGTGCTCATCTCGCTTTATTGGCCAAGGCCATTGGCTTTATTGGCGTACAGCTTCCGGTTCATGTGGCCAGCATGACTAAGCCGCTTCTGGCAAACCAGAGCAGTGCACGGAAACGCCGTTTACCTTCCCGCTGGAGCGGTACCTATTTATCTACTTGCACTTTGATGTGCTTTCGAACTGCTAGGTTGGCAGGAGCAGGGACTGAGCAACGGGAGCGCACCCCGTCGCTGGGATGCGAACAGCCATCCTTCTGATCAGCAAGCCCAAGAGGCTCAGTGGTTTAGACCACAGCGCCATATATGCACTTTACAACACATTTAAAATGTTTTATTTGCAGCTGTATAGCTGAGTCCTTAGGCAGAGATGGAGCATCTGTAAGACATTTAATTTATTCCAGAGCCCATACTTGGGTAATATTAGCAGCAGTTCAAAAGCCACAAAGGTTGGTCCTTTCCAGGGTCATCTCAGGCCATAAATAGAAGTATTCCCCATCCCCACTCAAAATAATAAAACATTTATTTACTGCTATTATTTACATGGACGCGGGTGGCGCTGTGGGTAAAAGCCTCAGCGCCTAGGGCTTGTCGATCGAAAGGTTGGCGGTTCGAATCCCTGCGGCAGGGTGCGCTCCCATTGTTCGGTCCCAGCGCCTGCCAACCTAGCAGTTCGAAAGCACCTCTGGGTGCAAGTAGATAAATAGGGACCGCTTACTAGCGGGAAGGTAAACGGCGTTTCCGTGTGCGGCTCTGGCTCGCCAGAGCAGCGATGTCACGCTGGCCACGTGACCCGGAAGTGTCTTCGGACAGCGCTGGCCCTCTGCCTCTTTGAGTGAGATGGGCGCACAACCCTAGAGTCTGTCAAGACTGGCCCGTACGGGCAGGGGTACCTTTGCCTTTTATCATTTACATAATCATAGAATTGTAGAGTTGGAAGGGACCCCAAGGGTTATCTAATCCAACCCCCTGCAATGCAGGAATCTCAGTTCAAGCATCCATGACAGATGGCCATCTAACCTCTGTTAAAAAACTTCCAAGGAAGGAGAATCTACAACAGGCTTCCTCAACCTCGGCCCTCCAGATGTTTTGAGACTACAATTCCCATCATCCCTGGCCACTGGTCCTGCTAGCTAGGGATCATGGGAGTTGCAGTCCCAAAACATATGGAGGGTCGAGGTTGAGGAAGCCTGGTCTACAACTTCCTGTGGGAGACTGTTCCACTGTAAAACAGCTCTTAACTGTCAGAAAGCTTTTCCTGATTCTGCCTAACCAAATAAATAAAACAATTTGGATAAGTAAATTTGCATTCTTTTACTAATTTTCGGTGTCAATGTCTGTTTTAATGTGCTTAGAGCAGTTTTGTAGTCTGCTCTAACAGTATGGTAATAAATGGACAGCTGGAAAAACAGGTCCACTTTAGTTTCAAAATCTATATTTTCCCCAAGACTATTTCAGTACAAAGAGGCCTGTGGACATACAGCAGACATTTGAAAAAAGGAGAGAGTGCTTAAGCCCAACCGAAACAAAACACAAGGAGGAATTAAATGCACTTTGTTTTTTCCAGATAATTTGTGCTCAATGTGATTTAGATTACATACTTGCTTCTAGGATGCTCATTGTTGCAACTGCCATGTTTGCAAAAGAGATTCTTGCGTGAGCAGACCTCTCCATTAATTCGATAGCAAACACAGTTTTTCATGCGCAATGCTTCCTGAATGCGCAATTGCCATTCTTTTTAAATGAATGGAGGAGCTGGAGATGCTGAATTCCATGTGGACTGAGGTGTTGGTCTTAAGTTCCTAAAGCAAAGTGGCGCTGAGGCCAGTTTTGCATCCAATAATATTTCCTTTTAGATAATACAAATGGGTCCTGCAACAAAATGTGGCTGTACATCCCCATCCCCTAAGAACTCCTTTTCAGAGCTCCAGTCAGCCTGGATAGGAGGCTTGTGGTCTTGCTCATGCTGTGTGTGAGCATGCGCATCTATGATTTCTGAGGGGGAAAGCAGGAAATAATACATTTCTCTCCCCCCCCCCCAAGGATTTTATCTGCTGTACTATATAGTGCGAGATGGTTCAGGTTTGGTGCTGGCTCCCAGAATGTGCGTGTGTGTATATGGGGGGGGGGGGAGACCCCTGAAACCCAAGAAATTAATGAATGTCAGAATCTAGTTAATATTTGGAGTACTGAAGAGAAGATTCCAGGCAGGTGGAGAAATTCTGACTGAGTTTCCTTTCCAAGCCAGGGCCTCACCCGGGATAGAGGTATTAATATGACAAAATGAATCCTTGGGCTTGGGCAGACAGAGGTTGCCAAGGTGCTGAGGGGGGTTGCAGGGTTACCATGTTGAATAAAATATTGGGGGCCCCAGGTAAGCCCCACCGCGCATAATTGATCACAAGACACAGTGCATGCGCACCATTTGAATGGCACAATGTCCATCAACATGTGGAGGGGGCAGCCCTTCAAAGATTTTATTGAGGGCCGAAGGGACCTCGGCCTCTAGGAGTCGGCTCCTATAGGTGGGTGGGTAAGGTAACAGGAGAAGAGTGTCGTTAGCTGGGTGTGCTGGGAACAAGAAGGGAGGGCAAAGGCAGATCCATCTTGGGCAGGCTGGCTGAAGGCTGGCTGGGAAAGATGCCTTGGACTCCAGGGCTGCACTGCTGTGGCGAACAAGCCAATCTTGATGCAGAACCAGAAGGAGGCAAATTCAGAACAATAATTTGGCCACATGTGAGACCTTAATTATTTAATTAATTTGGTTTGCATTAGCTGTTCTCCCTCTAAGCACATGAATGTGCCTTGTCAAACTGTTTGGAAATGATTGCTTGAGAGGATGATTTCAATCACAATGATAATTTCATGGGTTTTCCGGTGCTGAAAGATTCAATTACCTTTTTTAGTATAGTGTTTATAAATAGGTGATAAAAACATAAACCTAGGGCACTAATATGAAGTATAATTGTGGGATTCAAGAACAATTTTTGCCCAACATTTGTACCATGCTATGGGAAACTGTAGTCATCCCATAAGTGTGTCTGGGGACCTTTTTCAGCTTGAGTGTCACATGGGTGCCCTGCTAAGGGCAATATGGCAGAGGTGGGTGGTGCCAAGGGCAAATGTGAGTGGTGCAACGATCATTAATTTTGCCTTTCTATGGCAGGCTAGTCTCTTCACACTGCCACACACCCTTTTCTACCCTCCATTGGGCCTAGCAAGCATCACTGTCAGAGTTCAATGAGTTCTAGGGTTGCCATAAAATGTTTGGGAAAATCCGGACGTATGGCAACCCATGTAGGCAGTGTCTTTTTTGGCTCAAAAACTTCCTGTTTTTTGCAATTTTGTCAAAAAACAACAACTCGATGGCTATTTTAAATGGCAACCTAATCAACGACATGCTTCAGCCAGACAGTAGAACTGGGAGTGCAAAGCAAGACTATTGCGGGGTGTGACCTGAAGAGAAGGAGACTTGCAAAGGCCAGATAGAGAGGCATGCCATGGCGGGTCACATTTGGCCCCTCGTTTTGTGGTTCCCCACGCCTGTGAAGAGGGAAGAGCAATAGAAAATAAGAGTTATAGAGGAAACTTGTCTCCTACTTCTTAGAACTCTAAATTAATAGTTAGGTTTTTTCTTTCCTTTCCTCTTTCCCCCCCACAATGTTCAGTTACTGTAGTTTGTTGGCTATGCAGGATTGGAGTTTGGGTTCCCCACATGCCTGAACCACTGAAACATACCATTTCCATTCTTTCAATTCCCTACCAAGGAGAAGGGCTGTGGCTCAGTGGTGAAACATGTCCTTTGCCTGCAGAAGGTTCTGGTTTCCTGTCAGAAATCCCAAAGAGATGCCTCCAGTCCATGTTGCTTGTGAGACCAACGGTTGATTCGGTTTTAGGCCAGGTTCATATGATTGTTACTCAATATACGCCCTATGAACTTCATTGTTCACTCTTACACAGCTGTAGGCTGATCGCTTTCCCTCAAGCAAGAAAGTTGCCATGCTTGCGGAACACCAATGCCTACACAGCAACTCTTCTTGCTCCAGGCTTCAGGCCTATTCTTCAATAACTCAATTTGCTCCGCCATAAGAGCATTCGGATCGAGTGACAGGCCTCCCAGCTCCTCTAATACGAGGTCTTAAATATGCTTGCCCAAGAGTTCACCACAGAAATGGATGTCCTCGTCTACTTGATAAGAGTCTATGCGCCAAGAGGTTAGATTCACCTTGGTGAATGTGTATCAGGCAAATATAACAAATATCCAATGTCACGACCCTCCTGTTCCACATATTCAGCATGTCCTTGCGCTGTGAGTGGCCACAGTTCATGCCCAGAATATATAAACAGAGATTAAAATGCCCTTTTTCGTCCTAGAGGTCAGCACCTTCTAAGGCTGCAGGTTGTGTGGGAAAGAAAGTCGGCACAAAAGCCACCTGTGAAGCTGGGGCTGATTGTTGCTGAAAATATTGCAGGGCATCTGGGAATTTGACACAGCTCAAAAACTTGTGATTATCTCTTAAAAGTTTTTGTAAAAGAAAACAACAACACCCTGTGCTCAGGGATGGAGGAGGGAGTGTTGCTTTATATATGGCCAATGAATTACATTGTCATTAATATTGCAAGCCTTTTCCCTTCTTTTTTTTTACACTGGGAAAAAAAAATCCCTGCTTTATTTTAAGATTTTTTTTAGTACAGTTTATTCTGAGATTCGGAAAACACAAGAGAGTCGGGCCTTCCAGACAAATGCATTTGCCTTGACTGAATGCATTTGCAGAAGCTTTACGACAATGGCCTAGAGAATACTTGCAATTCACATTGGGCTTTTTTCTTTTTCCTTTTTTTTTTTACTGCTTGGAAAATGGACCTGGTTCACAGGCCTAATTCTCAGTTACCACACCTACTTTTTCTGCCCAGAGAGCGAACAGAATGAATGGGTCAATCACCTGACATATTTCCATCCAATTTCAAGGGTAGAATGTGTTCATTTTCTGACTAATGGCATGTCATTTTGCAGAAGCCTTTGGTCGCGAATTAATCCTGGAATCAAAACAGATTTTCCGGGGAGCAATCTTCCATCAAGTATTGATTTTTTTACACTCATGGAGTCTGTACTCCCTAATTTAACCTGACAATGATTCTGCACAATGGTCTGGGAGCACCTTGGCAACTCACAGAAGGAACTTTTACTGTCTTTTCTGTCTTGAAGTTGAAAGGAAAGGAGGGAGAGGGGGAAAAACAAAAGAAAGAAACCACCCAAACAGTAGATAGTCTGTCATTAGTGAGGGGGAGCATTTTGCAAGTTCCTTTTTTGCTTCTGATTAAGGCAAAAGTGTGGGTGTCGGAAAGGGAGCAAGGCCTGATTCACACTTGTCTGTTCATCACTTGATGGCCGAGTCTTCAGGTGGTGGCTTGCTTGTGTGAATGAGACAGTTCATGCATGCAGTTGGGTCAACAAACCCTGAGTAGCCAAGCGATAAATTTGCATTCATGAGCTGGCCTTATTTCCAGAAGAATGCGTTGTTGTATGAATTCTGTTTACAGTGTCGTTCTATTTTCATTGTCACCTCTGTTTTTCATGAAAGGACTGTCGCAACAAATGGGAGTAAATTCTACTAAATCAATGGGCTTTGAGGCAAATTTCATGTTGAACTTTGGTATAAAAAGTACCAGATTCAAATGGAAAAATGAGTTTGTGGTGCCAACAGCACACATGAGATAAGGACGCTCTTCTAAATACACTAACTATAGAGTAAGTCTCATTAACTTAGATTTAATTCTGCATGTGGCCAGATTTCTCAAAGTTCTCTTAGGAAAGGACCGAAACCCCTGCCTCTGTTTTGACTGCAAGGGAAGCCAGCAATTTCGCTCCGCTGGCAGTTGCTGTGCATGTAACCTGCCAATTAAAGTTGATTGTGTCTCGAAACTGAGTTCAAAATGTAAGGTGGGTACCAGCCCTTAGTCACAAATAAGCAACCTTACAGCTGCCTTCCAAGAGTTGCTTCAGCAACAGTTGAAGCGTTTAGTGAACAGTATCAGTTGTGGAGTGAGTCCTGACAGCATCCCACGGAAACGGGGCTGCCAGCCTTTTTGCTTCTGCAGGAAACCAATTCCCTTGAAAATGGCATGACAGAGAGGAGTAACAGGAGGAACTGCACTTCCGTGATGGTTCTCTCTCTGCCTGTTACATTTCTGTTTGAAAGGCAATGGGAGTCTTGGAAGGAAAATGGCCACTACCCCTACTCAGTCCTGGGGTGGGTGGTGGTTGTGGCCCGTTGCTGGTGGGCCTTCAAGTCATTCCGGGCAAAAAACGGGTGGCTCCATGACCACCCAACTAACAAGTCAGATGTGCTCCAATGCCCAAAGGAAAAGAGCCTGGCAAGAAAGACCACGATCTTAAATCAATCTGGCATTACCAGAAAAAAGCCTGGTCCTGTGAGGCTCTGCAGGTTATCTGGGGGAAAAAATGGCTGACGTCCACTGGTCAAAATATGAGGTCAGGCTGCTCTGGCCATTCATTTTTGAATGCTGTGGTAACCCTAGTGACTTTTCAGGTCATTCCTTTTGTGTTGGTGCCACAACTTCAGCCTTTGAATGCCAGAACGCACCAATGCATTGGACTGGTGGCATCTGGAAGCCTACAAGGGATATGTTTGCCCCAGGCCTCATCCACTCCACCAGTCTCTGTAATTCTTCTCTTTCAGGTACCCCCTGCACATCTGGATTTGTGGCCATAGCATTCTGTACTGTGCACGAATGCATGCAGGTGCAACACCTTGGGTCTCCAGCCTAGAGTGAATTTCACCTGGATGGGACAGCGGGGTATGCAGTAGGATGCCCTTATCCCTATGTTGATGTCGGAGGGCGAGATTGAGAAAGTGGCCCTCTGGATCTGCAGCTGGATGAGAATGACCTGGTCACCCAATAAAGTGTCAATCTTCTCTGACCTGGAGAGACTGCATGCTGCACATACAGGCATTGTCATCATATGGTCCAAGCTCAGCAGTGATGAGGCACAAACAAACCAGCCCGGATCAATTATGCCCTTGTGAAAATTAACAAGGCCTTACAACAAGCCATGGAGTGGCTTGGAGGCTGTGTTAATCAGCACCTTAAATTTGGTAGATTGGACTTATTAAGACCTGATGGTGTGCACACCTCACCTGCAGGAAATGAGTGTTGGCTGAGGGATTTGTTGAGGGGCATTGAGGACTGGTTGTAGCTGTAGGTTGGTTTGGCAACTTTGCCATCTCGTGTGGCAGATAAAGTATTGGGTAGAATCCCTTTAGTCTAATGTCAGGCAGATGTGCAGTGGTGCATCACCCCCACCTCAAAACAGGTGCAATATCAGGGTATGCCATTAGACGGATCTACCGTAGTTGGAAGTCTCTGTACAAAAGGCAAGGCATGCGGAAGATGGGTCTTACAGCTTCCTACAGTGGCTTGGAAGGGCCACCCTGGTAGATGCACAGCTTGTGGAGGACCCATAATTCCAGGCACAACCCTGTCATCTTGTCATCCCTTCTCAGCCTCCAGGTGGAGGGCTGACACATAGCAGGGTTGTAGATTATAGTAGAACCTAGCTAGGAGTTGGTCAATATAGGGGTTTTACTAGCCCTGTCTTTCTTAACCTTGGGTCTCCAGATGTTGTTGGACTACAACGCCCATCATCCCTGACCACTGGTACTGCTAGCTAGGGATGATGGGAGTTGTGGTCGGGCAACATCTGGGGACTCAAGGTTAAGAAAGGCTGCACCAGCCACATCCTAGAGAGCACCTTCTGAGAACACCAGAGATGCAATGATTCTGGGGGAAACCCTAACCCTTAGGCCAGGGCTTTTTCCTCAGATGCCATGGGGAGGGAGACTTCATGTTGCCAGGCAAGTGCTTAGCCTTCAGACACTGTCATGCTTTTGGGACTATCACTGCTTCTGCTCTTCGTGTTAAAGATTTAATCATAGAGGGTCTTGAAATAGAAGATGAGCCAGGAAGGGGATGGCTCCCTGGTTTCTTCAGGTGCCAAGAGGAAAATATTCTGCCAGCCTCCTGTGCATGGGTTCTCACCAGGCTGTGATGACCTATGTGTACCTTAGGGAAGGAAACCCTGGAGAGCTGCTACCAATCAGTGTAGACAATACTGAGCTGGATGAAATAACGCATGTATTCAGAGGAACCAAATAGCACTCTCAAAATAGCAATCTAATTGCTGAATTAGCAATTTGAAGCATCTTGAGAATGATTCAAATCAACAATTTTCTCTGTTTTTCTTCTTCTTTAAGAAACCTTATATTAATTCAAACCATTGCTGAACAGCTCTTACAGTGTGAAAGTTTCCTCTGCAGTTTAGCCAAAATCTACTTCCTTGAAATTTCCATGCATTTCCCAATGGCAGGCAGCAGATAGAGGGTTGTTTCAGCTGTGACACCTAAACTATGGAATAATGTCCCAAGAGAGGATCATCAGCCTCTTCTTTGCTTGCTTTTAAATGGGCTTTTAAGACTATTTTATTCAGGAGGGCGTTTTTTACTCGGAGCTTGAGATTTTTCATTTTTCATTTAGTTTGGTGTCTGATTTTTTTAAAACCATTATTGTTCCATTGTTCCATTTGTTGTATATTTTTTATTTTGTAAGCCACCTTAAATATTATTTACTAGAGTGAGATGTGGGCTGGGCAAGGTAACTATTAGTGGATTTGCAGCTGGTTGACTGACCAAACCCAAAGAGTACTCATTAGGTAAAAGACCCTGGAAAAAAATGTGACAAGTGGTGTGCCACAGGGTTGTGTCCTGGGCCTGTAGTTGCTCAATGTCTTTATATATGACTTGGATGAAGGAAATGAGGGGATCTCATCAAATCTGCAGATGACACAAAACTGGGAGGGGTAGCTAATGCCACAGAAAACATAATCCAAATTAAAAATGACCTTAACAGTTTGGAGAACTGAGTGCAAGCTAACAAAATGAATTCTGTAGGGACAAAATGTAAGGTTCAGTACTTAGGCAGGGGGAACCAGAGGCACAAATATAATATGGGGGACAACTGGCTTACTAGTAAAGTAAAGGGACCCCTGACCATTAGGTCCCGTTGTGGCGACTCTGGGGTTGCGGCGCTCATCTCGCTTTATTGGCCAAGGGAGCTGGTGTACAGCTTCTGGGTCATGTGGCCAGCATGACTAAGCCGCTTCTGACGAACCAGAGCAGCGCACGGAAACGCCGTTTACCTTCCCACCGGAGCTGTACCTATTTATCTACTTGCACTTTGACGTGCTTTCAAACTGCTAGGTTGGCAGGAGCAGGGACCGAGCAACAGGAGCTCACCCTGTCGTGGGGAATTGAACCGCCAACCTTCTGATCAGCAAGTCCTAGGCTCTGTGGTTTAACCCACAGCGCCACCCGCGTCCCAGGCTTACTAGTAGTGCATGTGAAAATGATCTTGGGGTCTTAGTAGACCTCATGGTTAACATGAGTCAACAGTGTGATACAGCAGCAAAAACGGGCTAATGCTCTTCTAGGCTGCATCAACAGAAGAATAGTGTCCAGATCAGAGGATGCCCTATTCTGCTGTGGTCAGACCACAGCTGGAATACTGTGTTCAGTTCTGGGCACCGCAATTTAAGGAGGATATTGACAAGCTGGAACGTGTGCAGAGGAGGGCAACCAAGCTCATGGGTCTGGAAACTCAAGCCTTGCTTAGGAGGAGCAGTTGAAGGAGCTGGGTATGTTTAGCTTGGAAAAGAGGAGACTGAGAGGAGATATAATAGCCATCTTCATGTATCTCAAGGGCAGTCATATGGAACATGGAACAAGCTTGTTTCCCCCTGCTCTGGAGAGTAGAACCCAAACCAATGAAATCAAGTTACAAGAAAGGAGATTCCAATTGAACATCAGGAAGAACTTTCTGATGGTAAAGCTGTTTGGCAGTGGAGTGGACTCCCTTGGAAGGTTGTGGTCTCTCCTTCCTTGGGGGTTTTAAAGTAGAATCTGGATTGCCACCTGTAATGAATGCTTCAGTTGAGATTCCTGCATTGCAGGGGGTTGGACTAGATGACCCTTGTGGTCCCTTCCAACTCTACAATTCTATGATTAAATCCAAAAGCAAATTTAAATGAATTAAACAATAGTATTCCTCCCCACTATGCCTTTGCAGGGTTTCCTATAAGATTGACTCCCATCCTATGCTTCTGATGAAGTCTTTTCTTGTCCAAAAAAACCATAACAAATGTTTCAGTCTTTCAAATGGCACAGTACTCCTTTGTGATTTTGCTACTGCAGAGACTAACATGGCTATTTTTGTTTTTATTGCAAGCATAACTTTTTCAGTGCTCAATGCAGTTTGCATACAATCATAACATTGACGTTTAATGCAAAATTCAACAATGCAGCCAAACGCATCAAAACTGAATCAGAGAAAAAGAGCAGCTGATAGACAGAACAGCTGAGAGAAAATAAATGTTTGTGCTTGCCATCTTTTGAGAGGGCAGTCTGAAGGTTTCCCTTGTATGGAAAATGAAATGTTCTTTCTGGATCAACAGGGAAGGGGCAATAGCTCAGTGGTGCAGCTCATGGTTCCAGATTCAATCCCTGGTCTGACAAAGATTGTTGCTGGTGGCCTTGGAGAGCAACTACCAGACAGAGAGGTGACAATGCAGCACTAGGACTAGTATAGAATTGCAGAATTGTCAAGTTGGAAGGGGCCCTGAGGATCATCTAGTCCAACCCCCTGCAATGCAGGAATATGCAGCTGCCCTATACGGGGATCGAACCTGCAACCTTGGCATTATCAGAACCATGCTCTAACCAACTGAGCTATCCAGGGCTTTGTTCAGCTGGAACTCTCCGGACCTCAGTTCCAGCACTTCTCAGGTGGACATCATTGCCATTATAAGAGAACGAGGGAGGTGTTTATTGGGAGTTCCGGCACCTCTTTTTCTAGAAAAATAGCACTGTTGGTATCCCATACACAATCACCTCCTTACCATCTTTCAACAGTGGACCACACTGGAAGGCAACATTTGCTTCTGAATTATAAGCTGCTGACAAAGGGCTGCATCCTTCTTCCTTAACAGTATGGGCTCCAGACTGCCGCTGGCTGTTCTGATTTGAAGAGGCATCGAAGGTAGTATTACTCTCCTGCAAGCGATAGAACTAATTCTGCAGGGTTGGCCCAGTCAGCGCAAAAGCAAAACATTTAATTGTTAAACTTTTTAAAAACATTTATTTAATAATCTGTATGGACTATTGCAAACAGCCAAATGAGAAATGGCCTGGAATGCTTGCTGTGGGCATCAGGTGTCTGTGAGTGATGCAGAAAACTGGGTGGGCAGGGCAAATGGCGTGGCATGTCTTGGAGCGGGGCCTGACTGGCTGGTGAAGCACGCAGCAGGACACTCCACACAGTTTGTCACAGTTTGTCCCCCATGTGATTCCAGTTCCCCTTTCCATGTGTGCACCATGTCATTTCCAGGAATGGGATGACATGAGATGCAAATGGCAACCTTCAATAAATACGATCAACAGCAGTTACCTGGGAACGAGAATGGTGTCATTCTATCTTTTTGATGACACTGTTTTACTTTTGTCAGGAATACCATGAAGGCTGCAGCATAAATGTTATTCTCCCTCTTTCTACTTTGGCTTCATCTAAAAGGTTGCCATTAAAGTGAAGGGTCCTTGTGTGAAAAGGGTAGAATGGCAGACTATGTTTAAATTGTTACAAATGTTTATGAAAGTACTTCTAAGTATAAAGGTGACGGCTTTAATCATGCATTGCGGCATTTTAAGACAGCTCTTCTTATTGTTAAAGAACTGCTTTGCACCCTTAAATCCCCCCTTTCCCCCCTACTTTCATCTCATTTCCCAAAGACATTTTGAAAAGGGGTTGCTTCTATCTTACCTTGTTTTGCGAAAGAGCCTCGGTACATTAGCAAAGTGCTTTAATAACACACACTTTATAGAAGTCAAAAGTGCTCTATTATGTGTAAGTGCCACGGAAGTAAATAGTGCTTGTCTTAATAGAAAACTTCAAACTTCTGCAGCTGCCAGCATATCAAAGACAATACCAGGCATTTGTTGTCAGGGAACTGAAATCAGACAGGCTGTTTTGGTTCTTTGAAGAAATTTCAAAACCAAGTGTTGTTTGATCTTAAAGGCCCTTTCAAATTAGGGATGCCTTCTAAGGCCTTCAAATGGTTAAAACACACACACAGCGTTAATAAACCTGTATGTCTAAGAATGCTTTACTGGGTCAGAACAATCTAATCCAGTGAAACAACTTACGGAGTTTTCACTCTTGGTCATTTGCAAGTCATTGCAAACTTCTGCAGGCCTGAGGCTTGAAGACACGCAAGAGTTTCCACGCTTTCTGACTCCCTTTCCTAGAAGATCAGGGACAGGCAATTTTTTTTTGGGGGGGGGGGGAGAGGTGGACACCCTAATTAACCATTTTCACCAAATACTATAGAATGATTTGCCCTGCTTCTGAAAGCCTTGGGGAATAAACCCCAAAGAAAAACCCACACCCGCTGCCTTGCAGGACATCTTCAGGAGACGAAGAGGCGAAGGAGTAAACCTTACACAAAGCTGGATAGAGTCCCTAAGACAGTTGGATGGTGTCTTGCACACCTACTTCTGGTAACTGCAGCAGCCAAGCTGGTGCCACATGTGTTGCTTTGCTTTCCTTTGGACCACATCAGTGAGTCCGAGGGGGGGTGTCTTTTCTTCTGGCCAGGCCAGGTCCTCCATACTCACTGCCCAGGCATGTGACCCAGAGAGGTCATTTTAGTGCTGCTACCACAGCAAAAACAACACAGGAGGCAGCAGTTATGAGTTACCCATCTCTGCAACCGCAGTTGGTACCGTGATTTTCCAGTACAGATGTTTTCAAGCTTTTTGAGTCCACTGCTCCCTTGACCTTCTTTCTGCAGCACCCTGTGGGGCTCAGGAGCCCAGTTATGTCACCCCTTGCCTGCAGAGCTGGCAGCCTCTCACTCTTTCTTGAACACCCTCCTTTGTAGAGTGTTCCCTCAGCCTCTTCTCCTCTCCTGTCTCCTTGGGAGTCCTCCGGGCAGCCACTGCTGCCACCCCTGGTCTCTGAGCTGCTCCAAAGAGAGGTGCCTCCTCACACTGCCCCACAGGGGCCCGGGACTTGTCTGTCCATTCCCAACATCAAGGGCTGGTGGACTGTCTGGCTGGGCTCCCTCATCCACTTGCCTGCTTGCTCCAAGGCCACCTCAGCACCCCCTGGCCAGCCCCAGAGGCACCATTCGCCTGGGGAGCTTGCAGCCAGGGCTGCTGCAACAAACAGCAGTGGAAGCCTCCGGGAGGCAGAGATGTGAGAGGACATCAGAGGAGGGAGGGAAGGACAGAGGGACAGAGACCAGGATTGCCCACGGCACCCCTGGCGTTCATTCAAGGCACCCCAGGATGCCACAGCACATTGGTTGAAAACCACTGCTCTAGTAGTTTGACTTTGCTCCATTGTCTTTTGAGGTGGATGCCAACAAAACCTGAAAAACGTGGGTAAGGTTGATTTCTCTGGTAGAGGCATATACTCAAGAGTTTCAAAAAACAAAATCCCACAACAAAGGCTCCTGAACCATAGGATAATAGTATGGATTTTCTTATGGATCAGTAACTAGAACAAGAAACGGAGGGTAGGAATAAATGGATAATCTTTGCAATAGAGGGAAGGAATAAGTGGAGTCGCCAAGGATTTGGTGAGACTAGTATTAGTTAACCTTCCTTCTGTCTTAGGCTTGCTCAACTGCCTTCCAACTCTGATAATTTATTATTATTATTATTATTATTATTATTATTATTATTATTATTATTATCAAAACCAGATTTCTTCCTAAACAAAGCAACAAAAAATGAAATCACATAAAACTCTGAAGGCCAAAAACATGGTACACCAGAACTTTATTTTCAAAGATTCCAGAAATGTATGTCACTTGGAAATACTGGAATTGGTATGTCTGAAATGTCAACAACATTTTAACATCTCTAGAACTCATCCACATTAATGATGAGAGTAGATTTTACTGCAAATGTACTGGAAATGGCAGCATTCTGTTACCTGTAAATGTTTAAAACATTGTCTCCTAAGTGCTGACAAAGGCAATCAGCAGATGAATGTTTTAGTTTGTCAGACATTCAGCCCCTCAAGACCTGTTCTGGCTGGCTTTGCATTCATGGGAACCTTTTGTTCCTGGTGCCAGCAGGTGAGGTTTGGCTTGAGCCATGAATGACTTGTACCCCTGGGAAATGGGGCAGGGAAGAGTCAAGTTAACCCATTTACTGTGACCATAGGTGGTGTTTATTGCCTTATGGGACAGGGGAGACTGCAGTAGACATGGATCCAGATTTGTGTTTCCTATGTGGTGCCAAAGAAAAGGATTTAAAGAATTTCAGAAATAGTTAGCCTTTCATATTTTAACAAGCTTGGGGAAATCTGGTTGAAGAATCTCACTTGAAAATGGGTCTGAAATGCCATTGTTTTGGGGCCAAACTACATATTATATTATAGTGGTACCTCGGGTTAAGTACTTAATTCGTTCCGGAGGTCTGTACTTAACCTGAAACTGTTCTTAACCTGAAGCACCACTTTAGCCTATGGGGCCTCCTGCTGCTGCCGTGCCGCCAGAGCACAATTTCTGTTCTCATCCTGAAGCAAAGTTCTTAACCTGAAGCACTATTTCTGGGTCAGTGGAGTCTGTTACCTGAAGTGTATGTAACCTGAAGCGTATGTAACCCGAGGTACCACTGTAAATGCATATGCATATTTGATGTTTATTGGGGGGCAGGCGAGTTGAAGTGTTTGGGGTTTTTATGTGATTTATTTTACGAGGTCTTTTTTCTTTCTGCTGTAGGCTGTGAATGAAGAAAACTAAATCCATAATTCGCATGGAACAAAAAAAAAAGGGGGGGGGGAACCTCTGGCAACATAATTGGTTGTTTTATTGTTCTACCTAAAATGCATAAACGCAAACATACCGCTCTGTTCACAGGGGTCCTGGCTGATCTTGTTCTATCAAATGACTTGGAGGTTGCTCTTAATTCTTCAGGCCAAGTGAGTCCTAAATTAAGGGTAGAGGACTTTACAAATGGAGCTGAAGCCCAAAATAACATAGAGAAACTATTTCTTTTAAATGAATAAGTGGGTCAGCCATCAATTCAGGAATGGATTTCAGACTAAACTCAACTGACCAGATATGAAAAGGTCATTTCTCTCTTTCTTCTGCTGAGTGTTTTCTTGTACACTGTTGGCATTCATGTGCACGTGTGTGCGCGCATGCCCGAGCGCACTATATAAGGAAATGTTGAATCTTCTCACTGCAAGTTACTTACAGCCATAAAGATTTTGAGAACAGGAAGTCGGTGAAACAGGTAGTGAAATATCTATTCACAGAACTTTACAGGAAGTGGCTTAGTTTGATTAGAGGGGCTTTTGAATACTCTAGCTAGCAAGGGTGGCAATTTGAAGAAAATATGGGGAGGCAGGTAGGCTCCACCCCCATAATTGATCACAAGGAGAGGCACATTTGAATGACAATGCCCATCAGCTTGTGGGGGGTCCCCTTCAAATATTTTATGTAGGGGCCAAAGGGACCCCGGCCCCTCGGAGCTGGCTAGGCTCCAAAGTACCGTGAATCTCGTTCCATGAGCCCAGGAATCTTCTAGATCAGAGGCGGATAACCTGTGGCCCTGTAGATCGGGCATAGCCAAACTTGGCACTCCAGATGTTTTGGGACTACAACTCCCTTCATCCCTGACCACTGGTCCTGTTAGGTAGGGATGATGGGAGTTGTAGTCCCAAAACATCTGGAGGGCCGAGTTTGCCTATGCCTGATCTAGATGTTGTTGGAATCGTAGAATTATACAGTTGGATCATCTAGTCCAACCCCTGCAGAGCAGGAATCTTTTGCCCAATGTGGGGCTCAGACCCATGATCCTGAGATGAAGAGGGTTAATCTGAACTATCCCCAGATCCTATCAGCTCCAGCAAGCATGTTCAATAGTCAGGGAGGATGGGGATTTCAATGGCGCTGCTGTGAAGGGGAAAGAGTTAAATCCCCCCCCCCCCGGACTGCACAGTCCTAGTCCTGATCCCATTGCAGTGCCTGTTAAAGCAAAAACAAGATGAATGCGCAGATTGAACATATCACCTAACTTGGCCTTCGGATCAGCATTAGCAAATGACTAATGCTTATCTGGCGGCCAAATTTATGATATCAGTTATTAAAATGTTTACGAATTTGCATTTGGTATTCATTGTGTAAAATGATTATTCCAATTAGGTCCATATCTATCTAAGCAAAACAGGTATCAGAATCCATGTGATTGATTATGAATTCATATAATCATACCAACAGAAAGACGTGTATGAGGAAACAACATCCTTTATGTTTTATACATCAAAAGGCAAATCAAAATGTGTATTAAATCGTGTTCTGTACGTTTCAAGGCATAGTATCTAAAACCATTCTATGGAAATATATTGGTGTGCTCAAACATGGTTCCCCCCCCCTTTTAAAATAAAAATTGAACTTAATTTTTCCACAGTGCATGCTGAATTTGCTCTTTCAGATAGTGTAGGATTCATTCTTCTGTCTCAGTTATTGTGAGATATACTGAGTTGTACCCAAACAAGGGTGTGGGGAATTTTCCTGGTGAGCGATTCTGAGAGACTTTTCGTATGCAATAGAAACCCTCTTTCTGACCATTTTGATGTATATTTTTGTTGCAATAGGTTTGAGATTAAACCACAGATTGATTGCATTACTAATGCTTTCTCTTTCCTTGAACATGAATCCACTGTGTTATTTTTGTCTATTATTTGCTTTTAGCAGGTATTAAACTACGTAATTCTTCTTTCTATTTTTTTTAGTAAAGTTTATCATTAAAAATATTTTGCACTGTATAATCACACAAATGTAGCATTTAAAAAAGATTGAGTTGGGAATTTCTTTTGTTCTGTGTTTCCTGTTTAAGTAAGTCAATAAATGTTTTAAGACATGTATGTGAAGTAAATTCCAGACAGGAATTTGTGCTGTGCAGAGAGATTTTTTAGTCAGGGAATCTTTTAACTGGCCCTGGGCTGTGAACCAGCTTCTGCAACTTTAGAGAGGATGAGGCTTGGGGTGTGATGCCAGCCATGTCAACTCTCCCCCTATTTGTGGTCAAACAGGTTTGAAGGTTTTTATAGAGCTTCAAAAACCTGCAACATCTGTTTGACTGGAGGAAATAATGGGACTAGATAGATCAATATGTGTGTGCATAGATTATGAGCAACAATGGCTCTTTTATGTAACATTTTTTCTTAAACATTGTATATCTGCAATCCAGGTGTGGAAACCAGCTTTCGGTTCCATACAAAATTTTAAGCTTTTTTTCCCTTTTGGTATTGAATTGATGTAAAATAACATGAAGTTTGATCTGATGAATAATACATGAGACGTTGGGACAAGCCCAGGATGGCAGCTTATTTTTCATGTCAAACAATTCTTTATTTTTTATGGTACAAATTAAAAGTGACAGATCTGAAGCTGTTAAGAAATACACAAAGTGCAGCTTTACTGACCATACAGATATTGCTCTAGTTTAAGTACAGTTTTTGTCAGTTTTTAATTTTTTTTTTTTTAATGTTAAGCAACCTGTGCAGATAATTCAGCTTTGGTTTCAAAGTCAGAACAGTAAGGAACTTGAAATAACCAGTTTGGCTTCTTGGTCACAAGTCCTCCACATCGATTCCTTTGATTTTTTTTTCTTTTTAAAAAAGAAAAAGAAATGAAGAACACAACACAGTCCATGTCATTCTCTGCCACCTTTCCTGCTGCGAGTGCCATGCATGGAAAAGCAGGTCTCTTTTGTAGTGCCTCGTAAGTGACCCTGGTGACCATCCTGTAGATTATGAGTGCAAGACGTTAAGCCCCGCTGCTGCACAGCCCCCCCATTCACTTCCATGGAGCATGGGCTGGAGCCATGCTTCTGCTCCAGTGGAATGAATGGAGGACGCGCAAGAACAGAACTTACGAACTGCACCCGACAGCACATAGGACCAAAATATATATTTATATATATAAAATTAAAATTTTAAAAAAAGAACCACTTTCTCAACAATAAATAAACAAATGTGCCCCACATAATCTCAAGTCGGAAACAAGCAAACTACATGACAAAAAGCTCAGTACAAAATATTACTGAAACAGGTTTTTTTTTTTTTTACAGTCAAACATTTACATGGAAATTAATTTCCTTTATTTTTTTATTTTTTTAATTCCTTAATTCAGTGTTGCTCATGAGCTGGGTACAAGTAGAGTGCTGAGGTAAAACACTGATGAACAGTTTCTTTCTGTATTCTTTTTCTTTTCTTTTCTTAAAATAGTAACAGTTTAGTATTGCAAGATTGTCAGCAACATTTAGCCATATCTATACAATGTGCATATACCTACAAACATTGAGCTTTGGTCCAGCATTGAGAAGACGAGCAAAGGCATTATACATATTTCTTTTTGGTTATAGCTTGAGTACTTTGACACGCCTCTACTTGTTCCTTCTTAGCTCCTTTTTGCTTTCTTGGTCTGTTTACTCCTTCGTTTGCGTGATTAGAACATAAACTGAAAACTTCGGAATGGACTTGGTCTCTTTTTCTGATCTGTACACTCCAAGCCTCAACATTTCTGGCATCAAATCTGTTTCACACACCAAATTAACGTCTTTGTGAGAGATAATGTAGTGGTTTGTAGCAGGGAGCTGTTCCAGCGAGTGACTGTGTCCCATCCTTAGCAAAAAAAAATATTATTTAGGGCAGCAAACCTTAGGCTTTAGTGGGAAAAGATGCATCCAGAAATAAAGAACAAAAACCAGCTCAGTAACTCCTGCTAATTCCCTACGCAAAACTTACTTCTCTCCTCAGGGAAGGTAAACCTGACATGCCTCTGGCCCGGCTTGGATGCACTACTACTAATCCATCGCATTATGAGAAGCAGCCCAGCAGCCATGAGCAGGAGCTGGCAGCTTCTGTTTTCATTGTTGATGGATTGCAGATTGCCTTGCCATTTGATCCCAGACATGCTGCAGTTAATCTGGATGGAAACAAGCCTACTTCAAGCCACAATTTATGCATTTGGCTTGTTTTCACTAACCACAGTTCAGAAGAACCACGGTTTAGGATTTGGATGACAAACTAGACTGCAGTAATTCCAAAACAAAAGTGGAAGCTTCCAAGCTTCCTGTCTCCTCCCGGACACACTTGAGGAAGTGTGTGCATGTGTGTGTGTGAGGGGGGGGGGGTGTTGCCAGCTTTGAGAGAGATTAGAATCATTACGGTAATAGAAAACCATGGTTTAGCATTACATCTTAATGAAGCCATTATCTCCAGTAAGAAACAGAGTTGTTTTTTCCTCCACTATTTGCTAGCGTGCTATATTTTCGTCACTGCCCAAAGGTGGCTTCGTATATAATTGCTGTGTATATAATTTGAGCAGGATTCCATGAGCTGCTCATGGAAAAGCTTTCTTCCTGCAGTTCCTCAAGTGCCCTGGAAACCACTCTTGAGGGTTTGGGGGATGATTCCAAAGCAGCATAAGGGGCTGTGGTTAAAGGGGACGTTGACAGAACCCTAGTACACGTATGGGAATGTTCTAGGTGTGTGTACAGGGCTCTTTGGAGCCCAGAACAGATTTACAAATAGAAATAATAAATATTGTTTGGGGAGAGGAAAAAAAAATCTCCCTATACCTGCAGCCTTTATGAGTTACATATACATATAAGAATTTGTTCAGGCACTCCGTTATGCCTCCGAGCAAAAAAACTGATTGTTAAAAACGAACCTAACACTTTCCCTTGTAAAAATAAGTGATAACAACCAGAAAAAACTATTAAAAAGAGAACATTATGACATGTTAATGGTTCCATGAGTACAAAGATGAAAATCAAAAAACTTGTTTCATGATGGCAATTTATTTCATTTTATATTATCACCGTCCTAACTTACACAATTTCAGTGTGAAGTTTAGAAAGGAAATAGTTTCTGTCTAACTGTTGCTGTGATGGTTTTAAGTGTTTTATACAGTCTTTGGTTAATGTTGCTTCCTGGAAATTTCACCCCCCCCCCCCGTTCCATTGAAGACTTTTTAACTGTTCCATGGAGAATCTGACATCTAAGTTTTTAAGCAGCAAATGGCTAGTATATTTTTGCTTCCAGGAGCAAGGCTCTGGTTTTGACTATATTTGAGAATGGAAAAAGGAATGACTGAGGGAGATGGGCAGAGAACTAGGAGATGGGCTTTCAAACTTCTACGAGCTCTTGACAGTTTTCTAGATAATTTGTGGCTGGTCTCCTGATACTCCTGACAGTTTTAATTTCAAGTTCATCATAACTAGGGTGCAGATGGCAAGCTTTGTTGTTGTTTTTTTTAAATTAAGCTGCTGTTGTTAAAACTGAATTTTGGCAGTTATTGATTATCAGGGCCAGATGATGGATGTGAACATCTGTACTAAAATCCAGACTTGACATGGGACTTTTTCCAACCCATGGCCAATCCAGAAATGTAATCATTCTTACCTACTGCAGTAGGATTTAAATTCATGATTTCAATTACGAAGAAGCACACCCTTTGCTGTAAAGCAAGTTCAGACCTCAGCCTACAAGGCTCGCAGTGGAACTATAGGTGTTCATAGGCAGAAGAAATAGTCAGTCCTATGATCACATTGCTAACATGAGCAGAAATCGACTCTCTGCCAAAAACAAACAAAATAAAAACCTAAAATGCACAGGCTTTGTGAATAGTTTGTACATGCCCATCATGAATCACCATTTCTTGCCTCTGATTTGTTCAGAGCTTGGAATTAGAGTCCTCTTTGCTTTATTAATTACATCTAACCTCAGTATACATTATTTTTTTCTGTCTGCACACTGTTAATTTCTTTTGTATGAAGTGTATGCTTACATAGTTTTCATAAGGGCTTTAGTCAACTATTTCTAATTTGGAGGGCAAATGTTCATTTGGATCATATGATCAGTTTTTCCAAGGCAGGGAAATATTTTGTGACGTGCTCATAGTGGCCTTCTTATGAATGCAGCCAGCATTTGCTTGGCCACTGACCATTTTCCTGGCATGCGGTGCTTGGAAACACAAACCACCAGATAATTCTGCTGCGCAAGCTCAACTGAAATGAAGCATGGATGATGCCCCTGGTGACAATCTGAAAACTGAGGACTGGATCCAAAGCCCGTTGAAACAGGTGAAACTGCCTATGTTGCGTCCAGTCTGCTTTAGACCAGCCGTTTAACCATCTCCTCTTACTTTCCAGTGAGAGAGGGAAGAACCTGTATGGGAGGTGGGACCTTTAAGGCTACAGATTCTGTGGATGAATTGACTCTCAGTCACACGTGATGAGTTGTGTTGAAAAAGATGAGTAACTTCAGATTTACACCATGGTGAGGTGGAGAAGTATTGTACAATGAAATGACAGATTCTAATGCATTTTGAGAAGCCTGGAGCAGGATGTAACACAGATTTCTATCTAGGACCCTGAATCCAAATATTACGGGGATGTGGGGATAAAGATATGAACTTTGTTGCTCTGGCTTTATGTACCCTTTTGACTGAATGGCCATGAAGTTTTGGATGACAGCCAAGATACGTGTCAGTGATTTCTGCTTCCGGGTCCCAGTTCAAAAATTAGGTAACAAGTCATATTAAGTAATTCAGTCAAATCTGGCATTCACATAATCCCTTCTGTGTCTGTGCACAGTTCTGAAAGTAGCACTTGCCAGAGGGGGGGAGAACAGAATAACAGAATAACAGAATTGTAGAGTTGGAAGAGACTTTGAGGGTCATCTAGTCCAATCCCCTGCGATGCAGGAACAAACAAACAAACAAACAAACAAACAGTGAAAGTGGAAACAGTAAAACGAAAGTTAGAGATGCAGCAGTTTGAGGGGGGAAATCCTTGTTATGTTCTTACATTTGCCATCAGCTTGCTTTTCAATAGAATCCCAAGAAAGTTCTTTGGCTATCAGACTTTGGAGAGAAATTGCTTCATATAGATAGAACCATAAACAACGATGCAGTATATTGGACCACGTGTGCATTTTATATTTATATTACAAAAGTAGCTTTGGTAACCTCTCCTAGTTCGTGGCCAAAGGACAGCGTAAGTGGCAAGTTGTATACTGTAAGCGAAAGTTCAAGTTGCTCAATATGTCCTTATAATGTCATCATTACACTGCATAATTTAAAAAGTCCACGTCTTCACACAAGAAATTTAAATGGTGTTGGGATGGAGAAGGCAGCCAAAACAAAGTGTCAACCAAATTTGAATCAGAACTGCAAATAAATAAGATCTTCGGTTAAAAAAATAAAGCAAACCCCACCGTTTAGAGAAACAGTCATTTTGGCACGCAAACGTTTGGAGATCACAAAACTGTGTATGCCAAACAAGAGGGTTGAGAATCGTAGCTCAAACCAAGTGTAGCATACTCATGTGCTGAACATGTGGGAGAGGATGCAGGGGGAAAAGAGAGTCCTGTATTATTATTATTATTTTCCTCTTTTTGCAAAGTACAAATGTAAAAATTCATAACACAATGTAGCGCTCATAAAAGAGTAGACTAACAATCTAGTTTTCAATGCCATGTTTCTGACTTTGGTTAATAGTTTTCATAGTGAAGAAGCACTTGATACCTGAAAGGCTACAATCACTCCTCCAGGTGGCAGGCTTGCACTCTCTCTCCTTTAAAAACAGTTAAAGGTTTTGCTGTTGCAGTTGGGTTCTTTTTCCATAAAACATGTTCACATTTTCATAATATACAGGAAAAAGTAAGCAGTTATTTGGTTTACTTTAAAGTCCATTTAAAAAAAACACTGGCTTATTTTGGAACTAGTTCTACCACATACACACACACTAAGTGCTGTGTAATTTTTTTTGTATTTTTTTTCTGTTTGTTTTTATCTAGGAAAACCCACAGACATTTATAAATTGTTCTGTCCATCTTGTAGCTTTCTGAGTCTTTTACTTACAAGGATGGTGAAAGAGCATCTTTACAGAGTTCAAATGTTTAAAGTTTTGTTTGTTCGTGTGTGTTCTTCCTTTAAATCTATCAGTTTAAGAGTTTTCTTCCAGAGAGTCTGTTAAGGGCTCCATTGGGGCTGCTGTCGCAGGCTCGTGCTGTTTTAGGCGTTTAATTGTGTTCTTCAGTGCTTGCCTCTTGTTGCAGAACCAGACTCTAACTACTTCCCGGTCATAGTTCAGTTTCTCTGCAATTTCCGTCATTTCCTGCCCAGAGGGATGCGTGTTCTTCTCAAAATGGGCATTCAAGATCTCAAGAGCCTGCGGCGTGAATGAGGTCCGCCTCTTGCGCTTTTTGGATGGTTCACTTCCAATAAATTCAGTGAGATTCTGCATGCCTGCCCGATGGCGGGCCTCAGCCTCAGCCATCCATCGTTCAAGCACCGGCTTTATCTTCTGGGCACTTTTAGGGGTGATGTCCAGCTTTTCAAACCTGGCAGGATACAAAAGGCCAGGGTTCAGTTTGGCTGTCAGACTGCTAGCTATAGTGTTCTCTTGGGCTTCCTGTGGTAGGAAAAAGTGGCTTCTCAGGATGGTGTGTCTGAGGGGAAAATTGAGAAAGAAGAGTCTTACACTGATGCTCTGCCAGCTGGGACTTCCTGCCTACCTGCCTAATCGACTGGCAGAGGATATTTACAATGGATTATGAAAACTATCAGTTCTACAAATATATAGATATCTATTTAAACAAACAAAAACAATCACAGTGACAAAATGCTGTCAGAATGCTACTTCATATACCCAGTGTTCCAGAGATCCATCTACATTCAGTGGCTCACGTGGATCTTTGGTTCACATTGGAAGATACTGATCACATGCATTAAGCCTTAATGATTAAAGAAGGTGCATACAGATCAAGCGCCTTCATTTAAGTGGATAGAACTCTGTGCATGCTCTGAGTTCTCACTTCTGTTACTACTGTCAAAGGCACATATTTCAGATTTCAAAGCTTTCTCCCCCCCCCCTTCAAAATCCTATACACAATATTCAAGCTTAACACAAAAGCTAAAAACAGGAAATGACATCAGTGGCATTTTGTTTCATTTTTGCTTCTACTGGGATCTTGTTCCCTTCCTGTAGCATATTGCTCGAATGCTGCTGTTTTAATTTCACAAAGTGCCTGTTAGCCTCTGAATTTCAGGTTTCCTTTTCCTTTTCATTTTTAAGCAATTTTCACTGTATGCAAGTTAACACCGTGTCCCTTCTCTGGGTAGGAAAAGAATTCCCAAAGCTGTTGCTGTCTTCAGTTCAAACAGCTGGACACATTGTAATTACCTTCAATACCTCCACAAGTAGTTGCACTAAAAGAAACTCATGCCTTCCAGATGAAACCCAGCATAATAGTGGACTAATATACTGTGGTCTCAAGCTGGGTTTATTGTGGGATGTCTGCACACTGTGCCGAATGATATCATTTCCTGTAAATGAGGTCCTCTATGTATCATTTTGCCATCAAAAGTCCTTTGCTAGACCAGATTTTACAAATCTCCCACGCCATCAGGAAAAAGAAAACTATACTGAGGACTTTAGTCTTTGTAAAGCATGTCCAGTTCAAGTCCTGCGTCACCGGTTGACTTAACAAATGACTCTTTTTGTAGTTTTATAAATTACATTCATTCATTTTGCAGTTTCCAATTAATATTCCCAATATAGGTCTCAGAATGTAATACTTTTGCAGAAGTGCCATTGCCCTTGAAAGAATGTGCTCCATTTATAACGGACTTGGTGGGGTTGACTTCTGGCCCTCCAAATACTGCTGGACTACAAGTCCCATCACCCCTGACTATTGGCCATTCTGGCTGGGGCTGATGGGACTTGGAACCCTTTAACATCTGGAGGAGACCAGGGCCTTAGCTAGGGGGTGGTGAGGTGGGTCCCTGCCAGGGGCGCAGATGACTAGAGGGCGGAAAATTGGCTATAAATATGTCTATAAATATAAATATTGATTATTGCCTCATAAGAAATGGTTATAAATAGAGGGCGAAGTGAATGGGTGGGTGGGTGGGGGTTGGTGGAGAGGCGGAAGGAAGAGCTAATTTGTCTGTGGCTAGGGGGCGCAATCTGGACGGTTCTGCCAGGGGCACAAGATAACCTACGGTAGCTACGGCTCTGGAGGACACATACGTTCCCCATCCCGGATGTACATGCTTGCGATGGGCATATACATGTTCATGTTGAACAGTACATGGAAACCATTTCCCTTAAATGTTAATTACAAGAGCTGGATGAACAAGCCCTTTGAAATCCCATTGCAGTTGAAGGGATCTTAACACATTTTTTGTAAAAAAAAAAAAAAAATTACTAAAGGAAGTGGTTCCTAGATTGGCTAACATGTTGGGTTTGACTGGATTGAAATTCCTGCAGTCAGCAGGCTAGCATTGGGTGAGCCACCACCTCCTAAACGAAACTTGCAAGGCTGCTGCTAAGACAAAATGAGATGACTCCTGAGGTCCTGGGAGCAACTGTGGGGTAATTAAATTGTGAATCACAGCTCAAGACCCAAGGAACTCTGGGTTTGTTCAAGAAACGTATGTCTACAGATTTCTCTCCCATTGTCTGCCTATTCAGCTATTTAGCACTGTCACATTAGCATTTAATAGAAAACTCTAGTGATTCGCATTGTCCCCCTGTTCAGCAAATTTGAACTTGGACAAAGTTGAGGAATTCATCAGCCATTGGGAAAAAGTTTGTGGATAACGTTGTGTTCAGGACAAAAGGAGTGGAATATATAATATATATCAGTTAAACTGAATCGCAATGCCAAAGCCACCAGTGGCCTTAAATATTTCAACTACCTGGACAAATTATTGGAATATCGTTCCCATTTCCCAGTTAGATTACGATGCTCACGAGACTGAGAATTCCACCATCATCCATCCTACATAGGCCATGAATTGATGATCTTCTACCTCCATGTTCACCAAAATTGTCAAACAATTGCTCTCTGCCATGCTCATAATACCTATCTGTGCCTAACCCCTGACCTGAAGCCTACTGGACTCTTTGCGCAACCCATCATAATGCTGTCCTTTGCTTGACCCATTTTCCATCAAGTTTGTCATCTTTCTTCCTGTTGCCTAAGTGGCAGCATCTCATGTACTGTAGGTGGCAGTGGGGAGAAAAATTCTCTATCTGTTCCTGTTGCAAAATTGCTGGCCCCTGTGAAGGGTTGGCCTAGACAGCTGTTGGTGATTGCTTAATTATGGGATCGATCCTGGCATAATTTTGTCCATTTACCTTTTTTTGCATATATAGTGCAAAATTTATCAGGCAGTCGCTACCATGTCACTAAGCTGTTGCCAATTTTGTGGCATGGTAAAGCACTGCAATGTTTTATTTAGTCATGTAAGCTATCTGTAGGTTTAAAAAAAGATACATTTTGGTCATTTCCTCTACATATCTGCAACAATATGTGACTGCAGGTCTCTTAAACATGGAATTAAATCCAGTCATATTTTTTGTTCAAGGAATTTCATATATTATAATTCCAAGCATTCAGATCTGTGTTGAAGTCCAGCATCACCGAAATCTTCCAAGGGATTTGCCATGGACTTCAAAGGGATATGTGAAGCATCCCATGTAGTTAGCAGCTGTGCATTAGACGAAACAAAAAACTGGGATGATTAAACCAAGCACATGTAAATCCAGCTGGGTGGATTTATAGTACCATGTCACGGTGCAATGCAAAAATATAAAATAGCAGTTGCCCTAAAAGCAACAACAACCCTCTTTTTGTTTAGGTTTCTTCTACCAATTGACCACTGAGATGAAATAAAATTAAAGTTAAATAACAGGGAGTGGGGAGGAGAGCCATTTTCATAACAATTGTGTGACTTGTTCGTGTTGGTGCTTCAGTATGTGATGTCTGGAATAACGATATACAAGTCTTGAAACAAATTTCGCAGCAGTGGTATCCTTGTATAGACTGAATAAAGGTTATTTTCTACAGGGAGGTATCTTATAAGAAAAAACAGTAGGGGACACCATAGAAGTGAGAGGATCCTATGGAGCTTTTTGTATTTAACAACAATCAATGGGTTTTATGGAAAATCATTGAGCAAAATGTGAGCTGCAAGCTCACTACCCCATACTGATGTTATTTATAACCTTAGTCTTAAACTGCAGGAAAAGTACATTTCCGTTCTATGGGGAATACATTAAAAGTATAAAGAGCAGATAAAAAGACAGAGCATTTCATGGATCACCAAGAACAAAATCCACTTAAATGAGCTTAGAGTTGGTTTCTTGGCTTTCACTGATGGAGGAGGACTATGAGGCATTGCCCAAGAGAAAAAAGCTGTTACCTAAGTGTGTTTGTTACCTCATGCATAAACATGGGATTAGTGTAACACACACACATGAAGACATAGGGACTTTGCTCCGAAGACCTTTAACTCTGTCAAGACTGCTTTTGGTTTCATTATTTTGTCACTCTCCGGGCATTATTCTTTCCCCGACTTGAATCCCTGCTTTTTTGAAACACTGGAGAGTGATATATGATTAATCCCAGAAAGTCTGAAAAAAGCCATTATGGCTTTATATAGATTCCCTGCACTCTCCTCTGTATCATTCGGGAAAATCATCATTAACATCTTAGATGTGAAGTGCGAGCTATGGTACTACAGGCTTAAACCTGGCAGGGAAGCATCCATGAAATATTTGTTCAGTAACCCCATCTGTAGAAAATGGCACAGTATGAAGAGGGTCAGCTGGTGTTTCTGCAGTAGCGGCGGCAGCAGCAGGGTCTCCTGTTCCACTACTGAATTATGTCTCAAGGCCAGGAACATATTTATTGTTTCCTACTTGTTACAAAAGTAAAGGGTGGGGGGAAGGAGATGAAAGTTATTTTAAGGACGTGTGCTGAAATATATCTACTCCATCACAAGAGCATCCACTCGTTTCTCTACGTCTTCCGTACAAAGGAGCTCTTTTCCATGGACATGTGATTAAAGCAATAAAGGCAGCAGAAGAAGCAATAATAAGCCGTGAGAGAGGGGCCTGGAGAAATGAGCATTTGCTGTGTATCTTGTTACCTGCAGATGGCAGACTGGCTGTAGGCTGGACCTTCTGTGGCACTTAGAGCTTGACCAACTTGCGTCTGGGTGAGACCAAGTGACAGGCGTCGGATTTTAAAAGCTTTGGCAAATTCTCGGATTTCCTCAAGGTTCACCCCATCCACCTCGCTGGAGGCTGTCTGGGGATCTGTCGAAATACAAGAAAAGGGTTTGAATTCTTCATTGCATATAAAATGGAATTAGCGTAACCTCCGTTATTGGCATGGCTGTGGGAAGCAAACAAAAAGATAGAGCAAAGGCACTGGATGCCTCCCTGTTGCCAACTTAGGGCGAAAGGAGTCATGGTGGAAAGCATTAAAAACAATGCCTGCTGACCAGATATTTCATAGTGCTTGTATGGGAGACAGTTGGGGGCCTTGCCCAGTCAGCCCCTGAATCATTCTCAAAGAGTTCATCCAGTAAAACTAGTTCCTAGTAGGTTTGGGGAATAACTAAAGAGAGAACCGATTTTGGGAAATGTGTTAACTTAGTAAAAAGGCAATGGATATTTTGTTCTATTTTGTCTTTAAAAAAATGCATCACAAAAACTATCTTCAAGGTGTTTGGGTCATTTAACTAGACAGTGCTCGTACACTGGACCCTTTGCAAGATTTTTGTTGTGCATCACCCCAAACAGTGGCCCGTTAGGGTGATGCAAGCACAACCTGAAAATAGCAACACTGACACCTGCTTTATTTTTTCATTGGGCCCTCAGAAGATAATGCTCATAATGCTGCGAGAATAAATTGGTCTTCTGCCTCCGTCGCAATGTACTGACACAGCTTTTGTCCCTGAAAGGGCACATAATAAAAGCTATCTAGCAGAGGAAGGCTCCTTTGGTGCTGGAAATGCGGTCAATTTAGGACTTATCAAGGGAAATGACACAACAGTTGGAGGTGGTACCCCCCCCAACCCCCCCCCTCAGCAACTGATCCCTTGCTAAATGAAAGCATTCCTGAAGCCAGCAGAGACAGCATGGGACTGGGATAGTGGAATATTTCAAAGCGTTGTTCACTCCTGCGTATAGTGAAGCCATTCCCTTGGCACAATGTCTCTATCATTTATCACCTCATTCCTGAGATGTTCCAATGTGAAATATTTTTACCACAAGAATCATTTCATTTCTCTAAATGCAAGTCATCAGTGGTCCAGACTTGGCTACAATTCAGTGTGCAGACCACCGTCTTATGCTCACAACTATTCTCAGTCTTATTGTAGAACTGCTGCAGGAAAATTGCTATTTATCAGGCTGATGTTCAAAATTCTACTGACTAGAATTCCCTACAAATTCTCCTAACCCATCATAGAGTTTTTGTATCAAATTCTTAGTCTAGATTGACTAGGATGGAGTGAACATTCTGAAAACGGGCAGAGAGGGAACTGAGGCTGCCCAGCTTAATGCTGTATTGTTTTTAATTAGTGCTGTATTGTTTTTAACACTCAATTGGAAGCCGCCCAGAGTGGCTGGGGAAACTCAGCCAGATGGGCGGGGTATAAATAATAAATTTATTATTATTATTATTATTATTATTATTATTATTATTATTATGGCATCTGGTTAAATTGTATTTCAAGTATCATCTATTTGCATTGCTAATTGTTATGTGATGAGGTGCCAGAGTTTTGTGGGTGCGAGGCACCCATGATTCCTGGGTTTAGCAAAAGTTGGAATTAATCAAGGTTTGATTAAACTGTGCCAAATGCTGTTGGATGCGGCTTATGCTAACGAGCCAGACCAGCCTGTCAGGGCTAGCTGAGTGTAAGCCATTAAGAAACAGAGGCCTGTGAAGGCTTATCAAGGAAACCATCAAGAGAGAGCAAGGACTGCCAGGCAAGGAAGACAGGGGACCCTCCGCCAGCTGTGTGTTGGTGGGCAGAGACCAAAGGGGTTTAGGAGTTCAGGAAGGATCAACAGGGGGGGGGGAAGTGGCCAGTTTTGCAAGTGATTTGGGAAGCAGAAGAAGGGGCAGAGCACCCTGTGGGCTGGCTAGGACAAGCTGTGAATGCAGTGCTGTGCTTATGGAGGAGACCAGAGCCTCTTGGGGTATGGATGCTCTAAACTCTCTCCATCTGGGTTCAAGTGTGTATGTGTGTGTGTGTGTGTGTGTGTGTGTATATATATATATATATATGCAAATAAAACCATATATCATAAAGACACCATAGCTTTCACTGTGTCTTATTTCCAAAACGAAACACAGGCCCTGGGTAGGCACCTGGATCCCCTGAAATCTTGCGGATTGGGGTGGCATGTATCATAAACTCTACAGAACATAGATGGGGGCTTTTTTCATGGTGACCCCGGGGTTTTTGTGCTTTCCCTATAGATCTCCCGTTTACAGGCCAGGCCTGATTTAGCTACAGCAGCAGAACTGCACCTGCGTCTCAATTGTGTGCCGACCAACTAATTAAAACTCAGAAGTGGGGTACAGGACATGTTATAGTGAGCCTGCCAGAGAGAATGGCCTCCCTGTGCAACTGTTTCCTTCCCCGGCCACCACGTTGTGAGGTTTTGTTCCCTTTCCATCTGCTAGCAGGAATATGGGTAAAAGCACAAAGACTCACAAGTGTCACATGATAACTGTTTCTAACTGTTACAGGCAGGGATGGGTTTCTACAGGGAGACCATTTTTGCTTATTTCCTCGCAATTACAACACGATCTCTCTTTCCCCATACATCTGCCTTGGCCTCCTTTCTCTGCATGGTTTTCTGCTACGCTGTTTACTGTGCCACAAACTTTTTAATTGTCTAGTTCACATATGGACAAATTCTTAGCTACTGTGCCAAATGGCGCACACCAGCCAGGTATCACGGTTTGTGCCCCTGGATTATCTAGATCTACTTTAATCTGAATTCAGACCTGTTTTCAGAACTGAATCGGTCTTAGTCACCCTGAAAGATTATCACCAGGGAGAAATAGGAGTACCACCCTGTTACTTCTGCTCAATCTCTCAGCAGCTTTTGATATCATTGATCATGGTATCCTCCTGGACTGACTCAGCGGGACTGGGCATTGGAGTCAGTCTGTGGGGCCACATTCAGAAGTAATGCACATTGCATTAAAAAATTCTAACTTAGGCCTAAAACTTACCGGCAGTTTGCAGCCTCTTGCATTTGCACCATTCAGCAGTCAATGACTTGCTTATTTTTCCAGTTGTACTTACAGGTACTTCACAAAAGCAAGGAAGAAAAGTTGGGATGGAGAAAATGAAAAAAGGATAACAAGAAGGCTATACTTACTGCTGACTAACTGGCCAACACTCAAAGCTGAAGATGAGGAGGAGGAAGAAGAGGAAGAGGAAGCCTGCCGCACGGGGCTCTGAGACATAGATGCTTGACTGTGAGCTAAATGTAGGAGATTGGACTGGGATGCTGCTTGCCCCACCTGCGTCTGGGAGGGCTGGTGGAGCTAAATGCAAAGTTAAAGAAACAAACAGTCAGCAGAGAGACAAGAATTGATAAGGTGCTGTCATTGTACTATGTTCTCTGTCTGGCACAATGCTCTTAATATTAAAGATTCTTTATTTATTTATATCCCACCCCTTCGACTCTTGTGCCAGTAGTTGGATATTGTGGTGGGCCAGAGGAGGACTAATAAGAGACAGGCCATGTCATATATCCAATCTGCAACCAAACCCCCTATCTGTCCTAGTGTAGTCACTGCTGGAAGTGAACCTGTCTGTAGCAGACACCGTGGGGTCTGAATTTAAAGAACTAGATCCCAAGTTAAGATTCTTAACTTTGAATACAACATTTTAAAATTAACTTTGAAATCTAAACATAAACTGTAATGCGAGATTTATTTATTTATTTTGTTTGTTATCTCAGAATAGTCTTCTTGTTTTTTTTTTTGTTTTTTTTTTTTGAGTACTACAATATATCCAAACAATATATCCAAAACAATGGGAGAAATTGGAAGGATCTCAAAAGAGAAGGCAGACAGGGACTGGAAGGTGTTTAAAAGATACTTGCAAAACTATATCGAAAAATCAGAACTCCTATTAGAATAAACAAGTTTCATTTCAAATATTGGAATACTAAATAAGATGGATAACAATGTGTAATAGAAAAAGAAGTATGAAATTAGGTTAAAGGTGTGTGAAAGAAAGTAATAGAAGTGGAAAGAAATTGCAATTGAGTAGATTGGAAGTCTAACACAAAGGGTGAGGGGTGGTGGATGGTAATGGGAATTATCTGTGGGATTGAGTGTAGGTATGTTGTAGGTATGTTGTATGTATGTAGGTATGTTGTATGAAATGTATGTTTGTATGTGTATTAATGTTGAATTATTTTAACAACAAAAATTTATTTTAAAAAAATCAAAAAAAAAATCAGAATAGTCTTCTTGATGTATATGTGACTGTACAGTCTTGACCTCTCCTAGAAAGTAAGGGCATGATCAGCCAAAGTTAAATCCTTCTAGGTGAGCTCTGTTGATCTGAATGGGAGAGTTAAGCATTGTACTTAAATATCTCCTACTGCATCAAAAGAGCTACTTAAAAGTGGATAACTTCAAATGAATTGTGTCCTAAATAGCGCATATACGCAGAAGAAGAAATTTGTGCAAACTGTTAGCCTTTCTAATATCAATGGAACAATAAATGAATTCAGACATGAACTTCCTTCTTACATTCCCTCCTCTCCCGGAAATATGACTGTATTACAAATAAAGGATGATGGATTATAACATGAGATAGAACATAAAATGCACAGGCAATCTAATATGTGTTTTATTAATTTAATATAACCCAAAGTGGCTAACTGGTTGCTGTTGAAAAAATAACAACTTGAAAATGTATTTTTGAACTATTCAGATATATATCCATTCAAGCACGGCAAATCAGATTACTTGGTGGGTGTTTTTAAATAATAAATGTAATTTGGCTGTGTAAATTACTCTGCAAGCTTTTTACCATGATGATGTCTTTGTGGGTCAAAAAGCAAAATCATTTTAGCATTTCAAGATTCACGTAACTGAGTGTCCTCTAAAAAATGGTTATGTTTATGGATATTTCATTTGCTCTGTATGCTTCAGACACAGAACTGTGTTAACTAGTGAAACGGGGGTGCTGCAGTGTGTCAATCTGAGTGGGTGAGTGTGCTTATGTGAAGAGAATTTGTAGCTCTGGCTGTGTTTTCCAAACTCTATTGAAACCCTTCACAACTCAGATCAAGGTAGCTGCTTCATTATCACGCTCCGCAGTGAATCAGCATCCTCAGAGGTGGAGAAAAAGCCTTTCAGGAATGAGGAACCATTTGACTACACTGCCATTTCCCCAATAGCATGTTGATTTCAGGTTAGGAAGGAATGGGAGAAGAGCAGGAAAACTTCAAAATAAATAAAAACAAACATATGGGATGAGGTTCTGTTAGCTGAGAGTGGGTGGATGATAAAGTAATCTTGTATGATGCCTAATGGCACACACCAGGTAGGAAAGGAGGGCCCAGGTAGGCATCAGGGATTGCACCTCTGGGCTGGCACTACCCAAATGAGAGTATAATCTGAACCATGAAGATTTTCAAGCTGTTGTGCACCTGAAGTGCTGGTCACAAACAACAGAGAATTGGGACACTGGACTGGGTGGAACTTTGCTCAATCCAGCAAAACCTTATGCTTTAGAGCAGAGCTTTCCAAACTGTGTGTTGCGACACATTAGTGTGTTGGCTGCAGTGTGTAGGTGTGTCGTGCAAACACTGGAAAGGTGTTAGTTTAACCTCCAGTTTGCTAGCAAAACTGAATTACTTTGTTGTGAAATGGTGCATGTCCAAGAAGTGTGTCACCAGCATGAAAAGTTTGGAAAGCTCTGCTTTAGAGTGTGCCTATTCACCCAAACAGATTGGATGGGATACAGCTAATCAGGGCCAGAGATACCTGAAACAATAAAGAAAAAGAGGGAATGCATATTCCTCCTTAGAATTTCCTTGATGGTTGAGTGGCTGAAGGCTTGATCTCTGCAGCCCTGAGCCTCTTTCTTAAGATGGAGAATATACCATAACAACTGCTTGAACATTCCAAAAGTGCATCTGATTATATATGGAATATAAAGTCTGTTGCATAAGACAACAAACTGGCAGTTGTGGAGTTAACGGAGGGCTTGGACACCATTTTGGGCTGAAACTGAAGGCCGCCTTTATTTGCCCCTCCTCCTTGCCCAACACCCATGCCCAAAGAGTGACGGTGGGGAGGAAAATGCAAATCAATATCTTTTAACTATTTCTCGGTTAATTTAAATGCTACATTCATCACTTACCTGTTGGCCTGGTTTGAGTGGCGAAAGTGTGATTCCCTGGGTGTTGATCACTGGCAATATCTGGTTCCCAATGACTGTGGCAATGATTTGCCCCTGGGCATTGGTCAGTAACTGTGGTGTAATTGGCTGCACTTGAAGGCCCTGAGCTCCTCCGGCTGACTGGTTAGATGAGACTGGATTAGGCATCAGTGGGATTGTTCCAATGATCTACAAGAAAGAAAACATGAAATTCTATAGGTTACAAACATTTAATAGTAAAGGTTTACAATCATAGTTTTTCCAGTAGTGATGTATGGAAGTGAGAGCTGGACCATAAAGAAGGCTGATCGCCGAAGAATGGATGCTTTTGAATTCTGGTGCTGGAGGAGACTCTTGAGAGTCCCATGGACTGCAAGAAGATCAAACCTCTCCATTCTGAAGGAAATCAGCCCTGAGCGCTCACTGGAAGGACAGATCGTGAAGCTGAGGCTCCAAGACTTTGGCCACCTCATGAGAAGAGAAGACTCCCTGGAAAAGACCCTGATGTTGGGAAAGATGGAGGGCACAAGAAGAAGGAGACGACAGAGGACGAGATGGTTGGACGGTGTTCTTGAAGCTACAAACATGAGTCTGACCAAACTGCGGGAGGCAGTGGAAGACAGGAGTGCCTGGCGTGCTCTGGTCCATGGGGTCACGTATATAGTATGTATATGAGCAACGAACTCTGGCCCAAAATACACACATTTTGACTGGTTTAGAAACTGGATGGTGTACAATCAGTATTTGAAGTTGTGGCCATGTTTGCCAAATGGTATCAGATAGAAATCTTCAGCCATTTTCAAGCTGGGTTCTGTGGAGCCCTGGGCTACATATACAAGTTTGCCCACCATTACTGATATTCCCCTGCACTGCTGAATTGCGAGTCAATTTAGGACTTATCAAGGGATAAGTGCTGGATGTGTTTTAAGCAAACAATTAGAAACATGTTTGGCAGTGGTTCCAGTGAATAAAGATAAAATGTAAAGGACCCCTGGATGGTTAAGTCCAGTCAAAGGCAACTATGCCCTGATAAAAAATTTGAAAAACTATGGGGGAATCTTTGGCCACTTTTAAGCAAGTGGACTGTGAGATGATTTGGTTAAAGTCCTTGTTGTGAAGGGCAGCATGCTAATATGTGACCTACTCTATACTCGTATCAAATTATATTGATATTTGTAATATATAGGATTTTTAAGATTCGAGAATTATAAGAAGCCATTTAGGCCACCACCTGACTAAATTGAAGCCAAACCGTACTTAAGCACACAAAATTGCTCCCAAACCTACTTTTAATATTATCCATGGCAGTTAGTCCACAAGGTAAGCATCTGACAAAATTTATGGCTCCGACATGAACCATGTCATGCCAAAATACTTTTATGGAAGCTCCTACACAACAACATTAAAAAAAATATGTTATGAGTGAGTGGCAAGTAGCAATCCAATATGATGACATATTCTTGTCTAGCATATGCTGAGCTTTATCCGGAGGTTGTGGGTGGGAATGGGGTCTTGGGAAGAAATAAACAAGACCTCAGGGATGTTTTGTACGCTCTGCCTTTAAACAGCTCCATTGATGCAGAGTTCAAATTATCAATTGTCTATAACAAGGAAAGATTGTGGTCAGCCTAGTGTGGGCATTCTATCTTTACTTCAACAAATGTTACCAAATGAAAAGAATTATCTTTCTTTTTCACGCTGTCAGCAGAAGCCTTGTGAAATAAATAAATAAATAAAAACATCTGATTCACATGTCGCAAAGGACATGGCCTTGATGTGTCACTTCTGGGCCTGTAACTTCAGCCAGCAAGGCTCCAGTCCCCCCACAAGGCAAAAAATTGCTGTGCTAGTTTTATCAGTAATAGAAATGTTTGCATCCACGTTTAAAATGCATTTCTGGGATTGCAGTCAGGCATTTTGAGAATGACATTGCTGAAGTGAACACTTTGTAAGGTCAGAAGCAGGAGGCGGCCTGTTTGTGGCTTTGCAATGAATGAATTATGCTATTTGAACGTGTGCAGGGACACTGGAAGGTTGTACCCCCCCAAACATACATGCAGTGGGAATATTTTAGAGATGACTGACTCTTACAATTTCCTTTCCTTCCTCAAAATGCTCCATCAAATAAATGGAATACAGTGGTACCTCTGGATGCAAATGGGATCCGTTCCGGAGCCCTGTTCGCATCCTGAAGCGAGCACAACCCACGTCTGCATGTCTGCGGGCCTCGATTCGCCCCTTCTGTGCATGCCCGTGACATCGTTTTGAGCGTCTGCGCATGCGGCGAAACCCGGAAGTAACGCATTCCGTTACTTCTGGGTCGCCACGGAGCGTAACCTGAAAACGCTCAACCTGAAGCATATTTAACCCGAGGTATGACTTTAGATGCTAATGCTTCATTTACAGTATGTAGCACTCTAAGGGGCTAGTCACACATTCAAGCATGTACGGAAGTTCCCCAGCAATCCTAGACAGCAGGCATGGGCAAACCCGGCCTTCCAGATGTTTTGAGACTACAGTTCCCATCACCGCTGACCACTGGTCCTGTTAGCTAGGGATGATGGGAGTTGTAGTCCCAAAACATCTGGAGGACTGAGTTTCATGGAGGACTTTCCTCCACTGATATGAATGGGGAACAATGGTCTTGCATTCAGACCACAACATCTACAGGGAGATTGCTGACTCTTTCTGTCTTTATAATTTCATTAACTTCTGCTAGTTTGCCTGAAAGTTTTGGATGTATAAAGGAATGAAATGTTTTATTAATAGTAAAGTTGCCTTTGGGCTCTTATTTGTTCTTTCAATTATTCAGGCATAACTCAGAGTAGAGGCTCAATTTTATATCTTGTTATTCCCTAAACTCATTTCGTCATGAATTCTTGAGTCTAGGTCCTTACCTTTACGCTTAAGTTATTCAAAAAACACAATATGGAAGTGTAAAGATGTGAAACATGAAGGCAATATGGGAATAAGACAAAGAGAACTAAAAAGTATCGCAAAGAGGAGACGACACAAAGGCTACATAACCAACAAGAAACTTAAAATCAAGAGGCTTATTGCTTAATGCTGACTTGGGCACTTCCTGGTATGGCAAGCCAAGAGAGTCACTACAATGGTGGATGCTGACCTTTTTGGGTCTGGGGGCACATGTGGAATTTTGAGAAAGTGTCAAGGTCACAAAATGGCTGCTACCAGGAGCACAGGCTAACCACAAAATGGCTTCTGCCTCCAAAATAGTTTTTAAAAAAAGAATCTAGGAATAATTTTGAATTAACACAGCCAGCCAGAAATGCATAGTTACAAATAAAAAGACAACATGAGTGGCAAGATGTTGCGGCTGCTATCTTTATGGAATAGAAAAGAAATACATAAAAATAGAAAAACATTTAAAAAAGCCTCACCAGAGTAGTAGTTGAGAAATACAGAAGGCAGAAAAGTGCACTAAGTAGGGTTGCCATATTTTGAAGGGCAAAAAAGAAGACCCATTTGCAGACTTCTACTTTTAACTATGGATTGCTATGACAACTCTACTCATGAAAAAGAGGACATGTCCTGGAAAAAGAGGACATATGGCAACCCTTTTTAGGACTATGTGTAAAGCAGCTCACTGTGTTTCCCCATATGTGCAGACCTAATAGTAACTCTATGGGACGCGGGTGGCGCTGTGGGCAAAAGCCTCAGCGCCTAGGGCTTGCCGATCGAAAGGTCGGCGGTTCGAATCCCCGTGGCGGGGTGAGCTCCCGTTGTTCGGTCCCAGCGCCTGCCAACCTAGCAGTTCGAAAGCACTCCCGGGTGCAAGTAGATAAATAGGGACCGCTTACTAGCGGGAAGGTAAACAGCGTTTCCGTGTACGGCTCTGGTGCTGGCTTGCCAGAGCAGCGATGTCACGCTGGCCACGTGACCCGGAAGTGTCTTTGGACAGCGCTGGCCCCTGGCCTCTTGAGTGAGATGGGCGCACAACCCTAGAGTCTGTCAAGACTGGCCCATACGGGCAGGGGTACCTTTACCTTTACTTTAATAGTAACTCTATATAATGTGTTGTTATCAAAGTTTGATTGAGCCTAGCTTATCTCCTTGTGATAGAAAAAGTGATAGAAATTGTTCTGTATATACTCTGATTTTGTGAACGCAAGTAGTCACTTAGATCAATGTTAGCTAAGTGGTGTTAAAGACCATACTGGAAAAAAGGACATAAATAGATATCTGTGTTTTTACTGAGAGACTTCAACCAACTTCAGACTCCTTAAAGTTTGCTAGTCTAAGACCCTCAAATCAGCAACAGAAGTTTAAAGAACTGAAAGTAGCAGAGTCATGCCTGCGTGGGTACAGATAGCTAAAAAAAAAAAAAAAGTGTTATCAAATATGCATTTGTTTATCACAGTCAAGTATTATGATTAAAAGCTGATTCATATATATATTATGAAGATATTGTCTATTGTGATGGCAAAATTAAATGCATTTTGAAACTTGTAGGTGACATTTATCTGTCTGGTCTATCAGAAAAAGTTGTCATATTCCATCTAACATATATTACTTTTCCAATTTCCTGCCAGTAATGTTTCTTTAATGTTCTTTAGGGCGAGACTACAGGATTTCTCATCTCTCACAACAAAGACCATAACTCATTACAATGATGCTAATGAGCTTTGGCAATGAAAAACTGTATCACCCTTTTCATAGGTGAACAATCTTTTATCCGTGACCATCATGGCATTTTCTTATATATATACAGAAGGTGCAATGGGAGCTGGATGCATTCTTTAAAAATAACTCATGCTCTTCCATTCTTTTTCTGCTGCTCCCTTCAGATGATCATCAGGCGGAGAAGAAGAAAAAAACACCAGGCACCATTTCTGTGAAGATTCAGGCTCAGTTTGGATGCGTGTGAGATAACAGGGATAGCAAATCTATTGAAAATGGTAATCTTCTATCTCCCATTATGTCACCTTGACTGCATATTTACCCAAATTATAAAAAAGCCGAGGAACAAAGTGCATAATGAGTGCGATCCAGTGGAAGTGAAGCACTATTTCCATTTATATAAGTTGGAGAGAGTTAAATAAGTGCCTAACACCCTTATGGTCCTGAGAGCCAAAGAAATTTGACATATATTTGCAAAGAGTAAAAAGAGAGGTTCCGGGGGGAAATTGTGGCTGAGATTACGAAAGGCATAAAGCTTATTAATGAAAAACTAATTGGGGCTCTCAGGCCCTCACATTGCTCTTAAGGATTCTGTATGAAGGTGTATAGTTTCACGGAAAGGCCAACTATTTTTCTCAGACTTCAACACTGTAATGTGTCAACTGACACTTAACACCATAAAATAAAAATGAAATAACCTTAAGGATAACATTTTCTTCTGGTGTTTAATGAGATCCACTCTATTAACTTCAAAGAACCTGACAATGTTTGCTTCCCCTTTAGTTGATCAATTTTTAATTCCTTGGTATTTGGGGTGCCATGACCCTGCAAAGTCTCCATTTGTCTATACAGAAAAATAACTTTTGAAGTTTTTGTGTGTGTGTTAGAAATCCTTTCCTGCCCTCTTCTCTGAAGGGAAATATATCCCAGGAGGGAAATTGGAAGTCTGCCAAGCACAACACGAGCCTGGCTGCAGAAAACACCCTGCGCCCGGCGCAACGTTGGACAAGCTTGATTATGTCCTCAGTGCTCATATAGACATCATGGGAATGATTCCTGAACCTGAAAACTGTGCCCTGTGAATTGGCGAGCGGGGCAAAAGAGGAAACATTGAAGTGACAGCAAGGAAGAAAAGTTTAATATGGTGCTATAATGGGAACTAACCAATCAATAAGACTAATTCCCTCTGCCAAGAGGCTGTGCTCTCCCAGTACAAACCCTCAGTGCCACAATATGTGAATTCACTTTTACGGTTTCCCTATCACTTTGAGTCTATCTGTCTGTCCATCCATCCATCCTCCTGAATAAGTCATGGCATGGCTTAATAAATATATCCTTGGGAGAGAGGAGCAGGCCTCTACAGACTACGACTAACAAGTTAAAATTAAACTCCTTTTCCAGTTGGGCTGCAATGACCTATTTATACATTTTTTTCCTTGCCTTTTTCATCTATCTATATTTTTTATCTTTACATTTTCCCTGGTAACTGGCCTCTCTCATCTCTCTCTAAACTGTCTCCCTGATGTCCTGATCACTCTCTGATCTATTTCTCTTTTCTTATCTCCTGGGTGGATGCTAATATGACACATCCAACCTCTAAAACAAACCATTTATTTTGAGAGCTGGCAATGTCAGAGTATTTGATGCATCAAACATTAAAATGAATGTTTATTTGGATATTGTGCCTGGATATGAAATTACCTTTTTGAGAGATCTGTTTTTAAAATGGAGAGGCATTCTGTCCTCTTTCCCAAATCTGCTGCACAAAACATACAGATGAAAGGACTTAGGAGCATATGAGCTTTTTGTGGAATGGTGAAAAAGAGAGGAGCTACAGGGTGAGCGTGTATTTTGATAATATTTGCTCCAATCTACAAGGGGCTGAGTGGGACGCGGGTGATGCTGTGGGTAAAAGCCTCAACGCCTAGGGCTTGCTGATCGAAAGGTCGGCGGTTCAAATCTCCGCGGCGGGGTGCGCTCCCGTTGTTCGGTCCCAGCGCCTGCCAACCTAGCAGTTCGAAAGCACTCCCAGGTGCAAGTAGATAAATAGGGACCGCTTACTAGCGGGAAGGTAAACGGCGTTTCCGTGTGCGGCTCTGTCTCGCCAGAGCAGCGATGTCACGCTGGCCATGTGACCTGGAAGTGTCTCCGGACAGCGCTGGCCCCCGGCCTCTTGAGTGAGATGGGCGCACAACCCTAGAGTCTGTCAAGACTGGCCCGTACGGGCAGGGGTACCTTTACCTTTTTACAAGGGGCTGAATGTATGAAAAGCAAGCTTTGACATGTGTTTGCCTGTTGGGAATCACATAGGCAAATGGCTACCATATGCATGATGTAAAGTATCATTTGGCAGACCCATGTCTTCAGATGAGGCCCTGCTCCAATCACATTACTAGAAGAGTGGGAGGGATGGGGTACTGAGGTGCATTTGTTAATAATTATTTATTTAAAAAATGAAACAAATTAGCTGTATTTGTTTTATTCATTTTAGTTATAAAATATGAGTTGCTTTTTTAAAAATGAATTTTAGAATGAAAAATACAATAGCGATTCTTTGTTGGGGGTTGATTAATTTGTCCTATATTTCAGAAATGTGGCAGATCTCATCCTAAGGAGAATGCCTGTGCTTTTCAGGCAGAAAGGGATGTAAATCCAGAAGTTACAAGTAGAAGAAATGCAGCTGGATCTCCCAATGGAATCATTTGAAAGGTTATCTCAGCTGTGCATCTTTTAAAATTTCTTATAAAATGGGAACCAATCCATGTGGATTTTTGGAAGTCTGATGCCCTGGGGGAGCTTGATAGCCTCAAAATGTTACAACACTCAGTTGAAAAGCACCAAAGTCTGAAATTAAAAGACAAACTAAAATGATTGGGAATTGTGAAATTCTGAATTGCTGGTGAAAACAAATAAGAAAAGGAAACAAATAATGAAAGAGATTAAAATTTGGAAACAGATTAAAAGGAAAAATTAAAGAAGCAACTAAATGGACCCCCTGCCAGCACACCCAAGTATGGAGTGCATGTTGGAGAGACATGTGCAGAGAAATGGTTGCATCTCCCAAATCTGTCACTGTTACTCCTGCAGCCCACCTCCCACAGGCTTTCTCCTCTATCAGAGCACCAGTAATGGAAGTGAGGCCTGGGGAGTTGGGTGGGCTGCAGAAGAAAAGATAATCGGTGATGTGAGCACAAAATGCTGATGCTTGAAGGTATGGATCGGCCACCATTATCTGCATTTCGAGATGCGTTTAAAGCTGATAAGTCAACAGAATATTTTTAAAAAACACAATCATGTACTGTATATGCCTACTCAGAAGTAAGTCCAAGTGAGTTGAATGGGCCCTACTACCAAGTAAGTGTATATATTGTCGGTGGTGGAGCTTCATGCTCCGGCACTGGGGGCGGAGACTAGGCAGGGGTGTGGCTGCTGCGCATCCCAGGGGTGTGGCACGCTTCCTGCAGGGACATGGCACGCGCCCTGGGGCTGTGGTGCGCCGCCTGCGGGTGCGTGACGCCCAGTGCGGGCGGGGGTGCAGCTGTGATGGAAACCCACCAGGATAACGCTGCCGGGGGCAGTGCTCTCCCCCTTCCCCTTTTCTCCTGCCAGTATATATTGTACAGTGGTGCCTCGCAAGTCGAAATTAATTCGTTCCGCGAGTCTCTTCGTCTAGCGGTTTTTTCATCTTGCAAAGCAAGCCCATTAGCGGCTTAGCGGATTAGCGCTATTAGCGGTTTAGCGGCTATTAGCGGCTATTAAAGGCGTAAGGGATTAGCAGATTAGCTGCTAAAAGGCTATTAGCGGTTTAGCGGCTTAGAAAAAGGGGCTGGGTAGCGAAAAAAAATCTCAAGACTTGCAAGACATTTTCGTCTTGCGAAACAAGCCCATAGGGAAATTCGTCCTGCGAAGCGCATCGAAAAATGGAAAACCCTTTTGTCTAGCGGGTTTTCCGTCTTGCGAGGCATTCGTCTTGCGGGGCACCACTGTATAAGATTGTAGCCTTTATCAATTTTGACTATGCTATTAGAATTTATTTATTTTTAAAAAAACTGGGCAGGAGGCTGCTCACCCATGGATTTTGCTCTGGTTCTTAGTCAGGTCTTTCGAATGCTAAAGACTTCTGATCCAATTGAGTTTTCCCTTTTACCATTTGTGAATGTAGCATTTTCCTTTATGGGATCTCCTTTGCAATCAATACAACTTTGCACTATGAGTGTCTTTCACCACTGGCTATGAGAAGACTGGACACCACAAGCATTCAAGCACCCAGGCACTAAGGTGAATTGTAGTAATACTCCCACCTGTGGAACTTAAGAGGTGGCAGGAATGGTGAACGTTCGTATGTGAGGCCAGAGCAGAAACAGCCTCAGGCAGAGAGGGTCATGCTAAGGCAGTGAGGGTAAAGTGGGACTGAACATCCTTAGAGGCGTTTTTGTGAGGTACTCTGCCTCAGGCAAGCATATTGATTTTAAAACTCACTGAAGGGTAGCAACAACTTGGCCATGGTTATGCTCTTTAAGCATATGTAGCATACATTTCTTGGCCACACGCAACGTGATTCAGATGATGGCAATAATTTAGCTTATTCCTAACCACATGGCAAGAGAGAGGCTATACCACAAAGTTTCACATTGCACTATATTTTTGCTTGTCTTGCCTCAGTGACCAAATTATTTTTTTTTGAAGAATTGCACTGGATATCCCCATTCTGTTCCAGATACATGGAAGAAAACAGGATTTTTTACAGGAATTTAAAATTCGCCTTTTAGGAACCACTAATGATGTTTATGAAACATTTACCGTATTTTTTGCTCTATAAGACTCACTTTTTCCCTCCTAAAAAGTAAGGGGAAATGTGTGTGCGTCTTATGGAGCGAATGCAGGCTGCGCAGCTATCCCAGAAGCCAGAACAGCAAGAGGGATTGCTGCTTTTGCTGTGCAGTGATCCCTTTTGCTGTTCTGGCTTCTGGGATTCAGAATATTATTTTTCTTGCTTTCCTCCTCCAAAAACTCGGTGCGTCTTATGGTCTGGTGTGTCTTATAGAGCAAAAAATACGGTAATTACTGAAAAGTCTTTATGAATGCAGCAGCAGCATTTTCCCCTCACAGGACTCAAGGCAGCTTAGAGATAAAAACAAGAACTGCTAAAAACATAGAATAAAGCAATAATTGAAAAACAATTATGTGAGCACAACATAATTATGGATTACTCACTGCATTTTTATTTTAATGAAAAGTACCAAGCTGAAAAAGGAGGCCCTGGTGTTTTTGTTCTGAAACAATGGAACTGAAGGCAGAAGCCACTGACTGAACCAACACATGATTCTGCCTCTATAAAAAAACAAAATAACCCTCTGTACATAAAAAGCTGTTATAAAATTGTTATCCCTGATGACAATGGCAACCCTAATTGCACCCATTGTGCTTGATTTGTTCTTCCCATTGCCCATAACTGGAATGCAGACGGTTGGAAGAGCATTACTCTCCACTTACCTTGAAGGACCTGGTTCTAGTGATAATGTGCACCTACACCACTCCTTTGCAAAGCTCTAAGCAGACTCACCACCTTTAGACTCTGATAGTAAATTCATAAAGCCTGCAGTCCTATGCACTGAATCCAGTGGTGTTTTTTTGAATAAGCACTTTTAGGGCTAGGTGGAAAGATGACCTTGTTTGGTGTTATGTAGTTGGGTAAACGTAAAGGTAAAGGGACCCCTGACCATTAGATCCAGTTGCGGACGACTCTGGGGTTGCGGCACTCATCTCGCTTTAATGGTCGAGGGAGCCGGTGTTTGTCCACAGACAGCTTCCAGGTCATGTGGCCAGCATGACTAAGCCGCGTCTGGCAAACCAGAGCAGTGCATGTAAACGCCGTTTACTTTCCCTCCAGAGCGGTACCTGTTTATCTACTTGAACTACGTGCTTTCAAACTGCTAGGTTGGCAGGAGCAGGGACAAAGGAATGGGAGCTCACCCCGTCACGGGGATTTGAACCACTGGCCTTCTGATCAGCAAGCCCTAGGCTCAGTAGTTTAGACCACAGAGCCACCCACGTCCCATGTAGTTGGGTAGCTATGCCCAATTACAAAATAAGCATGTGTCCTATCAGTTAAGCAGGGAACCTACATAGATGTTGTTTCTTTTTAAAATGGGGAAATTACAATTGGGAAAGGATCAAGCCTTTTGCTTTTTGCAAGTTTCGAAGCACAAAGCAAGCAAAAGCTGTTTCCACCTCCAGTGAAAGTGATTTCAAAGCAAATACTATCACTTATATTCTGCAGGTAACAGCATTGGGCTGGGGATAGAGTATTATTTATAAGAGTTGAAAATGACTTAAGAGGGGCATCATTTTCCATGTTGTGCAGACATGTTTCTTTTGTCCCACTATTGCCACGGATCAAAGAGGTTGTTAAAACACAAGAACCTGTGAATGCTGCACAGCAAATGAATAAATTACGTATATGAATGTATGCACAATGCAGTGTGTCCCTCTTTTCACACCAGTTTCATCTCTTGGAGGGATCACCTTGCCTGAAACTGCATCAACCTGAAAATTTCATTTGGGGTAGTTCCATTGACTGTTGTGGAACTACTCCAGAGTGTATTGCCGTGCCTGCGTCCTCGTTATTCAATGAAAGTATTTCCGATGCTACAAGAAAATAAAAGCAATTGTGGGGAAACAGGACACAGGCACATTAAAAATGGTAGCCCAGAGTCTCTTCAAAAGAGATATGCTTTGGTACTTTACAAATCCATCCATAAAGAGAGTCAGATCCTATTTTGTAATGCTTTCCACTCTTTTTTATTGCACATGACATATTATATTGTACCATGCAGTGCATGGTGACAAAAATTCCCCATCTTATTTAATTGTGATCCCTTCACTGGGTTTGAAAGGGGCTGCTTTATTTCCTTTGCTTTAAAATTTACTAGCTTTTTAGCTGATGAAGTATTTTATTTTATTAGTTGGGAGTTAATGCTTTACCAAAAAGCAGCAGCGGGTTGGGGGAGACATATAGATATTATATATATAAAAGGAACGAAAAGGCCCTTGGCTGTGCTAGGAAGGCCTGGGACAGAATAATACCCTTTAATAATGAGGGATAGAGCTACGGCTTTTGCTGATGGCTGTGACCGGCTCTGTGACCTGATTATGTCGCAGAGTGTCAGCAGCTGAGACACTACAAAAGCAAGTGCATCCCATCAAATCTATCTCCATTGTAATCACTCTTGCTGCTGAGAGGCTTGTTAGGAGCAGAGAACCATCAGGCCTTATTAGCACCATTTACCATCAAGATGCTCAGGGAGCCAATGGATGCCCTCTCTTCAGAATAATGAGAAGCAAAGTACTCCCATTATCAAACTGGATCAACGACACCATCCTGCATGCTTAGCCCGTGAGCTAATTGTGGATTAAAGCTCTCTGAAGGCAGTTAATGTTTGCTAATTAGTGGGAGCCTTGCATGAGGTGCTTTTCTCAGGAAGATTTTCCTATTGATGCATAGGTTCAGTGCAAATGAATTCTGTGACATAACACCCATGAGTCCTCTGCTGATTACTTTTTCTTTTTTCTTTCAATTGCAGCAATATTTAAACAATTTGTTTTTTTAAACTTGCACAATAACATAGTCATGCTAGCTGGTAAAATTATTGGTGTTTGTAGTTAATACACGTGTTACTTTAAACCACACGAGGGCACTGTCTAGCAAGCACTTGTTTGTAAGCCTCTTTGTCTAATTTAACTCTACCCCTAAAAGCTGAGCCATTCCATTTGTTGTTCTCTTCAGACAATATGTCTGCTATTTCTCTGCTATCACCAATCATCCTGTAAATCGTTCCTTCATGAATAAAGCCTTTGAACTCCAGAAACTGTAAGTCTAATTCACCTAAGCTGCAAGGTCTGCTAACAAAAATGAATATTGTTATTGTCTTAAGAACACTTGGTTAATTGTTAAAATGAGCCAATCTTAGAAACCAGCCTGCAGCCCCTGTGTAAAACACACATACTGTCATTGAAGTTAAGTGGATTACTGAAGTGTAAGGATGGGAGAGGATGAATTGCATTTATCAGTGAAAACAGCAAATCTGGTAATATTTTTTTAGGAATCCTCAGCGCAGTTGTGCATTTAGGTGTCTTCCTTTAAAAATTATCATTTTGGATAAGCACTGGTTACATATATACCATTTGCAAAATGATGAGACTTGTGTGAAGGAAAACATAATTTGTACTTTTCTGCATTTCTGCAATTGTTCAAGTAGAGGTATTCTTGATATCCAGTAAATCTATCCTCTTTTGATCACATGTGGATATTCTACCAACTTGCATTCAGATGTTATATAGCTCAGTCCCAGTGCTCTTTAGAAGTGACTGGTGAACTTATATTTCCCATGCCCCAAAGAAGTTTTAAAACATTATTTCAACAAAACTTTGCAAGTTAGGGAATTTGAGAACAACTCCTCTAGATAAGCCAAATGGTTCATTAGCATAGTTGCATTAGTCCTAATCCCTTTGTGGTACAAAATGAGGGACAAACCATTTCTTTGGATAGTGTTTGCTTGACCTGTTTCCTTTTTCAGAAAATTAAAACAGATCATTATTTGAATTAATTAATGTAAAACTAAAGGTCTCATTCATGTGTCTTGCTCACCAAAATGCTATACCCTGGTGCCCTCTTGTTCATGGCTGTGCTGGCTGGGACTGATGGAGTTGTAGTCCAAATCTTATGGAGGGCACCAGGTTGTCGAAGATTGCTGTACATTAGCTGTTTTCTCTGGAATGGTCATCATTTGTTTCATTCATTTTTTATGGAGAATCTAAAAACTGATGCTGCCAAACTTGCGTGCCTCATTTTTTCAGACCCTATGTATAAATACTTTTTAAAAAACACAAAAAACTGCATTAGTTGCAGCATCAACCTTTCCAGTGCAGTCTGGCCAGTTAGCAGGGACCCTTAATAAGCCGCTTCCTTCTTGCCCCTCTTTATCACAGAATGTCTGTCCTTTCGTTACATACTTCTTGTTCACTTGCTTAGAATTCCTCCATAGCTAGAAAAAAGGATGGGTTTGCACACCACTTTAAACTATTGTTTAAAATAAATTAACCATACTGTAATATGAATAAGCAGCATGCTGTTACCCCCTGCTCAAAAGCACACTTTGTTCCTCCCTGACTTCTTCCTCTATCATGACAGGGAGGCAAGAGAGGTTGCTTTCAAGTTATGTGTGAACCAGCACACATAGCTTGCTTCCCCCAACCAAACCATGAACAGTAAGCTAAGAACTAACCTTGCCTTACCATTTATGTTTTGTTTGTGGGAAACAAACCTTGAGTGCTTGTTCGCAACCTCTGGTTTATTGGGATAGCTCAGCCAATAGAGCATGAGGCTCTTAATCTCAGGCTCATGGGTTTGAGCCCCATGTTGGGTAAAAGATTCCTGAATTGCAGGGAATTGGACTAGATTACCCTGGTGGTCCCTTCCAACGGTTCTATGATTCTATGATCTACCCTGGCTAAGGACAGGCAGCAGTGCGGTGAGGAACACTGCTTTAATTGCTGTGTTGCTTTAATGGGATTGTTTCATTGCACATTTTAATCGTAATTTATTTTAAATTATTCTGTATTTAGACAATGTTGTGCAACTGGTTTTTATGTTTTTAGAGTCATCTGGGCATTGAGCAGTACATAAACCAACAACAGCAGCAAAACACACGTGATTTTAGCAGTGTGCTACTCATTCACTTTATTTAAAACCATGATTTAAAGGAGCCTTTTTCAGCCCACAACCCACGTTCTATTATGCACAGCCTTCTGGAGGCTGCCTGCCAGAGTGATCAGGGCCTGAGGCAAGAGTGAACAGAGCAATGTGACTCTCGCCTTTCCACAACATTCCAGCCATGCAAGTATCATAGGTTTCTACACACAAACACATGCACACACACATTCCCTCCATCCATCAGGCAAGTAGCATCATCACAACTCAAAGATACCATCAAGCTATTCAAACTTGAGGAGGCTGCAGAGTAGGGCCAGAGAGGGATTTGGCCTGGAGAAGGGACACAGCCTCGGAAGAGTTTTGTGGGTTCGAGAGGCCCAGAGGTCTCATCAGCGCCAGCCAGCGTGGTCAATGGTCAGTGGAAAATGGTAGTTATACTTCCCACGCCAGAGCTTTAAAAATGTGTTAGTATCATGTGAAATTTCTCCTGAAAACCTAACTTTTAGTGAAGGCATTTGCAAGTTGGCAGTGCTGGCTTGCCGCAGGTTTCTCTTTTTAGACTGTCTGTGGTTGCAGTTGAATTAATTATAGTTGCGATTTTAGCACAATGAACAGCAGTTTCATTTTTAATTAGATCTGGATATGCAAGCCCGGTATATGAGAAGTAGGGTAGAAATAACACAAATAAAATCAGAAATGGGCAACTTTTTAAAAAGCCTATGAACCACCCACCCCAGCAGATCTCTCTTTCTGGGATTTAAAATATAAAGACACATGATGCAGAGTGCCATCCTAAATTTATTAAAAGAAGCCCTTCACATAGATTTTTAACTGTTGCATGGGTTCTGGATTCTACTCTCTACTCTGTCGACTGTTGTAGTTTTGCAAAACTGAAATTCCGCCTGTGGGATGACCAGATTTGGTTTATAAAATAAATATTCAGTGCCACTGTAAGTCTCCTACATGATATTATTCAAACACAGAAATCTGTTCCCCCAACAGTTTACCACCACATTCCAATTATTTGCCTTCCTGGGAGAGCCTGAAAGAAGTGTGAGGAAAAAAACCCTTGACTGACAAACTGCCATGGTTTTATATTTCAGAGCCTTAAATTTACATCCTGCTGTCTAGTGCTTCCTGTGAGAGGAGAGTTTGCACTATGTCTGAAGCACAGATATAAACAAGCAACGTTTCTAGATGGAACTGATCTGACTATGAGTTATAGGCATTACAACCAACTTTTCTTCCATTCCAATACTCTGCCCCTAACAGAAATCTTAATAGGCTTTTGAGAGCCTCCATTTAAAGCTGGCTGCATAAAATGATCCTTTGATGAAAAGGGATTGAAACAAGGGTTAAAGTAGACACTGAAAGGTTATTGTAGAGGGCACAATGGTCGCGCAATCCTCCTTTAATATGTGTGGTGTGCACCTGCGATAAGATGATTCATTAGATAAGGCCTCACTTTGACAAGCTCCATCGTTCAACCCTCGGGGTAGTGATGGAACAATTCTGTACCCACCCAGTAAATATAACAAGGTCAGCATTTTTTCCTTGTGGGACTTATATGATGAGGAGACTGAGCTCCAGATGTATCTTTGCTTATGCTCTATGTTAATAACAAGTTTTCAAAAAGCAACCCCCAAAACATGATGCTTGAGGGTACTCCTTTTAATATTTAAACACACTGGGCAGAATAAATAAATGCCACTTCTGTCTCGGATAAGTAAATTGGTGATATCAAATCACCAAGAAGAAGAATTTATTGCTTCTTCGTTTTTGAATTATATGTCAATAACTGAGGAAGCACAAATACTATACAATCACTGGTTTCAATGACTGTCAATAATGATACTCAGTGCTTTTTTTCTGGGGGGATGCAGGGGGACGCATACCCCCTAAAGATTTTGTGAATCTAAGTTTGGCCTCATTGAGGGGCAGTATTTCAATATGAGTAGGAAAAGGAGAGTACCCCTAAACATTTTTTTAAGAAAAAAAAAAGCACTAATGATACTATAGCTGTGATTTCAAGTTATTAAAAGTAATGCTGGGAATAAGCATTTACAAGAGGTTGGAGTGGTTTTGGGGTGCCTGTGTGAGGTTGCCCCACCGTGGTTAATAGAATATTGGGAAATTATGTTTAATTAGTGGGCTTCAGCAATGGTGTGACTATTATATGAAGAGAAGTAATATCAAGAAGAATCATACAAATGAAGGCAGTATGTCATTTACTTGCAATCAAGGCTGCTAAAAGACTCCTTGAGGAGAACCCATTAGCTTGCTTTCCACCTGAGCCCAAGGGGCACAGGTTAATTCTGGAAGAAAAGGAGACACCAAGTTCTGTGCAGTGGGTTGGAAAACTACATGTTGCTTCATGTTCCTGGGGGAAGTAAAAGAGTGCCTCATGTTAAAATGAATTGCCAAACCAGGGAGGCCTTCAGCAGCTCCTCTAGGTCAGGTGTAGATGCTCCATCATTTGTGGGTAGGATTATGGTAAACAATTAAAATAAATGTAGTAATATGGAGTTAAATACTAAAGGCTAGTCCACTGCTCTGTTGCAGGGGTTTTCTTTGCTACATAGGTAAAGGTAAAGGGACCCCTGACCATTAGGTCCAGTCGTGGCCGACTCTGGGGTTGTGGCACTCATCTCGCTTTATTGGCTGAGGGAGCTGGCGTACAGCTTCCAGGTCATGTGGCCAGCATGACTAAGCTGCTTCTGGCGAACCAGAGCAGCGCATGAAAACGCTGTTTACCTTCCCGCCAGAGCGGTACCTATTTATCTACTTGCACTTTACATGCTTTCGAACTGCTAGGTTGGCAGGAGCTGGAACTGAGCAACGGGAGCTCACCCTGTCACGGGGATTCGAAGCGCTGACCTTCTGATCGGCAAGTCCTAGGCTCTGTGGTTTAACCCACAGCGCCACCCGTGTCCTTCTTTGCTACATACCTGGTCTTTATTATATGAAAGAAGCAGGACGTGCAAAAAAATGAGCTGTGGAGTGATCCTGTTCAATATTCTAGCCAGCAAACCATTCCTCCCTAGGATATTTTATTTCCTCTCCAGCTGATTTCCCATTTCCCCATCAACAGTCAATATTGTGTGCCCACAGAGCATGCTCAGCCCATACTGTGATGTTTTGACCCACTCATTTGTCATAGCCCCCCTCTGAACATCTGATATCGCCTTTCTGGTTTCAGTGGCCCATTGTTGGCTGTCATCATGTCCCACTCAACTCACCAGCTGAGCTTGCTATTAGAAAGTGATTTCAATAAAGTTGTCTGATCTCATTGCGCACTTGAAGGTACTTAAAGGTATGTCACCTACATGTGATCATGTAGCAGCTACTGTATTGTGCCCTTGTGTGGCCTGCAGCACACACACACACAGAATATATTGTGTGATGAGAGGCCTAAACACATACATTTGTAGGTACAGTATGATGCATAGTCTTTATATGAAGAGCTGCCACTTTAAAGAAGACTGGGCTGAAGAATGATTTATTTAAGTCTACTCACCCACCAATATATGTGCAGCTAGAAATTGCGGTCATGCATAAGGAATTCATTTCTACCTCAAATCAATATGCCATATGAATTCACTGTTTCCTCCTGTCTTCCACTCACCTGTCCTTGTGCATTAGTGACTAGTTGACCTGTGACCCCCTGTAGACCGGAGAGTGCATTGCCAAAGGCCTGCGAGCTGGCTATGGAGCCCATGGCGGCGGCTGCCGCTGCTGCCGCTGCTTGGCTTGCTAGAGGATTATTAACCAGCTGGAAAAAAAGGAAGAAAAGAGCAATGCGTAAGGCCACTCATAGCAACTCAGCTGCTACATGCATGCTATATACTGCTAATGGATCTGAGGGTATCAGCATGATGGGAAAGTACCGTTGATCTGAAAATCTCACAGTGTTTAGAGAGCCTGTTAGATTATGTGCATTATCAGCCAGTTTGAACCCAAACTCTTTGATTCCACCTAGGCATTAGGAAGAACTTCCTGACGGTGGGAGCTGTTTGACAGTGGAATTTGCTGCCAAGGAGTGTGGTGGAGTCTCCTTCTTTGGAGGTCTTTAAGCAGAGGCTTGACAACCATATGTCAGGAGTGCTCTGATGGTGTTTCCTGCTTGGCAGGGGGTTGAACTCGATGGCCCTTGTGGTCTCTTCCAACTCTATGATTCTATGATTCTATGATTCTTTACAAGTCCTGCTAGGATCAGCTGAAATGATGCCACATGAAGTGACTCATCGTCAAGAGGAACATGACCAAAGAATCTTTTCCATCTGCAGGGAGGGTTGTTGTTGTTTAAATTTATATAGCCGCCCTTCATCCGAGGATCACAGGACGGCTTACAGTTTAAAAACACAAAAATACTTAACATAATAAGAAACAAAACAATACCCCCCAGCATGGTTTAAAAGGCCATAGGTTGTTTAACTGGCCAAATGCCTGGGACAAGAGGAATATTTTTGCCTGGCACCTAAAGAGATGTAATGAAGGCGCCAGCTGAGCTACTGCAGAAAAGGCCCATTCTCACATTGCCACCCTCTGAACCTTTCATGGAGGAGGCACATGAAGAAGGACCTCAGATGACTGCAGAGTCTGGGTCGGTTTATATGGGCAGAGGTGGTCCTTGAGTTACTGTGGTCCTGAGCTGTTTAAGGCTTTATAGATCAAAAGCAGCGTTTTGAATTGGGCCGGGAAGCTAATTGGCAGTCAGGCCAGTATCGGTGTAATATGATGAAACCATCTTGCCCCGAATTCTGCACCAGCTGAAATTTCCAAACCATCTTCACAGGCAGCCCTACATATATCGTATTGCAGTAATCCAACCTAAGAAGTTAGGCTATCTCTGCCCAGATAGGGGTACAGCTGGTCCACCAGCCGAAGCTGATGGTAGGCACTCAAGCAATGGACCCAGAAGGACCCCCCAAGCAGTATACCCGCTCCTTCCAAGGAAGCGCAGCCCAGGGGTCTCCAAACTTTCCTTGCCTCGGGTCGGTGTCTTGAGTGACGATTGTACCACGGGCCAGAGGGTGGGGGAGCGTGTGCCATAAGCACACACTATTTTCGGTGCACTTATGGGTCGGAGGAGCACCAGAAATAGCTTGTGCGCGTGTGCAGGGGCCTCCTCAGACCCGGATGTGCACCAGAAATAGTGTTTGTACATGACCCTATTTTCGGTGCACATCCGGGTTGGAGGAGGCCTGTGTGCATGCGCACAAGCTATTTCCGGTGCTCCTCCGACCCGGAAGTGGGTCCCCGCGCTGCGCCGGTAAGAGCAGGTGGCAGCAGGCGGCGGGCCGGATAAACGAGTCCCTCTGGCTTTATCCGGGCCCCGGGCCGTAGGTTGGTGACCCCTGGCGTAGCCCCACCAAGAGCAGGCAACCTCCCATCCATTTGTATAACCACCCACTAACAGTGCCTCAGTTTCATCTGGATTGAGCTTCAGTTTGTTGGCTCTCATCCAGTCCATTACTGAGGCAAGACAACGGTCCAGCACTTCCTCTGCCTCGCCTGCAGATGTAAAGAAGTAGGGCTGTGTGTTATCAGCATATTGCTGACAATGTACCCCAAAACTCTGGATGACTCCACTTAGCGGTTTCGTGTAGATGTTAAATAGCATGGGGATGAAATTGAGCCCTGAGGAACTCCGCATTGAAAGCTCCACGGGGCTGAAAAGCACTCCCCTCTGGGAGAGACCATCCAAGCAAGCACGGGAACCACTGCAAAGCAGTACCACCCAACCTCAACTCAGACAACTGCTTAATTCTCACTAAGTTTTAGTAAGCTAGTATTATTATTTTATTAATTGCCTTCTAAACCACCACCTCAAGGTGATTTACACAGAAAATAGTTAAACACTGTTTAGAATACAAAACAAATAAGACTAAAACCCTGAACAATATTCTGTTTTCTTAAAAGTACTGTGCACAGTTGTTTGACACAGGAAATTTGCGGCTTCCTAGGATTATCATAATCAATTCACATGTTATTTAATACTTTTTCCTACAAAAGAGAGGAAACCTGTTTTTGCATTTAAATTTAGTAGCTTAACATCATACAAATATGTAGACCATAATATCAAAAGGTTTGGTTTTTCCAGTGACTTTAAAAATAGCTGGTTTTCACAGATATCTGCTCATTATATACATTTGTTGTGGCTGAGATATTTGCTGTCTAAATCTACTTAAAATCAAATCTACTGCTCTCAGGAATAAGTTCTGATAGGGATATTGCTGATGCAACCTGACTTGATTCAATATGAATTGACACAACCTGAGGTGATGAGAACAGCATATCCTTCAACATACATCCTGGTTCCACTCATTATGTGGCAAAGATTATGGGTGGTCTCCAGCCATTTTTAGTGTGATCAATCCCAAAGCAGGCCTGAAACAAGTGATTTCCAGCTGTAAATGTATTAAAGCAGCATTATTTTTAAAAGAGTGTTCTTTTGTGAGGATGTTGTTGCATATCCACATATGCCGATAACGTATGATTAGGATAAAAATGTGATAGAAGAAAGTTAAGGAATGCTTTTGGGACCCGGTCCAGACTCACATTATCAGGGGAAAAGGGGTGCATATTTGCTGGTCAAATATGTAAGTTGATAAATTATTAAGAAAATAATAAATTTCCGCTCAGTCTGCTTACATGGTCAATGCACAGAAGAGAGCCATAGCTGATTTCCTGTTGAGAACAGGAATATATGTAAAAACCTTGATCCAAGAAAGACAATCAGATTTTCTTATCTGTTTGAGATTCCCTAATTGTGTGTCTTATTTTGTATGTTAATTGATTGTTTGATTGTGAGATCTGTTGATTGGATCAATAAATTCATTGATTGACATACATTTTGAAATGTATTATATCTAAGGCATTTTATGCGTATACCTAAAAAGGCAAAGTGTCATTGCAGGCCATCGGTAGTGTTTGGGTGCCACCTGATGAATCAGGGCACAGGGTTAGAAGATCTTTGTTGGGCTGGGTCCTTCATTTTGCAGCTTTTCAGACCTTCATACTAGTCATCTATCAGAGCACTAGTAGGACACAATTTCATGAGTCCTACTATATGATGTCCAGGCAGCGATACTAACCATACAAGAGTGTATCCAACTAACATGCTGGATCAGAATTATGTTTGGGGCCGACACACAATATAAGCACAATACCTGTGATGTAGCGCTGGCACACGTGTGTGTGTGTGCACAACTTCCAGATGATACTTTGTTGATGCAGTAACTCAGGCGGAACAAAATGTCGAAAAATTCCAATTCTGATTTTATTTGAATATTGTGCAAACATTCACTCTCTTCCTTTGTCACCACTGGCCCCACACCTCTTGCTTTGGCACCCTCAGCTGTTCCCAGGGGTGCCAACTTGAATAAGATATTGTGGGGGCCCAGATAAACCCTGCATAATTGATCACATGATGCAGTGGACACAGATCATTTGAATGGGAATGCCTATCAACTTTGTGGGGGCCCGGCTCCCTCCAATCTTTTATTGTGGGGGCCTAAACCCCCAGGGCCCCAGGAGTTGTCTCCTATGGCTGTCCGTGTTTCCTCCCTGGATCTGCTGGATCCTACAAAGATCCCACAAGATCTATACAATCAGGGATTACACCAATGAGGATGTCACTGTAGGAAAATGAAGGCAACTGAAAATGAAGGTAAGTGAGGTCAATGTGAATGAAGAAATTAATATTTCTGAATTGAAAAACTGCCCAAATGATGAGCTGTTTAGGGTTCTGTGAAAAACTGAGTAGTTTTGACTCAGCTTCAGTTGAAATGAGAACGAAGTTAGAATCCAAATAAAGAAATACGTATATAATTCTTTGTCAACAAAAACACCCTATTTGTTTTTGTGCTAATTAGAACGATATTGTCACAGGCTGCAATTTTTGCTCAGCTCTAGAGGCTGAATGTCATACGAATGATTCTGCTATAACTGGAGCTGTATATGAAGGGAATGCCCAAGGATTGATGTGGAAATTGTTTCCACAGAGAACCCTCCCTCCTCTGCAGACTTTCATGAGATTCAGTGCCAGCAAGACACCTACTGCCAAAATGAGCTCTAAGTCCCGCTACGGATGCTGCTCTGTCAGGGGTCTATTAGAGAGGCTACATAGGGCTTACAGTTACTGGGTAGGGTTGGGACCAGTTCAATTTCAGGCCTTAACAACAAGGTAATTTCAGGTGGAGTTTTGTTAAAGCTATTTTAAGAAGCTCAGGAAACGGCACACCGGGTGTTCTGAATTCTTAGTGTTCTTGAATCCTTAATGTATTTTGTGCAACTTCTATCTGTCACCCATTCATGCTCCAAAGCTGAATTTATTTAATTTTTTATTGCATTTTACTCTTGTCAGCTTTGTTCAGTCAAAGCCACAATTTGGAAATCTTTTGATGAGGACGGTTGCAGCATGAACAGAGCACCCCTGAGAGCACGAGTGTCAGATCAGGGTCAGTGTGGGAAAAGTACTGGTTCCTTGCTCCCTGGGCCATCATTACTGTTAATAGGAGGAGGGAACTGAAGGTTTGTCAAACCAGCCAGAAAGCTGTAATGAGTAACTTGCTAGCTGCATCTTTTCAAACTGGAAGACAGGTGAGCCACAGGACACAATCGTATGCCACTTTCCCACGATTTCGGCATCACCTCAACGTTTCTGGCTCAGCAACGTGTGAGGACATGACTGGCGGCTGATGGGAGTTAAGAGCCCAGCAATATCTAGAGAGCAACAGACTCTTCCTTGGCCAGATACAGTTGCAAATATAACATGTTAAGTCTGTTTTAAGTGCATTATACAAATGGGACACTAGATGGTGATGGTAAGCTAATGGCAAATTCAATATATATATATTTTTAAAGCATTTCACAGTGTTTTTTTATATGTGCTAGATTCCACCCTAGGCTAAGTGGCTATATTGAACCCAGCTTCTTCAGATAGGTGGAAATGGACTGATATGTTAGGCAGGTGGCACGTAAATTGGGCACAAGATCTGTGGCAGGTAGCTAGTCTGGTGGCACAAAGGGAGCATCTTGTGACTTCCTTCAGTGGCCAGTTACGCAGAGGGAAGGCTGTAGGTTTGGGAATCTGTGTTTCAGCAACTGGCTGTAGTGTTGCAGCTTCTTAGGTCAGGGGCGCCATGTTGGTGTGTGAGAGAAAATCTGAGCTGTAATTCCTGTCGTTCCCTCTAAGCTGTGATCCTGGTGATGGAGGAAGCAGGGAACCAGGGGTGATTGGCAGGACTGTTGTTTGGAGACCCACAACACCTGATATCATAGCATTGCAAATACTCTTGGGATAAAGAAAGGAAGAATGATGATCCAATATAGGTACTGTACCACAGGTGGACTTGAGCAAAAGCAGCCAAAATTAAAAATGGCAAACTACCTTTTCCACAGCAAATCTGGAAATCTGTAACAACCTGAAAATCTGTAGGTTTTTCATTAAATCTCACATTATTGCCTTGCAGTTCACAAAATCTTGCTCTTCCACAAGGCATTGTTGATAGACAGTTGAATTTCTTCATGTATCAACTCTTTCCTACTTTTATATCTTGACCAGAATCACACAAAATATTTATGGACCCTTTAGGCAATCTTTTGCACTTTATAAAACAAGGATATTTTTTGTGGTAAAAAATAATAAAAGCTCTAAGTTTCTCTCAGGTCTGATTTTGATATCTTTCAAGTCGATGAAAACATGCAGTGATCACAATAAAATGTGGGGGTTTTTTATTTAAAGGTTGGGTATATACAGATTAGGGCCCTTTGGCTTCATATGTACTATAGATATTAACATGGCAGAGCCATTTAGAATCCCAGTATCTGTAAGAGAGACTGATGTTTTACGAGTTTGTACTTGGTATTTATCTATATTCTGAGTATGTTTTGTTTTCCTTTTGGTGTACCTCAGAAATAACTCCACTGAAGGTAGAGAATTTCCAAAGTCACAATGGGAAGGGAATAACCCAATAAAATGCAAGGGCCTTACTCTCCTTACTAAAGTATTTCTGAGTAGCTGTTATGTTGTGGGTGAACATATCAGACGACACAGCGATTCTTCAAGCAGCTCTTGTTTATTCAGAGGCCAGGACAGAACTGAACTGAAGGGTTCAGTCAGCCTGCTTATATAGAGCTCCAGTACAACGTAACTGTAACAACTTTCTAAAACTATCCAATCACTGAACGTCACTTTCGATCCCTTATTTGCATAACTATCTGCAGTATCCCCCTGCTGGCCCAGGGTGAGGACTTCAGTACATAACACCAGCAGTGTAAACGTATGGACTTCAGTGGACCTAAATCACTTGGATATGAGCATTTTCTTGTGTGAGGCACCCTGAGGGGAATCATTGCTACCTCAAGCACAATGATGTTTCTCTCAGGCTCACAGTCTATAGTGACATGGCACTTGACCAGACCCTTTTGCATCCCCTTTAGATCCTTTCTCACTTTGATTTGTGGTCACATATTCAGACCTGAGGTGTTTTAAAGCCTTGTGTATAAGTAAGCGGTGGTGTTTCAAGAAAGAAACCACACAGCAAACGGTGTGCATGTAAACATTGTTACGTCTACATGGATTTCAGTCTCGGGAACCTTGACACAGTAACTTGTACAACCTCAATTATGCTTGTGAGAGCTCAATAAAGGCAGGCTTTGGCAGCAAAAGACATTGCTTGCTTGTACAACAGTTCAAATCCTTTCCTCTTAATACAGAACAAGAGCCAAATTTTTATCCTCAGAACTGAAGAGAGAGCATGACCTCATGTAGTGAGCCGGGGGGGACTGGACCCACTTGAGGTAACTCTGAAAACAAAGAATAGTTCTTACGAAGAACAGCCACTGCCTCAGTAAAACCTCCTTTTATCTCCCACATTTTTGTCTCCTAATTGTAGTTTCCAGTACCAGTCTGTCGCTTATTTCAACCCAACAAGTGAACGTCACAGATGTTGGATGTTCCTAGTCAGCCATATTTAATTACAGTAACATCACTTTATGCTAGACTCCTATCTTTGGGAATTGTGGTCTCTGCCTTGAAAAACACATAAGGATGTTAATATGACTTTGTACTAACATGAACTTATAAAAGTAGACATAGGTGGAACTTTCTAGTGGAAACTGAAACAAGAGATGTGATCCTTTGGGTAATCTGGAATGCTTCTCAACAAGGAAGTATTTTTATGCTGAGTAATACTTTAGCCTATGCTGAGCTCAGAAGATAAGGTGGGGTAAAACTAAACAAATAAATAAATATGAATGTACCAGTAAATTCATAAAGTACAGTATTTCAGAGTAATGGGTGTGATGCAAAGCTTTTAAAGGCCAATTGCTTTCTATGTAGAGTTAAATATATGTGTTTAGCGCTCTCTCATTGAAATCAATAAGACTTCCAAGTGAAAGTCTGGTTGGATCATGGCTGGAACATGCCCAATTATTGTATAGTATCACCCTGTAGTTTGAAAGAGTCATATTAAGCATTTCTTTTTTCTCGCATACATTATATTTAAGGAAATATTTTATTCATTTCACTCCATAAAAAAGCTGCAAAGTTTATAACTGAGTCTACTTTGAGATAGTTTGGTACGATGTCACTTTATGACAATTTTAAATATGTGGGAAGATTCACTCATTTATTAGTTCCAAAGAAAAAAAGCTAAAATTATGCTAAGCAAATATCATATGCTGATGAAATCAAATTCTCTTTCAATCAAAAATGGTCCTACATTCATCTACATTTTCTTCAATGTGATCTTTCAAGAATTTTGCAAATTTGCAAAATAGCAACAAACCAAAGTACCTTGCAGATAGCTTTATTGTAGAGAGAAGTTTTGTCACATCTAGAATCAGATTCTTGTTCTGCCCAGTAATCAAGCGGAAAGAAGCAGCTGAATAACATTGATGCAATTCTTTGGTTTTTCTGCTTTTCATAGAGGATTAAGGTCTGGAAACCTAATTTGCTCTACTAAACATGCAATCAATAAAAGGTGTTCCCTATCTTGCAGGATTTCCATTTTGCCAAAAAGCAGAACTTTAAAAGCACCCATTCATTTAATACCTATAAGTTATCAGTGCCAATAGGAAATAAAAACTACATTCAATTAATCAAATAAAAAGTTTGGTTTCATCATTACTTTCTGAAACACTGGTTGAAACACTGCACATTATAAAAGGAACTGTTTTATTGTGCACTAGTGAGAAACCATTCATCAATGTGAAAGGTAAAGAAATTGCATTCTACTTTTGTAACATTTTAATATGAGAACTTATAATTAAGAAATATAGCCTCAGCTAATGTTTCATATAGAAGGTTTGGTCCTCCTTTAGAAAATCACGTCCAGATTTGCAAGAGATTTCCTATGTGACCTTGGAGAAATTTCTTAATCACCCAAGTTTTGCATTTGAATAGCAAAACTTTTTGTTCCTATTTCTCTTGTTTTGATTCCTAGAAATGGCAGTGATAACTAATTGCTCCATTTAACAACCATCAACTGCAGTAGGTGAACATTACACTACCCTGAAACAACAAGCCATCAATAGGACTGTTTTGATATGATTATACAAAGTTGTAGGGTCTCTATTATCAATTTCTATGCCATCCTGTGGGAGGTGATCTGCTGTTGATGCCCGTTGTAAATGGCTCTAGGACCACTTGTATGTGACTCAGTGGCAGGCACCATTATGCATAGTAATATAAACATTATTTTTAAAAGGAGCTATTAAGTGATTAACAGAAGAGGGCACTAATTTTAAAAGATTAAAAAGAGAAAGAAAACCACACATTCACATCGTGAGTACAGGTTTCATTTTATTGGTCTTAGTACAGACCTGCACAACTTCTGATGCACTGATGGTCCACCAACCCTGTATTGCAGTGTTCTTCTATATCACTGGTCTTCAGCTTTGGTTCTCCAGATGCTGATGGACTACAACTCCCATTGTCCCTACATTGGCTGGGGATGATGAGAGTTGTAATCCAAGAACATTGGGGGACCCATAATTGAAGAAAACTGTTCTATATGCTTGAAAATCCCCTTGTTTTCAGTCTCCTAAGACGGAGTCGAAGGCAGCCGTTTTTGCCTCCAAAATGTATTACAAAATGTGTTACAAGCCCTACTTAGTAAGCCAAGGCACTTCTACCATTCATTCCCTGCTCCAAACATTCCAAACTCCACTTAATGCCACTATCAATGGAAGACTATCTATAAACCGTGATAGCTAAATTGAATCTTGATATTCAGAGTAAGCATGCAGGGGCTGGGGACTAACTGCAGGTCAACCATGTTGCCCTCATGCCAACATGAGTAGTCCAAAGTGATGGGCTGCTAGGTGGAAACAAGTGCTACAAACCAAGGTTACAAACCAAGGGTATGGCAGGTGGGGTGGGGTGGGGGTGGAGGGTGTTGTTCAATTAATTTACCCCCTAGATTAGTTTCCCACCCATATCTCTCCAAATCAATTTGCCAATGAATAATTCTTCCAATTCATTTTTCATGCATATCCTAAAAATCACTTCCCATTCATTTTCTCCAAAATGTTTGTTTCTCCATCAGATCCCTACAATTAGTTATTCTTCTCCTCAATTCCATTTTGGCTGTGAGTCCTGGAAGACCTGCTCCCTGCCTTGCAGTCCCTTTTATATCTGACCTGTTAAAAACTAGCACAGGGATAAAGGTTCTTGTCTAGCTCATTCCCTGATGTGCTAGTGTTGTTTATGGATAGAGTTTCACGTGACCAAAGCATACAAAATGAGAGGCTTCTTCCCTGGTACGGTTCACGGTGGATTAAAATGTGATTTTACTGGATGTGCAACCCAGTGCTCAATAACATTTGAATGATTTCATAGTCACACCCAAACAATTAGAGAACTCAATTGAGTTCTGACCTTAACTTTTTATTGGGTAGTTTTATGTACTATTGTTGCAAAGCACTCTGATTTTTTTATTAATAGTGATGTCTTTCTTATATTTAAATAAAATGGCATGTTTTGCTTTGTGCAAAAGATTTATGCTACCATTTCATAAATAAAAAAATAATGTTTCTGGGAGGGGTTTATTGGTTTATGGGGGTTTTTGTTCTTTATTTTATTACGTATTTTGTGTTTTTATATTGCATTTTTATCTTGTGTACCACCCTGAAACCTACAGATGAATAGCAGTATACAAATTTAATAAATAAACAAATAAATTTCCTTTCTGTTTATATAGGAACGGTGTGGTACAGTCAAGCAGTGCTGAAGTTGCACCAGCTATTCCAGTGCAGGCTGCCTTAAATGCCCTGGGAATTCTCCTGGTGCAGTAAGAATTTTGAGATTTCTCAAGATCACTGCTTATCACTTGAGTAAGTGCAGGAGAGCAAATGAAAATATTCATTCCCAAAAGTGACAAACAGTGTGTTCCAATAATGGGCAAAACCAAAATGCCATCTCTGTGTTGATAACAAAAGGTTTAAAGGACATTAATGTCATTTTTCAATGCACTTGCCACATGACTATGGGTCAGATGGTGCCACAGTGCATGTAATCTCCTGAATGGAAAAAAATTAGATTCAAAGTGCCAAATAGATGCCCACAACATAATATCAAGTAAAACAAACATATTCCTTTTCTGTGCCCCCACCTCAAATGTTTGAGAAATAGAGAGAAATCCCAGTCATTTCTTATTACTGTGAAGGTCAGCCTAGCTGGGAAAATTGTTTCTGCTTTACAATTCCCCAAACTGTAGAAAGCAGTTAGAGTTCTGGACAAAAACTAATGTTGCATTCAAAGGGAAAAGAGGCTGATATGGCATTGCTGAAGTAATAAGAGAATTTTTTACTCTTTCCACTTCCCTGTGAACCTAATCAACTGTGACATGAGAAAATACACTGGGCTCACCCAGCTAGAATCTGACTGCCATCTGAAAATGTCCTCAATATTCCACTGTTTGGGACTTTACAATGATCCTTCCGACATCAATTTTGTACATGTACATCAAAATGCCATTAGAAATGCTTACAAACACCTCCTTGCTCACAGGGCTGCACTCAGGCTCCATCGGAAGCCCACCTGTAAAATACTCCCTAGTGGTTGGCAAAAGGTTTCTTTCGATTACTCATATGAAATAATCTGGCGATGGTAAAGGCATCTTGGAGGGACGGGACATGGAGGCGATCCACAGATCTCTCCCTTGACCTCTCTTGGAAGCTTTCTTAAATGTAATTAGATGTTCAAGGAGCCTTGAAAACAAGCTTTGAACGGGAACCTGTTGACTTGTCTCCTTTGCTTTTCATGGGGCACACCAAGCAGGCGGTAGCCATTAAAGGCTAAGAACAGCCCTGCTTATGAATGAGTTAGAGGCCGGTGCAGCAAGAGACTATACAATACTTACAATAAGCTTTGTTGAGACACGTGTACTATTTATTAAAACAGCTTGCATGGGTGTATTTGACATGCATGGGCACATGTATAAATGAAGTAGACTGCCTTGATAAATGTACGGTGTGCTTAATAAAACTTTTTATGACAGTTTTATTATCTTTTCAGTGATGAAAAGCCAAACAATTCTAATGTGACTGAATACCATAGTATTATGAGTCTTCTCCTGCGTTCTAATATTTACAGGAAATATTACAAGTGTTTGACATATAAATGGGGCATTGGGCTGACTTTAATAACCATGTGATCAATAAGAAGTGATATTTTTATAGCTTAAGTTCAATACATAAAGGGCCGTAGGTGGCAAATCTTTAGCAAAGCAATAAGGCTAAAAACTTTGTAGTGAGAACCCAGAATTTTTAAATGTTGGGTTTCAATTCTTAGATGCCCAAATCTCATATGTCTTCAAAATGTCTCACTTGCCTGCTGTACTGAGATGAAGATTTAAGATGGTTGTTTATTTATTAAATATTTATTGGGTATAACATCCTGATGTTTAAATATGTCTAACATACAGTACTTTTTTACTTATCTTTTTAAAAAATCTGCCAGCCAGCTGTTATCCTAATACAGTAAAACCTCTGCGAACGTCCGCCTTGTCTAGCGTCCATTCTGGCGAACATCTGCGGCAAACCCGGAAGTACCAGAATGGGTTACTTTTGGGTTTGCAGCTCGTGCATGCGCTGAAGCGCTAAATCGCGCTTCACGCATGCGCAGACATGGCACTTTGCCCTGCGTCCTTTTCGGCTAGCGGCCGGGGCTCCAGAACGGGTCCTGGTTGCAAAACAAGGTACAACTGTACATATACAAGAGGTCCTAGATGGATGGATAGATAGACTTGTGTGGGTGTGGCCATTGCTTATTTCTCTACTCCTTTTGGAAAAAAATAGTACCGGGAGCCAGATAACTATTTTAGATGTACCCAAAGGGCGGCAGGTGGTGAATGATCTCCCTATCATTCTTTGGGATGCAAATTGAAAGTCCCATTCTTCCTACCCCAGTCCCTCACCCCATCGGAGCTTTCAAATTCCTTTCATTAGACAGCACCACCCAATTCTGCTAACCAAGATGCTTGGTAAAATTAGCTGATTTTAATTGTTTCGAATTTAACACATGAATTTCCTCATTTATTAGATTTACATTCCAACTAATCAAAGGACTATTAAAATATAGTCAAAACGGAAGAATAAAAAGCAGCAGCTTCATTCACTATAAACCGCAAAACTTGGGATCCTCTCCAAACTGGTGCCAGAGTTTTGCAATGAAAACTCTACTTGTGCTGTGCCTTCTTCCCGGAACAGCCCTTTCTTCAGGGTGATAGCATGGAATGGGTCACATGACTGCTCCCAGAAGGAACACATCCTGGTTTTTGATCTTAAAAAGTTGGATGGTATGTAAGCATTGTGAAGGCTACAGGCCTTCCAGCAATATTGCCTCTCAGCCATTTGTATAGATACGTTTGCATGTATTGAACATTTTCCGATCCACAATCTACATTTTACATTGCCCTTTGCCTTATGTTTCTGCAGTTGGAATTGTAAAAAAATCAGAAATGTTTTATTTGTTATAAAAATCTCAATAAAAAGTACTTAAAAAAAACACAACTCCATATTTGTAACTATTGACTTGTACGTTCTGCTTTCCAAAGAGACAGAGTTATGTCAAAACTTTGGCACCAGATGGGAGTGAATTGGACAATACAGTATTGGATTTCTGGTTGTTAACTACAAAATCTGGCTTGCAAAAAGTGGGGTTCACACTGCTAAACGACTGCAAAACTTTGGCACTGGTTTGGAGGGGACCCCAAATTTCGGGGTTTGTAGTTAATGAAGCTTGCATTCTTAACCTTTTTGTTGCAACTTGCCCAGGCTCCCCCAGCCACACCCTTCCCCATGGGATTCTACATAAAAGGAAGTTGCAGACACACAACAACAACAACAACAACAACAACAACAACAACAACAACAGGTGGGGAACACTTCTCTCTAGGCTACCCCCTCTCCAAACGGCTTTAACAAACATGACTACCTTATCTTTTGTTCCATACGTCTGCATCAAACATTTAATCCTTCCCTAGAGAATATTAAAGGTAAAGGTAAAGGTACCCCTGCCCGTATGGGCCAGTCTTGCCAGACTCTAGGGTTGTGCGCTCATCTCACTCTATAGGCTGGGAGCCAGCGCGTCTGCAGACACTTCCGGGTCACGTGGCCAGCGTGACAAGCTGCATCTGGCGAGCCAGCACAGCAACCGAAACGCCGTTTACCTTCCCGCTATAAAGCAGTACCTATTTATCTACTTGCACCCGGGAGTGCTTTCGAACTGCTAGGTTGGCAGGCGCTGGGACCGAACAACGGGAGCGCACCCCGCCGCGGGGATTCGAACCGCCGACCTTTCGATCGGCAAGTCCTAGGCGCTGAGGCTTTTACCCACAGCGCCACCCAGGTCCCTAGAGAATATTACTAGTGGCTATTTTATAAACAATGCTCTAAAACAGGAATATCTGATACTTGGTGCGCATAGATTGAAAATATGGGTGCATAAATACAGATACACCCACATATATGCTGACACTTCAAGTCACTGTTTTCACATTTTTTAAAAAATAATTGCACTCTTGAAGGCAACTATATATTTTTGCTGACTCCTCTCCTCTTTGACTTGTAGCCCCCTCCCCCCTGGGAGCTAAAAAACTGTTTCCTGTGTTCCAAGTCACTGTTGTTTAATGACTTGTGAAAGTGTGTGCCTTGTGCTCAGAAGATTTTGCATTTTGCTACATTTTCCCGTGAAAAACTCTAATGCAAATTATAAATACCTTTAAAACATCATATATATTACATACCCAATACTACAGGAAAAATAATCTGTTTTAAAGTGCTTATTGAAGTGTCATTTTTTGGACATGCTTGGTAATCTTGAGAAAATAGGTACATGTTGCTATCACATTAGAAGAAATAGAAGTTAAATAAAAGATCTTCAGCAGCAAACATGGAGGTTATCAATACTGTCACTCAGATGATTTGGAACGGAGGAGGGAGATAAGAATTTTCCAAATGGCTCTTCAAGGTTCCCTGCCCCCCTCTAGATTGTGAGTTCTTAAATATATTTAAATATATTTGGAATAATCAGGGCTTTTTTCAGCTGGAACTCTCCATAACTCAATTCCAGCATCTCTCACATGGGCACCATTGCTATTCTAAGAGAATGAGGAAGGTGTTCATGGTGAGTTCCAGCACCTCTTTTTCTAGAAAAATAGCCCTGGAATAATATATAAATAATTTCTAATTTTGTTTTATCCTTGCTGCAGCAGGGATTGGTGAAGGTGCTATATATTGTAATCTGGGTGGCTTAAAATGGTCCAATCCACTATCAAAGCTTGGGCACATGTTATATTGGCCTCGGTTTTGGCACCATTTGTCCCTAGAAACTTCCCAGAGCCAGATACCACAACTTTGTTTCCAAAAACTGCCTTGGTTGCAATGGGGGAAAGATCTTGCAAGAGCAGAGTCAGGGCTGGATTTAGGTTTTATGAGGCCCTAAGCTCCTGAAGCTAATGGGGCCCTTTATAGGTCCAACTGTCCTTTGTCAACAACCAATTGTCGCTGTTAGAAATGAGCAAACCAGTGATATTTTAGGGAGCAGGCTAGCAGGCGGGGCCCATTACTTACATCATAGGAGCCAACAAAACACTGTTATTTTATTTGTTTTTTATCTTATATTTTGGAAATGTACACCCAGTTTTTCCCCCTTTACATTTTTTGGGGGCCCCCAAGAGAGTGGGCCCCTAAGCTATAGCTAGTTTAGCTTATATGTAAATCCGGCACTGAGTGGAGTCCTCATTTGGAAGGTATCCATTGCTGACAGGAAGCCGTGGAACTATAGTTTTCAGTTCCTTTTGATTCAATCCATTGAGACAAGCAGAATTGAAAAGTATAATTCCTGGCAGGAATTAAAGCTTCTGTGCATATCCACCACAGGCACTGGCTGAACTTAATGATGGGACCTTAACCTTTGCAAGCCTTCCTTGCTGCCAGCTTTCCTCTCCTCATCTCAAGGTAAATTTGCAACATGGGGAGGGAGGATGATGGTGGCAGGGGTTTGACAGAACCTTCGTAGGCTTGGTATTTCTATGCTTTCTCTGAAAATTCTCCAATAAAGCTCAGGAAGACAAAATTACAATGTTTGCTGTAGGAAGCTCGCTTGCCATTACAAAATGTTACAAATGTTACAAAATGTTACCTATAGGGTTAAGGAAAGGGAATAGATTTCCACAAACATATTCCACAGCCTTAAAACATTTTCAGAAACATTAAAACCTGCCTGTTACAGTATGAGGCTATTGAAGCTGCATAAAAGGTAGTCAGCTTCAAACCATGGTTCATGAAGCTGGTTTGTTTCAGTTAAACATAGTTAAGATGAACCACAGTTTAGTGTTTGGACAACACACCAAACTGTGGTTAATCTAAAACAGAAGTTTCCAATCTCCTCCTTGTGGTCATGCCAGATAACAGAGAAGGGATAATCCAAGGTTTATGGAGGCTCATTCTTGTAATTCTACACTATTCAATACCCTGAACATAGCCAGATGGATAGGTGGACCTTTTTATGTGCCTTTAATAACTCTATGCTGAAGAAATACAACCTGTGCCGTTAATTATGACTGTGCAACCCTTACAGCACATAGGCGACAATTATTCACACAATTAATGTTCTTGTTCAAAAACAATTTTTCACCATTTATCAGATTTGTGAGAATAAGACAACTACTTAAAGGTAAAGGTACCCCTGCTCATACGGGCCAGTCTTGACAGACTCTAGGGTTGTGCGCCCATCTCACTCAAGAGGCCGGGGGCCAGCGCTGTCTGAAGACACTTCCGGGTCACGTGGCCAGCGTGACATCGCTGCTCTGGCGAGCCAGAGCCACACACGGAAACGCCGTTTACCTTCCCGCTAGTAAGCGGTCCCTATTTATCTACTTGCACCCGAGAGTGCTTTCAAACTGCTAGGTTGGCAGGCGCTGGGACCGAACAGCGGGAGCGCACCCCACCACGGGGATTCGAACCGCCGACCTTTCGATCGGCAAGCCCTAGGCGCTGAGGCTTTTACCCACAGCGCCACCCGCGTCCCCTAAAAACTTACAAGCTATCTAAAATAAAGTGAATTTGCAGTGTCAGATTTTACTAAGTTCTTACAACTTCTTGACTTAATTTTTGTTTTTTAGGTAAGTTCAAGAAGAAGGTAGGTAAGTTCAACGACATTCCCAGTAGCTGTGAAGTACAGATGGAAGCCAGTGTGCCAGCATTCTATCTCCATTTCGCCCTAGCAGAGCTGCTATTTCGCCCCTGACAGGGCCATTTTTTGGGGGTTGGCTGATAGCCCTGAGAACAGTTTTCTGGGCTTCCTCAGTAGTCTTGAGCCATTACCGTGACTACAGTGGACACTCGGGTTGCAAACGTGATCCATGTAGGAGGCATGTTCGCAACCCGCAGCGCCGCGTCTGCGCACACACGGGTCATGATTCGGTGCTTCTGCGCATGTGCAAGCCCCGAAACCCGGAAGTAACCCATTCTGGTACTTCTGGGTTCAGCGCAGTGCGGAAACTGAAGCATCTGTAACCTGAGGTATGACTGTATTAGTGCTAAATGTAGTTATAGAAACAATTTCTTGGCTTAAGCATAAATAACTGAATAGCTTAATAGCACACAGGCATCAAGAGGTGAAGCTTTTCCCAGCAAAGGGCTCCATTTTAAAAACGTTATATGGACATAGTTATCTGGGAAACACAGGGAATATAAATGTACGTGATCAGTTGATATGGATGAATGAAATTCACATTTTTCTGCATATTTCTATCCGATTATGTAAGTATGCCTTCAATTTACACTAAAGAAATGTGGATAATTTTAATAGCAAAGAAACCTATTAGAAAATAGATGAAGTATAAAGCTTACTCAGCAAACAAGGGACTGGATCAAATGCAAACATCATTGCATGAACTGTTTTCGTGTAATCGGGTACCATTATGGCTGGAACTGTCAAACAAGCTGTAATTGATGTCATATGGTGCTTTATTTACTTTCAATTGGAAAAGACCTAGAAACATTTAAAGCTGCTCATGAATTTTGATTTGAAGACTTTGGGTGTTCATCCAGCTCACACCCATTTCTGAAAGTGTGACACAGGAAGGGATTGAGTTCAATGAAAATATATAAACAAGACAGTACTTGAGTTGTTTTGAGTTCTTGGCATCCTAGTGTCTTTTTAGAAAGAGGGCAGACATCATTGCTAAATTATGCTTTCAAATGCAGAAATGACTTTGAGGACCACTCTCATCTTTTAAAAGTGGCATTTAGTTTAATTTCATCAGGCTATGGGCTGAGTTGAATGGAAATAGGTTCATTAAACAGGGGTAGGGAACCTGTCATTAGACTCCCATATGTTCTGGTCAGCATGGCCTATGGTCAGGGATGAAGGGAGCTGTGGCTGACCTGGAGGGCTAGGGGTTCTTCATTCCTGGACTAGAACTTCACCTCTTGTCAGCACTATTTGCCTCAGTTCTTTAGACTGTGGAATTTTTTTCAGTTCTAGCAATCAGCCCTATACCTTCCCCTGTGAAGCAAAGAATTCATTCAGCTTCTCAGCAATCTTTTTTCCCTTCTATAGCACACCTTTGAGTTTGTTGTCATCCAAAGTGACTCAATTCCTTTCCTAGCCAGTCTACTCTTCCAATTCTTTTTAAAATATCTCTTCTTTTCTGCTTGCATTTCATTTGTAAGTGTTCTCTTTTGTTTTCTTCTTTGGGGCAAACCTTTCATTTTCTGAAAGAAGAATTGTTGCCTCCAATAGGTTTCGTGATTCTGATTTTTGACCACATTGAAATCAGCTCACTTTGACACAGCACACTTTGAGACCTAAAGGATTCCCCATTCGGCACATGTAAGCACATGTTTTTATACTTACTTGTTGGATGGTACCAAACTCTGACTGCAAGATGGGGTACAGAGCTGCTTGAAAAGCCATCCCTCTAGTGCTCTGACATTTCAGTGCATTTACGTGCTCCGTGTGTGTTTTTTTAAAGTTAATTTCAGCTGTGTACTTAATTGGTATCTAATGTATCTGTTCACCTCATCACAACCTTCTTGTTTGGACACTCAGTCTGCTTGGACACTCAGACGACACAAGAGTATTATATGGATGTAACTTAGTTTACAACATGATTTCACTAAATGGCTAAAATTTCCATGGATATGTGAAATCCATTTATACATCCCTCTCAAAGTATTCATTCTATAACATGGCTTTTAGTCTGAGCTGTCTTTCATTGCCCTCATCCAGCCAAGGGATTGTATGCATCAGTGCAAACTTTGCTGGATTCCATGGTGAATGTGAAAAAAGCTGCCAGTTTTCTGAGTGTAAACTAAGGTTACCACTGCATTCAGGAAAATGGAAAATACGTATGTCTGTGGAATACAATTTTATTTGCATGATTTATATATGTTTCTAAATGTGAAATTTGGATTTTAAGGAAATGCTCAAAAGTTTGTGTTTTGAAAATTCTTTAACACATACATGTCTCACTCCTTTGACTTGTTCATTATGAATCTCTCACAAAATCAAATTAACCCATTTTCTCCTGCCAAATATTGCAGGGCAAATTCCAGAGGAGTAGCTGTGATAAGGATGTGATAAGGATGTTGTGGTGTGAAATAGCACTTATAGCACCTTCAAGATATACAGATTTACATACATGTTTATCATCATCATTTCTCCTACACAATCATCTCAGCTGAATAGAGCCCATTTTATTAGATGCATGAAATGTATTAGATGCATGTGTGTAGATATATTTCTCCAATAATATTGATAAGTTGTAAACAATGGAGCAAAAAGTTGATGAATTTCATGTGTGTGTGTGTGTGTGTGTGTGTGTGTAAATAATGTTGTGTAAGGATAACACATTTATCTGATGAAGTGGAATCTGGTCAATGAAAACCTATGGCACAATAAAACCTGGAAGCCTTTAACGCAACATAATACAAACTCTTGGCAGGTTGCAGAATTATCATTTTGTAGGGCAGGCACAGGCAGCAAATGAGTTTTGGAATTTGTCCAGCTTGCCGCACAATTTGGGACCCTACATAGTCTTCCTCACAGTCCTTATTTTCCTGGGTTTAGAAGAAGACACTGAGAAAGAGGTTGCTACATATGCCATAAAACCAGGAGCAGCGCAGTCTCTTGTACACAGGAAAGAGTCTTTCGTGTAACTGGGACTCTCGCCTATTCTGACATGTCTGGGTAGTGTTAAATCTTGTCATTGGGAAATGTATAAACCTTTGCCTATTTCACATTTTTAAAAGCAGAGGTGGTAACAGACCCTGAAAAAGGACTGAACAGTTCGGTGCAAATACATCTTGCATGTAAAATATCATGTTGCATTTGAAATCTGATAAATATTTATTATCAATGCTGTTTGCTTTTAATCTCTTCTAGATATCATTTCTCCAGCTTTTTAGTACTTAAACAAAAATGGCATTTACATTGCAATATTGCTTGCCAACAATCTCATTTTCTGGTTTAGTCAGCAGCCTTCATGCTTGATTAGTCTTTAATTATACAAATACCTACATATTAAAAAAAGTTTTCTTTTTTTTCCATACTTTGAGCATGTAATTATTTTCTCTTGCATGCAATAACCTTTAATTTTAGGATTAAGCAACTGATTCTCTTTAGTATGGATGGATTTTTTCAAGTGTTAAAGTAAATTTGTTTATTGTATTACGAGTGGGAAAATTAACTTTAGGAAAACCTTTCATTAGCACATTTGACAGCACAGCGATCAGCTCCTTCAAAAAGAAATAAACCTTCAAAAATATCAGTGCTTGGAGGGAAAAATGCTTGGAGGTGGATCCTGCTACCTTAGGGCAACTTCTAAAGTTTCATCTTCCTGTTCACCATTTGAAAGGATCTGTGTAAGGAAGTGGCTAGAAAAGCAATGGTAGGGTGGTAAATTCTTAGCACTTGCCAGCTAAGGAGAATGTTCTGTGATCTTGCAAGACCTCAGTTGCTTAGCATTTTTTCAGACACCTGTGATATTTTTTCTTTTAAATGCACAATTATTGTTATGTTGATGGAACCCAGGTTCCCTTCATTAGCCATGTTTCTATTGCCTGCACATCATGCTTCCCTCTCAAGGGCGCTTCCCAGTCAAAGGAAAGCACATGGCAGATAGTTAACTCTTAATTGTCAAAGATAACACATACAGTTGCTTCTGGCACTCTGGAGACCTATGCACCCCAATCTAGCATATATTCTCAGGTCCCTGCTCTACGGAGCAGTTTCATCAACCAGGGACCACCCTCCCTCTACCAGTTTATGTACCTTCCCCTGACGGGCTGCACACATGGAGCCAGAGACTGTGCCTATGTTCCTCTGCCCATCCCTTTTCACTCCCCAGCTGTTTCTGGGAGACAGTGGTGCAGGCAAGGGTGGTGAAGCACCTGGAGCTTCTCTTCTCTTCTTCCCACCCATCCTGTGCTCCACCCTCCACCTCTGAAGCTTGCCTCCAACTCTTGCCTCCTGGCTGGTACAGTTCCCCACAAATCACGGATCCCGTCTCCCAAATCAGACTTCACTACCCCTGTGCACATCCGGCCAGCCCCTGACACTCCCCTAGACACAATCCACAAATGGTACCGGGCAGGGGGACAAGAGGGTGGAAATGATCTCTGCATGTCTGGACACCATTAAATGTTTCACCCCATTAAAACCAATGTAAGTTGTTTCAGAAAAAATAAGTTTAAGATAGGATAATTTAATGTGAAATATACCACAATTTCTCTTTTAGCAATCATACGTAGGATAAGACCCTCCTGCCCAGACTTTCACTTTGTACACCCCCACCATACTTTTTTGTAAAGAAGCAAGAGCCCGAATGTGAATATGTATCCTTCACCCAACACGTTTTGCTCGGTACAATATAGTGCAGAGATGTTTGAGCAAATTTCTTTCCAGCTTATTATCAACAGCAGCCTTAATGCAGTAGGGCAAGTGAGACTTAAACTCCGACTATATAAGAGCTGACTTCCATGTTTAGCCTGTGCTACTATTGAGCTTAGTTACCATCTTTAATATGTTACATGCTCCTTTTTATCCAGATAAATGTAACTGAAATTAGACTTGCTTTTTGTTAGAAAATAGCTTGCTTTCTTTCTTTCTTTCTTTCTTTCTTTCTTTCTTTCTTTCAACTAAGAGTGTGCACTCTGATCTGGGAAGCCTCCAGTTCAAATTTCACTCTAGCCATGCAAATACTAGGCAGCCTTAGGCAAGCAACAGTTCCCTCAACCAGCAGTAGGGTGGTAATAATATTGTACGGACTACTGAGATAATATGTGTGATATACCTGGAACACACACGCTATCTCAAGTATTACTTTTTTTAAAAAAAACCCCACAACTCATTAGTCTTAAATTTATGTCTTCTTCTTTAAAAAAAAAAAGGTTTATTTCTTTCTCCATAATCATTTTGCTACACACCTTGTTCATGCTACATTTGAATGAATAGGTGTGATTTCTCTCATCCTTTCACAGAATCATGGAATCATAGAGTTGGAAGAGACCCCAAGGGTGAGCTAGTCCAAGCCTTGCAATGGAGGAATCGCATCTAAAGCATCCATGACAGATGGCCATCAGGGGTGCTGACTTGGGCCCCAGGTTATGGGTGCCAAATGGCGCCCGTTATGTAACAAGACATTGTGATGTCACGTTGCACCAGTGGCGCTTCCAAGCTCTTGCGGGGTCTTGGAGTTTATGTCTGAGGCCTTGTGAGACCTCCGGCATGACTTCCAGTTTCTACTGGAAGTTGCGTTCAGAGGCCTGGCGGGGTCTCGGAGATCACGTCCGAGGCCTCGCGAGACCTCTGGTGCAACTTCTGGTCTGGGGGTTGTGTCAACGCGCAGACAGTGGAAACTGGAATCTGTGTTGGAGCCCCGCGTTGTGGGTGCCCTGGCACCCAGAACCCTCTAAACCCGGCGTCCATGATGGCCACCTAACCTCTGCTTAAAAACCTTCGGTGAAGGAGAGTCCACAACCTCCCAAGGGAGACCATTCTACTGTCCAACAGCTCTTCCTGTCACACACTCTTTTTGGATTATTTGTACCCCCCCCCTGACTCCCCTAGAGCTCACACACGATCTATCTAGGGTACTCTGCATCATGATGAAGAACACGACAGTCCTATGATTTAAAAATGAGACTTCATATCCACCAGCCAGGTGAAATGTCTGATGTAATTATTGATCTATCATCTCCCACAGGATTTCCCTGATCTCATGTGCTATTGTGCCCATTTATAGTTCTCAGCACTATAGTTTAAAAGCTTCGCTTCCAAAAAATAAGACAGACTTTGTTTGTCCCAGGCCACACAGCTGGCCATCGTGACCTATTGATATTTTTTTCTTTGCACACTTCAGGAATAGTGTGTTTGTTTGTGGGTGGGCTGGAGTATAAGGTGTGGGAGAGAATGTACCGTGTGCATAAAAGAAGAAAAATCTCCCCATGTATATATGGTGTGACCATGGGGATAAAATGATATATCCTTCTCTCCCCCGCCTCTATTTATTTAGCCCTTATTTGTTTCTAGTAGCCGCAGTAAGGTCAGACTAAGCCAAGAGAACGAATGGAATAAGCGTCCTGATGGGCTGCCCGAAGCTGGCTGGTGTTACGGATCAGCGTAAAAGCAGCTCTTTCCCTGTGCCTGGGCCGATGTAACTCACTGGAGTGGCAAATTACATCAGACCTACAGCTGTAACCCGGCATTATGATTAATTTGATCAGTAATTTCTCCTGTTTTTCATTTTAATCGGTGTGACTATTCTGCTGTGGCAGGTCTTTCAGATCTAATTAAGATAAATCTCAGAGTAAAAGACTTGGCAGAATTTTCAAGTCAAATCCGAGCGTCAAGTGTGAAAGACCTGCAGCACCAGTCAATCAATCCCCGGTAAAAAGATGGCAGGCTCTAACTCAGCAATCAACAAATTTCATACATTCCAAGAGTGCTTAGTCACTCTCTCAAATGATCCTGGCTTTGGAAAAAAAGAAAGTATCATTTTTATTTATTTTCAAAGCATCCATTAATCAAATCAACTGTAACTACACCAGGATCCACAGGTGGACATGATACGTTATTTCCTAGAGTTTGCTGCAAATGTTCGGTTTTACGTTTCTCCGTATTTCAAAGCAAAGCAACTAGCCTTTTAGAGTTACAAGCTCAGAGTTCTCTGCCTGCAGTGTCTTCCACATACTTGGGGCTTGTGGAAGGTCCTTGACAGAAAGAAGTATGTACTATCCTTTCTGTTCAGCAGTTCATAGTTGGACAACTGTAGGAACCCATCACCAAAGGAAATTGTTGGTTGCATGGTTGGTTGCATGGTTGCATGGACGATGAAGACAAATGACCTTTTGCAACGTAACCACTTGGTGAGCTAGTCATCTAACTCCATTCAAGCACTAAACTACCTCGTGGTGAGGTCTCTTAACCAAGGCTAGCCTGATCCTGTGCTTCCTTCATGCCAAATAGAAAGAAGAATTTGATTACACACTGGATACAGATGCACAGTAGTTACCGTATTTTTCGCTCTATAAGACGCACCAGACGACAAGACGCACCTAGTTTTTGGAGGAGGAAAACAAGAAAAAAAATATTCTGAATCTCAGAAGCCAGAACAGCAAGAGGGATCGCTATGCAGTGAAAGCAGCAATCCCTCTTGATGTTCTGGCTTCTGGGATAGCTGTGCAGCCTGCATTCGCTCCATAAGACGCACACACATTTCCCCTTACCTTTTAGGAGAGAAAAAGTGAGTCTTATAGAGCAAAAAATACGGTATGTCGTAAAATAGTATCATGTATCCACCACAGTCCCAGGCATCCATTCTACATCACATTTCATACACCCCTGAAGTGTGCTAAAATCTTCTTTTGCCATTTGGCAGAATGATACAAATGACTAAACCAGCTTAGAGAGACCTTGGTGCAAAGTACTTTGGTTTTCTGAATGGACTCTGTTGTTCAGTTTACCAAATGGTTACATGCATTACCCAGTTGTGAATCTCTCTAATCTCAGTTTCTATCAGCGGTCAGTATTGCTCTGCCATGGAGTAAGGAGAATATTTCTACACTCCTGATTTCTGAACAGATCAGGTAAGTTATCCTCCTCACCTGGCTAAGGTGATACCGATGGTTTGCAATGTTATGGATCTTCACAAACTTGCTTTTATCTGCTCTGCAAATGGAAGGTGTGGAGTTGGAATGAAAGCATCCGCACAGGAAAGTGTTATTAATCTGTCAATTTCAGTTTTAAATCTGTCCATTTCAATTTCTCTCAGTTTATTTTTCACTTAAACTCTGTTTTCCCCCATTCGTGAACATTTTTTTAAAAGTCTGCAATGAAATTCACACATGTTTTTGAGTGTGTTTCTCTTAATATATGCATTTCTGTAAGGAATTTCCACTAACACAATGCTTTTCTTATGCAGTATTTTCATTAATACACACAGTTTTGTGCACACTGTCCCCTGATATATGCTGTTTTGCAGACTTTTTATTGGCTGCTTAACTGCATCAAAGGTTAACTGTATTTCATTTCATGTATTATTTGGGAAATGTAAATTAAGCAGGTTTGCATTAATGCAAGAACTGCAGGTCCCCCTGTATTTATTTGCAAGCTATTTCTTTTTTGAATTATGGAGGTGGTTTGGGGAGGGGACAAGGGACTGGGAAACCAACACAACTGATGTCCCATCCACACACTTCAGTGAATTCTGCAGCAAATGCTTTCTGGTATTAAATTCAGGGCTAGCCTCTTGGGCTTTAATAATGCCAATTGTTTTACTAGAAGATTAATTTCTTTCACTTTAAATGTGACTCAGAACAATTCTTCCTGCGCTTCTAAAAATAGCAACACCTGCAGAGAGTATACTTGGATGGACCAGCCAAGCAGTGCATCAGCAGAGAAGAGCTTTCCTTAGGGAATGGAAAGGTTCTTGTACACATTCCCTTTCCAAACCCCTTAAACATCACTTTATTCTGTTTAAATGCAGCTTTTCAAAACCCTGCAGTGAGATGAACAAGTGCTTAATCAACCCAAAAGGTAGCAAGCTCCTGGAATAGAAAAAGCTTGCTGGAAAAGATACTTTTATAGATATATTTTGCCTAATACAGGGTGGGTATCCAGACTGATCAGCATATAAATCCTACTCATTTTCTACAATTGACGGACTGTACTCCAGTAATTCAAATCCATTAATAACACAGGCAGAGATCAGACACCGGCATCTTAATCAGGGATGGAAACCTCAGGCCAAAGGACAAAATATGGCACCTCAGGCTGTCCCCAGGCCATATCCCTCACAGCACCCCCTTGAGTGCTTTCGCCCGGCTGAAATGTGTCCTTTGAGTGCCACCGGCTTGTGTGCATGGAGGAGATACGAGTGTGTGTTTGTAGAAACTGCAGACATTTGCGTGGCTGGAATGTAGCCTGTACAGAGGTAAGAGACATATATGGTGCTCCACCCCTTTTGCCTCTGGCAATGACCACCAATGGCAGCACAGCCCCCATCAAGCTGCCCACCAAAGATGGAAAAGATTTCTCACCTCTGGCTGCAGTATTCTTTTTGGAAAACTCTGCCCAGAGAAATCCTATCTAGAAACTGAAAGTTTATATTCAACCATATAGCATTTGTTCCTTTCTATTTCTTCCTCCCATCAGTGAATTCTATGATAGTTGGTACAAACAGAGTTTTCCCCCTGCTCCGTATTCACTTTTGATGTTCTTGTGATGGAGGATTCACAAAGTGAGTGCGTTGGGTGGGGGAGCAAATGGGTGTTTGAGAAAGGAAGACACCCCCCCAATTGCCTCTTGATTCCTCGTTCCCTACAATGATTCTCCCTGGTAAGGTGAACCCAGCATTAGTCACGAAGTGGAGGCGGAATGAATCTGATTTGTGAACAACCAGCAGACACTTACAATCTACCAAATGAGTATTTGAGAGCTTTGGCTGGATAGGGTGGGCAGAACCCATGGCATCTTGGACATGAATGCTGACAATTACAGTCCTACTTCTTTTGGAGCCCCCTACTTTTGTAGAGGACTATGCAACTGTGAATAAATGTTGTCGTGTCAAATTTCTCTTAAGCCTGTATTTTGGCTCAAAAGGATGTCTCTCTCACAACCACTTCATCATGTGGTAACTGTGTGGAAGAGCTTTTCCATGTCAATTTCCAGCTCTGCCCACTGAGGGACAATGTAGTCACCTGTACTCATCACCATGTGCTGAACTGTTATTTTGGTTCATACCTGCTACCCATATTTATGTTGGTGTGCCTAAAGCTGATTCTGGTGCACAAACACAAATGAACACAACGGCCTTGGCACACAGCAGATGCACACAACTCGTGGCTCTCACATAAAAGACGCAGCCAGACCCATCACCAGGATACCACACCCTGAAGTGGTGGTGAGAATAGGCTTTTAAAGCAAGGAAGCGAGCAATCAAACAATGTGCTGTTGCTTTGCATTCCAACAAGCTAGTGCTTTATTCAGGGCTACTTATTTGTAACAACTTCTGTAGATGGCCATTGATATTTTAGCAGGCTCTTCAAAAGGGGTGCACTCAAGAAATACTAAAGCGGGGACAGGCAACTGGCAGCCTGAAGGCTCCATCGGTTCCCATGGGCTTTCCGTTTAGCCCCCACCATAATCCCAGGGGACCCTCCCCTCCTTCTCTTGCATTTCAACTACCTTCAGTCACAGGAGACAGATAGCTGTAGCACAAATAACACCGGTGACATTCTTAATGCTCTGCACAAGTCAAGGCACTGCAAAGGAAAGCATACAGCCAAAGTATCTCCTTGCCCAGTTGAGGTTGGGATGGGGAGAAGGCTAGGTGGACAGGACCAAGCTAAACCTGAAAGTGGCAGGTCCATGTCAGGGTCAGGCTGCTTGCTGTCGAATCCCCATAAAGCACAACATGGGCAGTTGAGAGACCAGAGCTGGAACTTTCCCCACATCTTCCTTATCCTAGTCAACTTGCCACATCAAGAACATAGGGATCTGTCCTGCACTGAACCAGACCCTTCATCCATCTACACAGTACTCTGACTGGTAGAAGCTCTTCAGGGTTTCAGACAGGAGCCTCTTCTACCCCTACCCAAACCATGGTCAACCATGGAACTATGGCTCTTCCTCAAACAACTACTCTCAAATAGGGATGGGGGGAGGGGGAGAAATTTGACTCAGTTTGCATTTAAAGCTGAATTTATCAAATTCACTCATTCCAAAACAATACAAGAACCACAACGCGGCCATCCTTCAAAATCTGCACTTACCCAAATTTGGCAATGCAGTTTTCTGGAAAAACAGCGTTTACAAAAATGCATATATCAGGGGTAGTATGTATAAAAATTAATTATATTAGTGAAATTAAGATACATATATAAGGAGAAAATGCTTCCAGAAGTGTGCACGTTAGTCAAAACCACAGACAAAAATGTGTTTCTTAAGAGAAATCTGCACTAAAATGCTGAAGAATGTGTGTGTGTGTTTCTTAAAAATCGCTGCAGAAAGCTGGAGAACTGAATTTAAGATTGGGAAAATGAGAAACACAGAAGTGAAACTGACAGATCCTTCCATCCCTACTCTCAAAGCAATATAATTTTTGCTGTCCACACCTCTCCCAAATCTTAAAGATTTGTAGGAAATTCCTGAAAGTGTCAGTGAACATTGAATTGAGCTCCTTAGAAAAACAGTTTTATCTTCTTCTTTTAATGGAAAATCAGCCCTTGAAAGCAATGTTTGTTTGTTGTGTTTTACTTTCACGAAGCTGCAGGTTTTGGGGGGCATCTGAGCAGGTGCTCTTTCTCATTTAAGCTTGAGCTTTCCCATCTATTTTTCGTTGCCATAAAATATCTAGGTGCCAGATATATTATTTAAGATTAGCATGAAAATTTAATCTGAAGTAGAATCTGCTTTCGCAATCTAAGGCTTTGCTTTTATTTGGGCTGGTTTCTTTGGTAGTTAGAAGTCTTGATGTTCCACACCTCTCCTCCTGCCTACCCAAACACCCTCTTCTCTCTTTTTATTTACCCGTCAAGTTCCTTCTTTGGCTTTGCTTATTTTGTGTAGGTTTCAACAACACAAAGGTGCTTTATCATTGAGTTCTGAAAATGGTCAGAATAATTCTACAGTCAAGGCAGCCCTTGGGAAATCTCATTTTCTGTCGATCTTTGTAGGTGAGTAAAAGAGTGAGAATCAGCTGGGGTCTTTTTCCAGCTGCAGTATAGCTCTTCCTCTGCATAGCAGATTTTTCTCGTTTTGTGGTTCAAATATATGGATAGAACGGAATCGAACACTAGCACCAGCTAGCGTCAAAATAAAAGATACATAAAATGTTATTAGATATTTCATGCTATCAGTTTGGGCCTGAGTTTGCAGCCACCGTGGTAGCATACCTTTTGCTACATATAAAGTTCATATTAATTTATGGCTATTGGTGTCTTAATTGTGCATTTAACAGGCTATGCATGTGGCCTCATGAGCAGTGTAACATAAAAAGGGAACTCACAGATCAATTGGTTTCAGAGTACACCTTGCTCACAGAAGTTGATCTATGAAATTGTGTGATCTATGAAATTGTGGGATGTTTGGCTCACATGAGTAGACACATGGCATTATTAAGGAGGTGCCAATGCAAATACTAGCTCTTCAGAAGAGGGGTTTACCTCAGGACCACACCAGGGAAGGGAAGGGTTAAATTCCTTTCACATGCCAAAGCTGTGGCAAGGCAATGCCTGAATCAGCTGTAAGTACAGCCAGTATTTCATGCATTTCCCCCCCAGTTAGTGCAGAAAACCTGAAATAATATTACTTGGGTCGAGAAGAAAGTCACTCTGGTCAGGCAGAAAGGAACTGAAGTCAGTCTCTCTAGAGTCTAAGCTTACTGACTTAATCCCTGACCATGCTAGCACCACCTAATACTGGTCTTCTAGTTTACTTTTTGGCAACTCTGTCTTATCAATAAGCTACTAGCTTTTATTTTCAAGGCTCTTCACTACTCTCCCCTTTCTTATTTCCCCTTACCTCCTTTTAGTCCCCAAGCACAAAAGCAGTGATTATTCATTTTTAGCTCTAGTAGTCAGTCATATTTTAAGATTTATCTGTTTTTTCACCAATTGCTTGGTACTGTAAATTGATTAATTTATCACAAGTAAAAAAAATATGCAGATTTTAATCAGATCCTGTTGCATTTGTTGTTGCTGTTTAGTCGTTTAGTCGTGTCCGACTCTTCGTGACCCCATGGACCAGAGCACGCCAGGCACTTCTGTCTTCCACTGCCTCCCGCAGTTTGGTCAGACTCATGTTTGTAGCTTCGAAGACACTGTCCCACCATCTCATCCTCTGTCGTCCCCTTCTCCTTGTGCCCTCCATCTTTCCCAACATCAGGGTCTTTTCCAGGGAGTCTTCTCTTCTCATGAGGTGGCTAAAGTATTGGAGCCTCAGCTTCAGGATCTGTCCTTCCAGTGAGCACTCAGGGCTGGTTTGCTTCAGAATGGAGAGGTTTGATCTTTTTGCAGTCCATGGGACTCTCAAGAGTCTCCTCCAGCACCATAATTCAAAAGCATCAATTCTTCGGCAATCAGCCTTCTTTATGGTCCAGCTC